>NW_027412572.1:3709943-4244943 GCF_025532065.1 Leptinotarsa decemlineata | reverse complement strand
TATAATCTTCCGTTTGTATTACACAAAATGACTGGTAGAGGAAAAGGAGGAAAGGGATTAGGAAAAGGCGGAGCAAAAAGACATCGCAAAGTGTTGCGAGATAATATTCAAGGAATTACGAAGCCTGCCATCAGAAGATTAGCTCGTCGTGGAGGTGTAAAACGTATATCCGGATTGATATACGAAGAAACTCGTGGAGTACTCAAAGTATTTCTCGAAAATGTTATCAGAGATGCGGTAACATATACAGAACACGCCAAAAGAAAAACCGTCACGGCCATGGACGTAGTATACGCTCTCAAACGTCAAGGGCGTACATTATATGGTTTCGGCGGTTAGATTCATATTCCGACGAGAAATTTACAAAAAAAAAACGGTTCTTTTCAGAACCACAATTTGTTTTCAAAACGAATTCGATTTATATACTTTACTTTGGTGTGAGTAATAATTAACGAATTACCAAATTAAATTCGAACGATATACCCATCTAATTTTAAGCATTATCTGTCATTCTTTTGATTACCTGAATAATTGCTTCATTTTATCCTGTATACTTAACGAAATTATTAATTTCAACCTTACTACATCTGTATACGAAGAAGAAAAGAGAAGAACGATCTGTACAATTAGATTATATACCACTCGGTTTCTAAATCTATAGGACAGGGAAGCTACTGGTATCTAGCTAGCTAGCTAGGTAGCTCCCAAACTATTCAATTATTCACCAATAGAAATTACATATGAAACTTTTCTGAAACGCCGCTTTAAAACGCGATACCATTTGTACGTAAAGAAAAAATTGAAAAAATGAATATTCATAAACTGATCGAAGGTTAATGAACCACTGTCCAAATATTATTGTTTTATGCTTATAATATTCATCTATCCCATTTCACAAATTACTATGAATAATAATAACAACCTATTTTTATATACTCGTCATTCATTTCTGCAGATATTGAAATGTATGTATGCATTCATCTATGCTATATAATTTAATTAGGTATAATTTTTTTTTGTTTTCATTTATTCATTCCAATTTACTCATGATTGTCTATATTGTAATTCCACGAACAAGAATGTATAATATTTCTATGGATATTGTTATGTTTATTCATTTGTATACCTAAATCTGATATTACTGCATACATTTTATTTTCATCACGAATAAACGTACAGACATTCTGATATTTGATTTCAGCAAATAGAAATCACTTGTTTCGGCACGAAAATAAGAAGTTGAACAATAATAATATTATTAATCATGTATACATGTATACGTAAATATGCGCAAGCAAGAAAGAAACAATCGCATATCGTGCTGCGTCAACAATTGTATCGAAAAGCGATGACAAGAAAATAAAAAAAAATATATGCAATTGTCGAATTCATTAGAGAAAATCGTTGTGGCCCTGATAAGGGCCGATATTTTATTTGTCGCTTTCCTCTCTCAGGAAATGTGTACTTATGCCTTCTTTTCGGTTTTTTTCGGTAACAAAACCGCCTGAATATTGGGCAAAACACCACCTTGAGCAATGGTTACTCCTGATAACAATTTATTGAGTTCTTCGTCGTTTCGAATGGCCAGCTGTAAATGTCTAGGAATGATACGGGTTTTTTTGTTATCGCGAGCCGCATTACCGGCCAATTCCAAGACTTCAGCTGCCAAATATTCCATTACTGCGGCTAAGTAAACCGGGGCGCCGGCACCAACTCGTTCGGCATAATTTCCCTTACGAAGGAGTCGATGAATACGTCCTACTGGGAATTGGAGTCCAGCCCGACTGGAACGGGACTTTGCCTTTCCCTTAACTTTACCTCCTTTTCCACGTCCAGACATGTCGAATCGTAGATTAGTATTATATATCGGATAAATTTAAAGAATTCACTGAGAATTATTCGATGTTGCTCTAACAGTAGCTTTCTATACAATGATTTCTATATAGAATCGACCTGTATTAATACCGTCCTACCGACCAATGGGCGTTCTCGAACGCTCAACTTTCCGGTGGGCGGAGCCTACTAGAGTTCCAGTTACTATCTGAAATAGTGACGACAGAGTGGCGTCTTTTACATTGAGTCGAAAGCAAACCTGCACGATAGTACTTGTTTGTTTGATATTGACGAAATTAAATTTTCAGAATGCCACCCAAAGCTAGTGGAAAGGCTGCGAAGAAGGCCGGAAAGGCCCAAAAGAATATATCGAAGACCGATAAGAAAAAGAAGAGGAGGAGGAAGGAAAGTTACGCAATTTATATCTACAAAGTATTGAAACAAGTCCATCCCGATACCGGAATATCCAGTAAAGCGATGAGCATCATGAACAGTTTCGTAAATGATATATTTGAGCGTATCGCAGCGGAAGCCTCCCGTCTTGCTCATTATAACAAGCGATCGACTATTACGAGCAGAGAAATTCAGACTGCAGTACGTCTGTTACTTCCTGGTGAATTGGCGAAGCACGCCGTCAGCGAAGGCACCAAAGCAGTTACGAAATATACCAGTTCGAAATAATTTACTTATTCCGGTCTACGATATACATTCTTAAAAAAAAACGGTTCTTTTCAGAACCACAAAATATTTATGAAAGAATTCTTACAATATCGTTTCGACGCTGAATGATAATTTATTTTTGCTAGGGCGCTAGGTCTCACTCGGTTGGGTTGCCTTGTTATCAGTACATTGTTACCTCCTTTCGTGAAACGCGCGATGATAATAAATAATTTTGCCACCTATATTTAGATGGTGCTTACCTACCTATCAACCTAAAAAGTTAACGTTCGTTACTGTTATACTAGTCATGTACTCTATTACTTATGTTATTTTTTAACGTGTTTTTTATTTACGTGCTAATATGTTGTCTAAAAACGTTTATGATTAGCATTTCTGATTTCGACTATAACATTGACGATTTATATATTTCGGGTGGGGGTGGGTGTGTATTACTCCGTTATAGATAGAGCTCACAGTATCGTCGTTCGTTCGTTCGTTCGTTCGTGTTGTAGTATCGACCTTTTTATTGAAAGTATATTACGATGATTATATCTTATCGAATATAACATTAATAACGTTCGTTATTATTCGAATGCCGTTTTCATCGAACACTTTTATAGGGATAATTTTTGAAAATGTTGATGCTATTAGAAGCGTCGGTTCTTGGTTATAGTCGTGTATGAAGGTAGACACGAGGTCTCTTCGATGCCCCTATTCACTCGTGTATTTATCGAGTATTATCGGCTAATGTATCATGTTTCTATAGACAGTCGCGCCTATGATATTTATTCGAAGGTTCCTTCCAGATCATCGATTACGAGTATTTTCGGAAAGGAATTGTCTGGAGTTACGTCAAAATCATCAATACTTCATATTTCATTGTAATTTACTGTGAGTTGTCGAGGTTTAATATTAGCTTTTTCTTATCAGAAAATATTTTCGGAATACGTAGAATCTATCCACGTTATTGTGCTAGTCGAAGTCTAAATAGGAAACCGGCATTGATTTCGTAAAGAAGTTGATGCGAACATTTCGACAGCAGAATGGAAGCCGTCAATATCGTGTCTAACGAGAATGTCGAGCGTTCAGTCTCCCGTCCGCCTGTGCTTCGACCCAGAATATTTAAACAAACGGAACACCAGAGGACTACATCATTCTCTCTAGACGCCTAACGAGTGTAGCATCTATCTTCCGAGAATATATTGTCAGTTGTTTTTTTACTATGGCAGACATAGAAAATCAGAATTCTTCGGCTTCGGCTAATTCATCTTCGTCGCCGCAGGCACAGTCTACTGCGAAGAAAGAAAAGAAAGTTAAAAATCCAAGAAGTAAACCTTCTCACCCACCTACGTCGGAAATGGTTAATAACGCTATTAAAGGATTGAAGGAACGGGGTGGTTCCTCTTTACAAGCCATAAAAAAATATATTGCGGCGAATTATAAGGCTGACGCAGAAAAAGTGGCACCTTTCATCAAGAAATATCTTAAATCTGCGGTTGCTTCCGGATCATTAGTACAAACTAAAGGAAAAGGTGCATCGGGGTCGTTCAAATTGGCATCGGCATCTTCTGGTTCGGCAAAACCGTCGGCTACCGAAAAGAAAACGTCCGGTACGGCCGGTGCGAAGGCCAAAAAAACTCCCGTTAAACGCGTAGCTGGTGAAAAAGCTAAAACCGGCAAGAAGGCTGCTGCATCACCGAAAGGTAAGAAAGCCTCTCCGGAAAAGAAAGCGGCTGCCGCAGCCAAGCCTAAAAAGGTAACTGCCGAGGATAAAAAGACCGTCGCTTCTAAGGTTTCGTCCGCGACTTCTGCTAGTAAAACCAAGTCTCCTTCGAAAGCAAAGAAAACTAACAAAGGACCAACAAAAAAGCCGAAAGCACCCAAACCGAAAACCGCGAAAGCGACCCCTGCATCGGCATCTTCTCCGAAAGCCAAAAAAGCTGCCTCTCCAAAAAAGAAGAAGTAAATTCTTCTATCAGTTGACTTCTCTCTCCGGCGACGAAGTCTAAGAAAACAAATGGCCCTTTTCAGGGCCACAATTTTTTTTACAAGAATTCGTATATAATTCAACTGTCCAACAAATATATAAATAAATAGTCAGAACTACCTACCTAGCCTATCCCTATAAACAGAAAAAAAATAGATAAATAATATTTCTTCCGCCGCCGCCGCCGACTATCGAATTGATATGAATCGAATAATTTCGTAAAAGAGTAAAAATTAAAAAATATTGCTCTGTCTTTCTATTTCATTGAAATATGTCTTGTGAACAGTTGACTTATTTTCTGATATTGGGATCGTTTCAGGAAAATGAGTCAAAATCATTTCGAGATTTCCAAACTAAGGGTGTTCCATTTGAGAAATCACTGATTTTTATATCTTCAGAATTACTCATCGACTCCTAATACCTCGTTCATCATTTTGGAAATGTTACTCCTCCTACAAGACGACGGAATGTAATATTTTGATGAATCAATAATAGCTTATGTATTCTATGAGACTTGTTTTCAATTTTATAGGGAAATGGCTCGAGAACCGAATAATACCTACTTTTTCTGTATAAACGATCGAATATCTCGAGAACGATTCATTTTTGGTATAGGGTATATTACAAAAAGTCACTCGAGATTTATGCCAGGTATTCAAAAATATGAATCAGAGGAAATTTACGAAAAGATGGTGATGTTATGAGCGATCTTTCATTCAGTGATCGCTTGTTTTTCGTTATTTATCTCAGCCGTTTCTAAAAATGATCTTTTCGAAAGATTCGTTTCGGAAAGTAAAAAATTTCAGTATTATAATCCATATTTGGATCATACTGAACATGTTCTGCAAACACCCGTGATTTAATATTTACGTGATGCGAGTTATTGAAAATATCATACATTCATTCATTCATTCATTCATATCTATCGATAAACGAATTCTTTCATCAATTGCATTTTGTGGTTCTGAAAAGAACCTTTTTTTTGTATATATTTTCAATATATATTGGGATATATATATATGAAATTAAGCTCGTTCTCCGCGTATTCTCCTTGCTAACTGAATGTCTTTGGGCATAATGGTAACGCGCTTGGCGTGAATGGCGCACAAATTCGTATCTTCGAAGAGTCCTACCAAATACGCCTCGCTAGCTTCTTGCAAAGCCATGACGGCTGAACTTTGGAATCGTAAATCGGTTTTGAAATCTTGAGCGATTTCTCGAACTAAACGTTGAAAGGGTAATTTCCTAATCAACAATTCAGTACTCTTCTGATAACGTCGAATTTCTCGGAGAGCAACAGTACCGGGTCTGTAACGATGAGGTTTTTTAACACCTCCCGTAGCCGGTGCACTTTTGCGAGCTGCTTTAGTAGCTAATTGTTTTCTCGGAGCTTTACCTCCAGTCGATTTACGAGCGGTCTGCTTGGTACGAGCCATTTTCAAAACCTATTGCGAATTGTAACGAACGAAATGTATACCGAACGATAGACGGACAACATATGAACTGAGTCGGCTTATACACGCCAACTATTATATACCATCTAGACGAGACGCCATTGGTCCGATTTCCAGTTGTGGGCGGAGTCATGAAATTTAACAAAACCCGACCGAGTTCGGTGTAGAACTTTAGTCGAAGTCTGTCGTTAGTATCACTAACAGTATTTCATTCGTATCGTGCAGTATATAATTTATTCTTAACATTCGAAATGACTGGTCGTGGCAAGGGAGGTAAAGGTTTAGGAAAAGGAGGAGCGAAACGTCATCGTAAAGTATTGCGTGATAATATCCAAGGAATAACGAAACCTGCCATTAGAAGATTAGCCCGTCGAGGTGGTGTTAAACGTATTTCGGGTTTGATATACGAAGAAACTCGTGGAGTACTCAAAGTATTTCTCGAAAATGTTATCAGAGATGCCGTAACATATACCGAACATGCGAAACGCAAAACCGTCACAGCCATGGATGTTGTATACGCCCTGAAAAGGCAAGGTCGAACCTTGTACGGATTTGGCGGTTGAATTTAATGCCTCCCCCTGTATTGTCCTTACCGTTTCCATAAAAAAAAGGTTCTTTTCAGAACCACAAAAGCTTATGAAATGAATTCGTGTGTATTTTTTATATTTTTGAAGTAAGTCTCAGGTCAAGAAAGTAATACAAATCATGAAATTATGAAACAACAAAATTTAATTGACGCTCCGGAGGGGCGACTTCATTGATGATTCCAGTGGCGCATTTGCTTTTTCAGCTGCAGGAAAACCCGGAAAAACCTGCAGCAGCAGCAAGCACCACATCATGTGAACATCTTGATCTACTAATGTCTTCTCTTTTATAAAACAAAATGTAGGGTATCTCCAGAGACTACAGTAAATTTAGAACATCGCCAGAACACTTAGTGACACGACTATCGTCAAACTTAATCGACCTCTGCCCTCCGGTAGCAAGCAGAATATCGGAAGCGTGAAATAAAAATTTGAATTGGAAATTTTGGCGAAATAACCCGAACGGAAAGTGTAGTGAAAATATAAAAGATAACGGAAAGTGTAGTGAAAATATAAAAGTAGCGGAAAGTGTAGTGAAAACATAAATATACCGGAAAGTGTAGTGAACGTTTACTTCTGCCTTCCGCGAGCAAGCAGAATATCGGAAGCGTGAAATAAAAATTTGAATTGGAAATTTTGGCGAAATAACCCGAACGGAAAGTGTAGTGAAAATATAAAAGAAAACGGAAAGTGTATATAGAAAAAAAAAGTATATAGAAAAAAAAAGTATATAGAAAAAAAAAGTATATAGAAAAAAAAAGTATATAGAAAAAAAAAGTATATAGAAAAAAAAAGTATATAGAAAAAAAAAGTATATAGAAAAAAAAAGTATATAGAAAAAAAAAGTATATAGAAAAAAAAAGTATATAGAAAAAAAAAGTATATAGAAAAAAAAAGTATATAGAAAAAAAAAGTATATAGAAAAAAAAAGTATATAGAAAAAAAAAGTATATAGAAAAAAAAAGTATATAGAAAAAAAAAGTATATAGAAAAAAAAAGTATATAGAAAAAAAAAGTATATAGAAAAAAAAAGTATATAGAAAAAAAAAGTATATAGAAAAAAAAAGTATATAGAAAAAAAAAGTATATAGAAAAAAAAAGTATATAGAAAAAAAAAGTATATAGAAAAAAAAAGTATATAGAAAAAAAAAGTATATAGAAAAAAAAAGTATATAGAAAAAAAAAGTATATAGAAAAAAAAAGTATATAGAAAAAAAAAGTATATAGAAAAAAAAAGTATATAGAAAAAAAAAGTATATAGAAAAAAAAAGTATATAGAAAAAAAAAGTATATAGAAAAAAAAAGTATATAGAAAAAAAAAGTATATAGAAAAAAAAAGTATATAGAAAAAAAAAGTATATAGAAAAAAAAAGTATATAGAAAAAAAAAGTATATAGAAAAAAAAAGTATATAGAAAAAAAAAGTATATAGAAAAAAAAAGTATATAGAAAAAAAAAGTATATAGAAAAAAAAAGTATATAGAAAAAAAAAGTATATAGAAAAAAAAAGTATATAGAAAAAAAAAGTATATAGAAAAAAAAAGTATATAGAAAAAAAAAGTATATAGAAAAAAAAAGTATATAGAAAAAAAAAGTATATAGAAAAAAAAAGTATATAGAAAAAAAAAGTATATAGAAAAAAAAAGTATATAGAAAAAAAAAGTATATAGAAAAAAAAGTATATAGAAAAAAAAAGTATATAGAAAAAAAAGTATATAGAAAAAAAAAGTATATAGAAAAAAAAAGTATATAGAAAAAAAAAGTATATAGAAAAAAAAAGTATATAGAAAAAAAAAGTATATAGAAAAAAAAAGTATATAGAAAAAAAAGTATATAGAAAAAAAAAGTATATAGAAAAAAAAGTATATAGAAAAAAAAAGTATATAGAAAAAAAAAGTATATAGAAAAAAAAAGTATATAGAAAAAAAAAGTATATAGAAAAAAAAAGTATATAGAAAAAAAAAGTATATAGAAAAAAAAAGTATATAGAAAAAAAAAGTATATAGAAAAAAAAAGTATATAGAAAAAAAAAGTATATAGAAAAAAAAAGTATATAGAAAAAAAAAGTATATAGAAAAAAAAAGTATATAGAAAAAAAAAGTATATAGAAAAAAAAAGTATATAGAAAAAAAAAGTATATAGAAAAAAAAAGTATATAGAAAAAAAAAGTATATAGAAAAAAACGGCGAGATGGTTTGAAGGGGGTTTGAAAAAGGGGTAACGGAAGTTAAAGGCATTAAACGGAGGGGTAAGAAAGTTGAAAGGGATTTTTAAAAAAGGTAAAGGGGGTATTTAACGAAAGTCATTTTTTGTGGAGGAAAATATCAATTTTTTATCGACCTTTTTTGCGTAATTGTTACCTTCCACAATCTGAAAAAATATAAAAATTATAATGGAGAACTTTATACAAGTGAAGAAGGGCAAACTTTTTAGTTAACCCCGATAAATTACTGCGTAAAAATCCAAGTATTTTTTACAAAGAACAATCTTCTATTTATCAGTAACTTGTCGTATTTAACAATTCTGCCTATCAAAAAAATTAATAAGAGGCAGATTTTGGCCTCCGAAACGTAAAAGATAAGTATTAGTTTCTAATAATTTTTTTGATAGGCAAAATTGTTAAATACGACAAGTTACTGATAAATAGAATATTTTTTTTGTGAAAAATACTTGGATTTTTACGCAGTAACTTATCGGGGTTAACAAAAATGTTTGCCCTTCTACACTTGTATAAAGTTCGCCATTATATTTTTATATTTTTTCAGATTGTGGAAGGTAACAATTACCCAAAAGAGGTCGGTAAAGGGGGTGTTTTGAAAGAGTCTAGGAATACTCCAATATTAAATATCAATATGAATAATGAACCGGTAAGCCTACTGATGGTTTGGTGGGAAAGATTTTCTAGGAGGTCAGAGTTGGGGTTAATCTACTTGTGGTATGGACCTATGCCAAAAAAATTATTAAACTTGCTATTCTCATGATCGGTGGGAAAGCAGCGACGATTTCTAGCCATGGGTGTGTCGAAGCGTCGCGCGAGACCCGGCAATCAGCGGATCCCATAATGGGGAATAAGTTACTTTACTCATAGACCTCATAGAAAAATTCACAATTCCTTCAAATAATTCGTGAGTGGGGATTTTTTCTTCGAATATATTCATTTGAGCATACAGAAGAAAGAAAACCCATATGTTGAAATATTTTGTCGGAAAAAATCAAACCCCACCCCATAATTATATATATAATATAATAATTTCTTTAAATATTTCGTGGCGTGTAGGTCATTCGTGGCGTGTAGTCATTCCTGCTTATACCCTTGGCGATAAAACTGCCGCAATCGATTTTCAATTATTTAAACGGGCACGCTTGCAGACCGGTTTTGGGCTAGTGGCATCTTGTCAGTGAAAATCTGCCTGTTTCAGAGGCAAATTGAATGTTTCCATTGACTTTCCATCAAATGACTTAGCAGTTATGCAGCAGACAATGTGGCTCCTTGTCGTTATAATCTATAAGCACTTTCAAATCACAGTGGGACTAACAATGGGCATTACACATCATATTGCAGACACCCGTATAGTGGCATGTGGCATGAATATAACGATTCACACGTGTTCCCAATTTCGCCAAAATCACTTGTAAGCAAAGAGGCATATGTCCTCTTTTATGAACAGGAGGGAACGAAGCAGCACCTTTTTTTGTGATTTTTTTTCTTCTTTCCTTTTTTTTATAATCTCAGTTCATTAAATTGATTTGTATTTCATGATTATTCCAAATTTCATTATTTTTCTAGATAAGAGAAGATATTGTAATAATTTGTTTTTAATAAAATATTGATCTTTTTTAACTTTCTCAACAGTTGTGGGATTGAGTTTCAAACTGTTTGGTTAACCATTTAGCAATTTTATAAGTAGGGAAACTCATGGCGAAGATAATTGGTCGCACCGACTTTCCAGGCTTGTGAGTAGACCATATGTAGTATAAGCAGCCCGTAGACTCCTGTTCTAATTCGGTGTGATCAAATTTAGACATTTCTTGAGTGTCTTCTTCACTTCTGAAATCGTCTCATCGGGTTTCTTGGTCATTTATTGTAGGGTCCATTCTCGATTGAATTATCAATTCTCTCAAAATGAATTCTGTCCAATAACACAACCTTATTGCCTTCGTCTGCTTTCAGATATAAAACATATTTTTAAGTCTGAAAACTGTATCAAGAAGAGACACATACGTTTTAAAAAATGAAAAAAAATCGAATATGTATCAATCCCAACGTGCCAACACCGTAGGTTCTACTAAATGACTACCGAAAAAATAACTGCTTTTCCGGTTAATACCACGTTGGACATTGAATTATTTCCGACAGACATTTGTGCAAGATACCTCACAAAATAAACATTTCAAAATGGAATCTCCAATATGCATTTCTCCCAACATATTTACACAGTAGGTTCTGGTAAATGCCTGCCGAGAATACGGCTACTTCCTTGGTTAATAGCACGCTGGACACTGAATTATTTCCGACAGACATTTATGTAAGGATACTTCACAGATGTTAGTCTCGCAGATGTTTCTCGTTCATCCAGCAGCCGAATTATGTTGAAATCTCGAGTAGATCACCTTCAAACCGGTTACGAGGTATTGCCTCTCATCAGTGCAGGAAAGATCCGACCCAAACAGCAGTGCTTGGTACTCAATTGATTTCAAAACGGCTGTACTGCAAGTATGAAACCTTCGTCTTCAAGAAAGATTGTTAACTAGTAACAGTTCCATCTCGTGAACGAAGCCCCCAGCGGGGAAGAAACATCCCAAGTACCGATACTCTGACAGAAATAAAGGAGCCTGGAGACTGTATCGAGGAGAGAAACATACGTATATGAGAATAGACGTTTCGAAATGGAATTTCCAAATATGCCTTTCTTACTACATATCTACACAGTAGAAAAATACGACTACTTCCCCGGTTAATCGCACGCTGGACATTGAATTATTTCCGATAGACATTTAAGCAAGGGTACTTCACAGAGGTTAGTCTCGCAGATGTTTCTCGTTCATCCAGCAGCCGGATTATGTTGAAATCTCGAGTAGATCACCTTCAGACCGGTTTCGAGGTATTGCCCCCCATCAGTGCAGGAAAGATCCGACCCAAACAGCAGTGCTTGGTACTCAATTGATTTCAAAACGGCTGTACTGCAATTATGAAACCTTCTTCTGAGAGAAAGATTGTTAACTAGCAACAGTTTCATCTCGTGAACAAAGCCCCCAGCGGGGAAGAAACATCCCATGTACCGATACTCTGGACAGAAATCAAATGAGCCTGGAGACTGTATCGAGGAGAAAAACATACTCATAAGAGAATAAACGTTTCGAAATGGAATATCCAAATCTGCATTTCTCCCTACATATCTACACAGTAGGAAAATACGACTACTTCCCTGGTTAATGGCACGCTGGACATTGAATCATTTCCGGCAGACATTTATGTAAGGATACTTCAGAGGTGACTCTCGAGAATGTTTCTCGTTCTTCCAGCAGCCGAATTATGTTGAAATCTCGAGTGGATCACTTGCAGACTGGTTTCGAGGTATTGCCTCTCATCAGTACAGGAAAGATCCGAGCCAAACAGCAGTGCTTGGTACTCAATTAATTTCAAAACGGCTGGACTGCAAGTATGAAACCTTCGTCTTCAAGAAAGATTGTTAACTAGTAACAGTTCCATCTCGTGAACCAAGTCCCCAGCGGGAAAGAAACATCCCAAGTACCCATACTCTGACAGAAATCAAATGAGCCTGGAGACTGTATCGAGGAGGGAAACATACTTATAAGAGAATTAACGTTTTGAAATGGAATTTCCAAATATGCCTTTCTCCATACATATCTACACAATAGGAAAATACGACTACTTCCCTGGTTAATGGCACGCTGGACATTGAATCTTTTCCGGCAGACATTTATGTAAGGAAACTTCAGAGGTGACTCTCGAGAATGTTTCTGGTTCATCCAGCAGCCGAATTATGTTGAAATCTCGAGTGGATCACTTGCAGACTGGTTTCGAGGTATTACCTCTCATCAGTACAGGAAAGATCCGACCCAAACAGCAGTGCTTGGTACTCAATTAATTTCAAAACGGCTGGACTGCAAGTATGAAACCTTCGTCTTCAAGAAAGATTGTTAACTAGTAACAGTTCCATCTCGTGAACAAAGTCCCCAGCGGGAAAGAAACATCCCAAGTACCCATACTCTGACAGAAATCAAATGAGCCTGGAGACTGTATCGAGGAGGGAAACATACTTATAAAAGAATAAACGTTTTGAAATGGAATTTCCAAATATGCCTTTCTCCCTACATATCTACACAATAGGAAAATACGACTACTTCCCTGGTTAATAGCATGCTGGACATTGAATTACTTCCGACAGACATTTATGCAAGGATACTTCACAGAGGTTAGTCTCACAGATGTTTCTCGTTCATGCAGCAGCCGGATTATGTTGAAATCTCGAGTAGATCACCTTCAGACCGGTTTCGAGGTATTGCCTCTCATCAGTGCAGGGAAGATCAGACCAAAACAGCAGTGCTTGGTAATTTCAAAACGACTGGACTGCAAGTATGAGACCTTCGTCTTCAAGAAAGATTGTTAACTAGTAACAGTTCCATCTCGTGAACAAAGCCCCCAGCGGGAAAGAAACATCCCAAGTACCGATACTCTGACAGAAATCAAATGAGTCTGGAGACTGTATCGAGGAGAGAAACATACGTATATGAGAATAGACGTTTCGAAATGGAATTTCCAAATATGCCTTCCTCCCTACATATCTGCACAGTAGGAAAATACGACTACTTCCCTGGTTAATAGCACGCTGGACTTTGAATTATTCCTGTCAGACATTTATGTAAGGATACTCCACCGGGGGTAGTCTCGCAGATGTTTCTCGTTCACTCAGCAGCCAGATTATGTTGAAATCTCGAGTAGATCACCTTCAAACCGGTTACGAGGTATTGCCTCTCATCAGTGCAGGAAAGATCCGACCCAAACAGCAGTGCTTGGTACTCAATTGATTTCAAAACGGCTGTACTGCAAGTATGAAACCTTCGTCTGAGAGAAAGATTGTTAACTAGTAACAGTTCCATCTCGTGAACAAAGCCCCCAGCGGGGAAGAAACATCCCATGTAGCGATACTCTGACAGAAATCAAATGAGCCTGGAGACTGTATCGAGGAGGGAAACATACTTATAAGAGAATAAACGTTTCGAAATGGAATTTCCAAATATGCATTCCTCCCTACATATCTACACAGTAGAAAAATACGACTACTTCCCTGGTTAATAGCACGCTGGACACTGAATTATTTCCGACAGACATTTATGTAAGGATACTTCACAGATGTTAGTCTCGCAGATGTTTCTCGTTCATCCAGCAGCCGAATTATGTTGAAATCTCGAGTGGATCACTTGCAGACTGGTTTCCAGATATTGCTTCTCATCAGTGCAGGAAAGATCCGACCCAAACAGCAGTGCTTGGTACTCAATTGATTTCAAAACGGCTGTACTGCAAGTATGAAACCTTCGTCTGAGAGAAAGATTGTTAACTAGTAACAGTTCCATCTCGTGAACAAAGCCCCCAGCGGGGAAGAAACATCCCAAGTACCGATACTCTGACAGAAATCAAATGAGCGTGGAGACTGTATCGAGGAGAGAAACATACTTATAAGAGAATAAACGTTTCGAAAGGGAATCTCCAAATATGCATTTCTCCCTACATATCTACACAGTGGGAAAATACGACTACTTCCCTGGTTAATAGCACGCTGGACACTGAATTATTTCCGACAGACATTTATGTAAGGATACTTCACAGAGGTTAGTCTCGCAGATGTTTCTCGTTCATCCAGCAGCCGGATTATGTTGAAATCTTGAGTAGATCACCTTCAGACCGGTTTCGAGGTATTGCCTCTCATCAGTTCAGGAAAGATCCGACCCAAACAGCAGTGCTTGGTACTCAATTGATTTCAAAACGGCTGGACTGCAAGTATGAAACCTTCGTCTGAGAGAAAGATTGTTAACTAGTAACAGTTCCATCTCGTGAACAAAGCCCCCAGCGGGGAAGAAACATCCCAAGTACCGATACTCTGACAGAAATCAAATGAGCGTGGAGACTGTATCGAGGAGAGAAACATACTTATAAGAGAATAAACGTTTCGAAAGGGAATCTCCAAATATGCATTTCTCCCTACATATCTACACAGTGGGAAAATACGACTACTTCCCTGGTTAATAGCACGCTGGACACTGAATTATTTCCGACAGACATTTATGTAAGGATACTTCAGAGGTGACTCTCGAGGATGTTTCTCGTTCATCCAGCAGCCGAATTATGTTGAAATCTCGAGTGGATCACTTGCAGACTGGTTTCCAGGTATTGCTTCTCATCAGTGCAGGAAAGATCCGACCCAAACAACAGTGCTTGGTACTCAATTTCAAAACGGCTGGACTGCAAGTATGAAACCTTCGTCTGAGAGAAAGATTGTTAACTAGTAACAGTTCCATCTCGTGAACAAAGCCCCCAGCGGGGAAGAAACATCCCATGTAGCGATACTCTGACAGAAATCAAATGAGCCTGGAGACTGTATCGAGGAGAGAAACATACTTATAACGAGAATAAACGTTTCGAAATGGAATTTCCAAATATGCATTCCTCCCTACATATCTACACAGTAGGAAAATACGACTACTTCTCTGGTTAATAGCACGCTGGACACTGAATTATTTCCGACAGACATTTATGTAAGGATACTTCACAGAGGTTAGTCTCGCAGATGTTTCTCGTTCATCCAGCAGCCGGATTATGTTGAAATCTTGAGTAGATCACCTTCAGACCGGTTTCGAGGTATTGCCTCTCATCAGTTCAGGAAAGATCCGACCCAAACAGCAGTGCTTGGTACTCAATTGATTTCAAAACGGCTGGACTGCAAGTATGAAACCTTCGTCTGAGAGAAAGATTGTTAACTAGTAACAGTTCCATCTCGTGAACAAAGCCCCCAGCGGGGAAGAAACATCCCAAGTACCGATACTCTGACAGAAATCAAATGAGCGTGGAGACTGTATCGAGGAGAGAAACATACTTATAAGAGAATAAACGTTTCGAAAGGGAATCTCCAAATATGCATTTCTCCCTACATATCTACACAGTGGGAAAATACGACTACTTCCCTGGTTAATAGCACGCTGGACACTGAATTATTTCCGACAGACATTTATGTAAGGATACTTCAGAGGTGACTCTCGAGGATGTTTCTCGTTCATCCAGCAGCCGAATTATGTTGAAATCTCGAGTGGATCACTTGCAGACTGGTTTCCAGGTATTGCTTCTCATCAGTGCAGGAAAGATCCGACCCAAACAGCAGTGCTTGGTACTCAATTTCAAAACGGCTGGACTGCAAGTATGAAACCTTCGTCTGAGAGAAAGATTGTTAACTAGTAACAGTTCCATCTCGTGAACAAAGCCCCCAGCGGGGAAGAAACATCCCATGTACCGATATCGACAGAAATCAAATGAGCCTGGAGACTGTATCGAGGAGAGAAACATACTTATAAGAGAATAAACGTTTCGAAATGGAATCTCCCAATATGCATTTCTCCCAATAAACCTATACAGTAAGTTCAGGTAAATGCCTGCCGAAAAAACGACTACTTTCCCAGTTAATCGCACGCTGGACATTGAATTATATCCGACAGACATTTATACAAGATACCTCACAGAGGTTTCTCGTTCATCCAGCAGCCGTTCATCCACTGTTTGGAACCTTTGGTGTAGTAATGAATATTACCAGAGTTTTTTCCCAATACCAAACCGTTATTTCAACACCTCGACACATATTTCAATCACCAATTGATCATCTTCAAGAGGTAGATCAAACTAATCACACTTTCAAAGCAATCCTTATTTATATACCATACAGGTATACAGATACACCATACATAGATATAGGTATCTACCTGTTCTAGGTACCTACGTCTTGACTATCTTGAATTACTTTCACAATTCGCCTTACCTACTCATTTTATATTAATTTAACAATGTGCCTTATGTAATAGTCAAGTAAATATAATAATTGAAATATTCTAAAATATGTAAAATTAATTTCACATATTGCCTTATCTACTAGTCTTAAATTAATTTTACAATGTGTCCTAATGTAATAGTTTTGTAAATCTAATGATTGAAATATTATAAGCTGTATAAGAGTAAATTTAACAGTATTGCCCTATCCACTTGTCTTAAATTAGTTTTACAATGTTTATTTATGTAATAGTCAGATGAATCTAATAAATAGCTAACAATTTCAATGAATTGAAGTCTATGGAATGGTTTTGTTGCATAATATGATGGGCGACTGCTGATTTTTTCGGTCTTCCATATTTTAAGTGTACTGTTTCTCATATCTCATTTTAACAGATTTTTTCGTCTGTCCATGATAGTTTGCATCGCAGTCCTTACATTCAATTTAGTAAATTCCAGACTTTTCTGAATTCTCGACTTTGTCTTTTGGACTTCCCAAAAGGCTCTGCAGTGTATGACTTGTTTTAAAAACCACCTTCATACCTAGTTCCTTGAAAATCTTTCCAAAGTTCTTCGTGTATTGGTGGTATGAAACTGAGATATATCTATCTTGGTTTATGTTTTTTCTAAAAGTCGAGATTTCGTTCATTCTTAACCTAAACTTCTTTTTCCTAATTATGTCGTCTACAATACCTCTCGGGAAACCGTTAGTGGTTGCTATTTCCTGTATTGTACGTTTTTCTTTTGTGAACCTATCATGTGTTAGAGGGAAAGTCAAAAGACGATGCACCAAAAAATTCAACCCAGCACGTTTGTGCTGTCCACAGTGATGTGAACTGTCAGTAATATACCTGTACGTGGTTGTTTCTTTTTTGAATACATCGTATTCTAACCCTACTCATTACCAAAACGTCAAGTTGTTCTTTATTTCTAACTCATACATGAATTTTATTGATGTAAATCTATTATTTAAAATGGAAACTCAAGTCCTCAATATTCGATTTTCTGTTATCGAATATCGCGAAAATATCATCCACATACCTTAGCCATACCCTAGAAAAATACTTTGACTTTTCTTTGGTTTCCACTTCGAATCTACTCATGAACATGTTTGCCAGGTAGGGGGACAAGGGTTTACCCATAGCCGTTCCCTCCTGTTGTTCATACACAAATTAGTGAGAGAAACGAATTCATAGATTTCGTTATTATTTAAATTATTTTTCTCTAGTAATTCCCTGAGGTATTGCAAGGTCTCTGGAATTGGGACGCTAGGAAATAAGGAACTAACATCGAAAGAAACCAAAATCTCACCTTATTGCAGAACAATGTTTTTTGTATGTTGTATGAACTCTAAAGAGTTTTTTATACTAAAACCTGGCTCCGCAATAGACAAGGTTTCAAATTCCTTAGTGAGCCACTTTGCTATTTGGTAGGTAGAAGCTCCAATAGCTGACACGATGGGGCGCATCGATTTTCCCGGTTTCTGGATTTTTAGGAGGCAATATAGTTTCGACACCGCACCGTTGGGTTGGAAACTTGTAACTTCCGTTTCTGTTGAGGGGTAAGTATGTTGTCGCATTTCTTGAGGACGTCTTTCACTTCGGCAATCATCTTTGGTAACGGGTTTCTGGACAATTTCGTATACGGTCCGTTATTAATGAGAGTATTGAAGATCAAACTGGTTTGATTTTCCTCTTGAAGATATCACTTGGTGATCGAAACACGTGTCGAGTTGTTAAAAATAGTAGAAACTAGGATTTAGATTTGAAATAATAAACAAACGTCAAGCAGTTATGGAAAGCAGAAGAATAGTGGAATTGCGTAACAAATACTTAGAACAAATAACTAAATATGGACAACAACAACGGCAAATTTTCTATTTGGACGAAACTTGATATGACACTCATGACAGTTACGAAAGCGTGTACTGATGGTTCGAGAATGTGTACGCCTAACATGCCTGCAAACAACGGATTGCGACTAATCATTGTGCATTGCGGAGGAAGTAAAGGATAGGTTCAGAATTCTTTGAAATTATGTGAAAAAAACATATATATATATATATATATATATATATATATATATATATATATATATATATATATATATATATGCATGCGCCTACATGCATGTAACGTTTCAAAAATTATTTCCAACGTTTCAAAAATTATTTCCAACGTTTCAATAATTATTTTGTGTAGACGTAATGAAAGTCATATGAATTTACTTTAAACGTTGTTTTGTAAGATCCTACTGCAGCTGCAGCGGCGTCGTATTATTTCATTTGTTGTGTTACTGGATCACATCCTTTATGTAATGAAAACAATAACCGCTTTTTTGTCTACCATATTTTGGTTTAGTCTGCAGCAACTATTAAATCATTTTCTGACTATGCATATTTTTATTTCCTGATTTTAGCAAAATCAAATCAAGTGACGCCCCATCCGAAATAGTGATTTCCATGAAGTGCCGGCACCCCCTAATAAATCAGAAGATTCAAATTGCTCGAGAGTCGAAATGGAAGAAATATCAAGTAGGTTACATACAGCGCCATCTGCCCGCGAATAGATGAAGAAATATCAAGTAGGTTACATACAGCGCCATCTGCCCGCGAATAGATCACGCAATAATGCCGATAATTCTGTAAATACAGATCCCGAGCTTGAGAGTTACAAACAAACATGCATACAAACAAGCATACATACATACATACATACATACAGGTGAAGCTAATATGAAGCGTGTAAAAATTATGAGTGCAGTTGCTGAGGGCGAACATGTATGTCAGGTAATGTATTCAGGTAATTATTAAATGTTCTGCCATTTTCCAAATGTATGCATTTGCTGTGAAGTGGCCGTGTCAGGTGAGGCCGAATCACCTGGTTACCAACAAACATTATTGTTTACAGGTCACGCGTTGTATTCAAAGTCACATTTATAGTTCTTGCTGGTGTTTAATGTCTTGCATAATGAAGAAGAATAGTGAAGAATTGTGTGTTCCTGACAATATTGAAGAGGCTGCAAAAAGAGCTTCAATTGAATTTTTACCATAAAATCGGCTCAGCAGTACGACAACGCATATTATAATTTTCTTAGCTGGAGTAGACTTAAAAACATCAAAGGAAGTCTCAGCGGAAACGTCTTCTTAGCCTATCTAGAAGAGAAATCAAAAATATGGAACTCGTCAACTTTGTGAAGCAAGTTTTCACTGATAAAGTCGAGTGGGCTCGTTAAAAATGGTGTTAATACAAGCAAATATTTAATAATAATAATAAGAGGTAACAGCAGTGAAAAACTCTTTCCGTGGCAAGTATCAGCACAAACTACGACAGATCTGGTCATCGGAACTGTCGGGGAAGAACAAAGTTGCTGCAACAAATAAGCTTGCCGTTCAAATCTTACTCTACTCGTTTGGAGTAGTGAAGTGGACTCGGGAGGAGCTGTATCAACTCGACGTAAAGACCTGAAAAATGATGCATCTCAATAAGAGTTTGCATCCCAAATCGTCCGTTCCACGGTTGTACTTCCCCCGACAACAGGAAGGCCGTGGACTTTTGAGTTTGGAGTGTCTACATGACAGAATGGTGCCAGGTACAGCCTGTAAAGTCGTCAGGAGTTCGGATCCCCTTCTCTGCATCGTCTGTGACCATGCGAGAGCAGTAGTTAGAGCATTTCTCTTTAGGACAGCTGCCCGAGCACTTGATGAACTCGGTATAGTTTTCGACACTGAACGAGGAGACCACAACTCTGTCACCGAGTTGGAACCTGTTCACAAAAAAGCTCAGATAAAAGCCGCAGAGATCACCTTACTTCTGCGGAAACACAAGGATAAGCCAATGCATGGGGCCTTCTTCAATAACATTGGAGACCTTGGCTTATCACCTGACCTTCGCTTTTCTCAGGTCGAGTGGGCTGAAGTCGGAAACTGAAGGGTTCATCATGGCTTGCCAGGATGGTGTCTTCAACACCTTAGTCTACCGCAGTCGCGTGATGGGTATAGAGGTTCCTGACACAAGGTGCAGGGCCTGCCGCGAGGCACCCGAGACCCTAATGCACTTGCTATCAGCATGTCCAGCATATGCGGTCTCGGCCTATATCCATCGACATAACGCGGCCCTAAGAGTGCTATACTACCATCTACGACACTTTTACGTATTGACGAGACACCGGTGTTGCCCAACGCTCCGGGGGATATTGAATCCGTTGAAGGGAACGAGAAGTGTCGAATTTATTGGAACTTCTCATTCCCCACCCTCAGGCTCATACAAGCTAATAAGCCTGATGTAGTCCTTCTTAATCACCAGACCAAGACGATATTTGTCATGGAGTTTTCAGCTCCTGGCGAGACGAATATCGTCAGGAAAGAGGAGGAAAAACGGATAAAATATCGAGATTTTCTCTTCGAACTCCGCAGACTCTATCCAGATCACTCTGTCAAGATGATTGTTCTGATTATTGGAGTCCTTGGTGGAATGATGTCTTCTCTAATCTCGAATCTTAAAATCATACCGGCAGAACTCTTAGCCGCACAGATGCAGAAGGCTGTCATTCTTGGCTCACTGCGCTTGCTCAGGGCACATGATTCTCGAACCCAATGATCACTTACCCCACGGTGTGGGGAGTGGTCATTGGTTGATAATGCTGGCGCACCCTCCCGAATGTATCGTGGCTTCGGGGGATAGGGCCTGACCAGCGCACACTACAGTGAAAAATAATAATAATATCGTCTTTATTATCTTCTTATACATTTAAAGCAAATTAATCATATACAGTTTACTTATTATAAGAAGATGAAAGGCGAAGTTCAATTTACATGATGATAAGTCATCATTCAATTGCTCTTCCACTTAACCTCAAAAATGTCGCCTAGTACGCAAAGGAATAAACAAAAAGAATTTTTAAATATCTTAAAATATCATGACTATTTATAGATTTGAAATAGGTACGTAGCTATTGGGTCATTAATAGTTTGAAGATAATAAGAATCGTTTGAAATTGATATTAAAATGATTGAAGTCATCTCGTTTCATGGGCTCGGGTATGTCATTATAAATTGCACAGATCTGGTAGCTGAAACGCCTTCTAAACAACTCTGTGCGAAAGGATGGCGGAGTTAGTCGGCCTTTATACCTTACATTAATATCATGCACATCAGTTCTAAAAGTAATTTTCTGGTGTACGGCACTTTACTATTAATTATTTTGTGAAACAAAGTTGCACCATGTAACACTCGCCTGTCGTTTATATTTAACCAGCCGGTATCCTTCAGTTAATGTG
The DNA here is from genome assembly GCF_025532065.1 of Leptinotarsa decemlineata. Taxonomy (NCBI): domain Eukaryota; kingdom Metazoa; phylum Arthropoda; class Insecta; order Coleoptera; family Chrysomelidae; genus Leptinotarsa; species Leptinotarsa decemlineata. Next base: position 4,223,098 of record NW_027412572.1, on the reverse strand, counting down.
TTATTCTTTCTCTTCTTCTAATACCAAAAATTAACCGTAAGAAGGAATTCTGAACTTTTTGTATCTTTTTCTTGAATTGGCTGGTTAAACATGGACCATACAAAACATCAGCATAATTGAATACAGATGAAATTAATGATTCGCACAAATTCGCCTTCACCTTCATGGGTAGGAAATGTCGGTGTCCATATATAATTTTGAGCGAATAATATGCACGCCTAATAAACTGATTAACCTATCCCGTCCTACCCTGACAGTCTAACCCGAACTAACCTAACTGACCTTACTTAACCCGACCATAGATAACCTAACCTGACCTACCCTAACTCAACCTAACCTAACCCGACCTAACCTAACCTGTCCCCACGCAAAATCTCCAAGTTGTTAACACATACATATAATAAATCACGAGGCCCCAGAAGTAAGTATAGAAATCAAGTTTGAAATTAGTGTTCACAAATTGATTGGAATCTTGCCAATGAAAGGACGAACAGATGATGCCCAACGTGAAATAACTTACCCACCATACGGAACTAGCTGATAGTAGATTTAAATAGCGAACCAGTATGAAGATTATCAATATTTTATTTGAAGTTGAATACGTAGAGTTATAACGATGATAGACTTCGAAAATAGGCAAGAGTGCTATAAAACTTATGATGCACTGTTTGGAACCTTTGGTGTAGTAATGAATATTACTGGAGTTTTTTCCCAACACCAAATCGTTATCTTTAACACCTCGATACGTGTTTCGATCACCAAGTGATCATCTTCAAAGAGGAAGATTAAAACTAAGGACTAGTGTGAGCTAATCCTATTTATGCTATAAAGGTAACTCATACAGGTAAACCACCCAGGCATACCAACTTAAATTAATTTTACAATTTTGCCTTATCAATATCAATATATGTTTATATAAAACAATTTACAGCTATATAAAAATTAATTTCACAATATTGCCTATACAAATTTATTTGTTGGATGTGTCCTCATGTAAGTAATCAGTAAACCCAACAACATTATTTTATTTTATTTTAACAAGCTATATAGTATGCTCTTTGGTATAGGTCCGTCATCGATATTCATAACACAACTCTCCAAAAAAAAATATTTTGTGTTGCCCTGGATATTTTTGCAAATTTTTATGTTATCGAGTGCCTAGATCACGAATATATTTATGAAAGTACTGAATATGATCTATTTTTTATGATTTTTACGTATCTTGTATTTTTAATAATAATCGGCTTCTGCGCAACTTCTTTGCGCGTACAAACATCACGTGATCCCCTCTTCTCGGGCTCCTTGCTCTGCAAAACAGCTGAGAACTCAGTTATTTGATAATATTGAAGTACTAACACGGAAATCTGGATAAGTTGTTATATGTTAATATTTTGTTTCAATTGTTGAGTGTCCGTTCTAATATATTTATCTTGTCTTTTCAAACATGAGTTTGTCACGAAGGAAGTGCAAATATAGTAGTGATTTATTCTGTTATATTTGTGGTATTTATATATAAAAAAAAACAAAAAGAAATATCACAGACTTTGTTAAGGAAACTTATGCTGAATATTTAGGTTTTAAAATGGACAAATTAGATAAATCATGGGTTCCTAATAAAGTTTGTAAGTCTTGCGTTGAGTCTTTGCGGTTGTGGAAAAAAGGAGAACGTTCTGGATTAGACTTTGATATTCCTATTATCTGGATGGAGCCTAAGAATCATTTCGATAATTGTTACTTTTGCGTAGTAGATGCTAAATGTTTTAATCGAAATCAAACGTGGAGATATCCAGACTTACAGTCTACAAAATGTCCTGTTTCACACAGTGAAAATCTCCCTCGGCCTATCTATGTTTCAAAAGTGATTCGCATGCCCTCAGAAACAATGATGTTGCCAAATTCACAGAAATCGAATCAGTCTACCAGTGGAAGTGAATGGAAGGGTGAAACGTCTACGTCAAAGTTGTTTTATCAAAATGAACTCAGTGATTTAATACGTGATCTAAATTTATCAAAACAAGGATCAGAACTGTTAGCTTCAAGATTGAAAGAATATTGGCACCGACGGTTACAATTACAACGTACAGAACGCGAGAAAGTGAGCTATTACAATTTTTTGATGAAAATGAAGGATTGGCATACTGTAATATGTAATAATATTGCGAAGCTGCTTCTGAACATGGGTTGGAAAGAATACAAACCTACTGAGTGGCGTCTTTTTATTGATTGCTGTAAAAGAAGTTTAAAATGCGTCTTACTGCATAATGGAAATAAATTTGCATCAATTCTAATTGGCCATTCTACAAAACTCAAAGAAGAATATGAAAATGTCAAATTAGTTTTAGAAAAAAATCAATTACTCGGAGCATCAATGGTCGATCAGTGTGGATTTAAAAATGGTTAATTTTTTACTTGGTCAACAAAGTGGATACACGAAATACCCTTGCTTCATTTGTATGTGGGACAGTAGAGCAAAGCAACGTCATTGGGAACAAGATGTTTGGCCTGAAAGAAATTCTTTAACTGTCGGTAAAGTTAATGTAATAAGAGAGCCGTTGGTGAGCAGAGACAAAATTATACTTCCACCATTGCATATTAAGTTAGGAATGATAAAGCAATTCGTAAAAGCTTTGGACAAGGAAGAAGATTGTTTTAAATATATTTGTAGAAAATTTCCAAAACTTAGTATGGAAAAGTTGAAAAGTGGAATATTTGATGGTCCTCAAATACGGCAATTGATGAAAGACACTGATTTCATTAAAGTTATGACTGTTCCGGAAAGTAAAGCTTGGGAAAGTTTTGTGTTGGTAGTCGAAAATTTCCTAGGTAACCATAAAGCACCAAATTATGAAGAAATTGTACAAAATATGCTGACAAACTTTCAGATTCTAGGAGCAAATATGAGTATCAAGTTACACTATCTTCGCAACCATTTGAATAAATTTCCAGATAATTTAGGAAATTATAGTGAGGAGCAGAGAGAGCGGTTCCACCAGGATCTAAAAGTAATGGAAGAAAGATATCAGGGTCGACGGGATTGTCACATGACGGCCGATTACTGCTGTCTTTAAAAAGAGATTGTACTCTGAAAAATTATAAAAGAAAAGCTCTTAAAACGCGGTTCGTGAAAATATAACATGTTTTCGAAATTTCCCTCTCTATTTACTTCAAAGTATCATATTTTTTTCCAAATAAAACTGGGATTATAAATTATCTGTTATTTTGTTTCTTGTTTTCGAATTTCTGTAATGCAAAATGAAAATAAATATTTAAAAGAAAACGAGAGCAAATCTTACAGCACCATTAATAATTTCATGAATTGTGAGTATAAATACACCCAAAATCAAAATCATTAGAGGAAATATTCTTGACTGCATCATTTCATTCCTATCAAATAGACAATTCTTTGTAGAAATAGATAGTGTTGAGTCAGAAAGATATTCAGTTGATGTTGGAGTAGCGCAAGGTTCAATTCTGGGACCATTGCTTTTCTTACTATTTCTCAATGACCTCCCAATTAATGTCGATAGGCGCTTTCATCTAATCAATTTTGCTGATGACACAACATTTGCTATAGCTGAGTCATCTATGGAGGATATGATTTTATCGGTCGAACTCTGTATTAGTGAAATGACAAAATATTGTCATTCCAATAAACTTATGCTAAATGCACAGAAAACAAAAATTATATATTTCAATAAGAACAATTTGATCGATAGTAAAGTCCTACAGACACATAACTCCACTAAGTTTCTGGGTGTAATGATTGATAAATCACTCTCATGGTCTGAGCATATTGAAGGTTTATCTAAAAAACTATCCAAATCATACTTCGCAATTCTGCAATTGAGGTATGAACTTCATGAGAATATACTTATCCAAGTTTATTATGCATTAGTATATTCTGCACTATCTTTTCACATCACGTTATGGGGAAATGCTACAGAAATAAATAGGATATTTGTTACACAAAAAAGAATTGTTAGAATGATGTTCAACATGAAGCCACGTGATTCTTGCAGGGAAATTTTTAAGAGTAAAAAGATTATGACAGTTTGCTGCATTTATATTTATAAAAGTTGCTTACACATTAAAAAGCATGAAAATGAGCTAATAAAAAACAATTACCACCATCAATATTGCACTAGAAATGCTTCAAATTTAATAACAATGACTCACAGAACATCCACATTTGAAAAATCGCCAACTTATGCTGGGGTAAAAATATATAATAAACTCCCTAATCTAATGAAGGCCTGTAATACTATCGAATTAAAAAAATCACTGAAAGATTTCTTATTGGCTAAATCTTATTATACATTACAAGAATATTTCGCTGATTGAGTTTTTGTGGATATCTGTGTGTAAATAATCTTATTCTTTTATGTTTTAATCTTACATTTTTACACTTGTACATCTATACGTTTTAACATTTTTATTTATACATATATGTATATATATCTGTATTTTATGGTCCTATGTTTATATGTATTGAATGTATATTTACATGTTTGTTTGTTTACATATTTATAAGTATGAGTTGACATGTTCGATACTATGTAGTTGGTCCATGAATGAATAAATTTCTTTCTTTCTTTCTTTCTTTCTTTCTATATCTAGGGCAACAAAACCACTGTAGTGTGTTTACTTATTTCTACACTCTCATAGGCATCTAGTTGCCTGTTGTTGTCTAGTTGCCTGTTAACATATATCTATCAAATTAGTGTTCATTTATTCAGTCAGTTTTTGCCAAATCACCATGGACAGATATAACATTCAACAACACGTCAAATGTTAAAATTGTTTCATCGGTTCAGTAAACGATCGACCAACACAACGTCGATGAAACGCAAGATCTGTCGAAAACATTGCCGCTGTCTATGAGAGTCTGCAGGAGTATCAGAGGCAGTCGATTTCGCGTCGCTCACAAGAACTCGGCCTTCCACACTCCACAACTTGGCAACTTTTGCGTCGTGACTTGGGCTTGCACCCATACAAAATTCAACTGACCCAGGAACTGAAGGTAAACGATCATATATAACGAGATGTATTCGCTGAATGAACATATGGTAAGTCAATATTATATTATAATTTGTTACACTAAAAAATAAAAAAATAAAAAATAAACGGACATATGTATAAATAAATAAAATCTTTCAATTCGTACATATGAATTGGAGCGTCAGTATATATAAAAAACAAACAATCAATATCGTTTACCATTTAAAAACTTAACAGTCATGTAAAATCTGTGTCTATCAAATTATCATTTATAAACTATAATAGCACTTTCTAAGTAAAAAAATTTTTAATTTTGTTTCGAAATACCTTATCATCGTCAATTTGTAAGAACTGATTACATTGTACCGTGGGAAGTTCTCATATAATGAGGTTCTGTGCTGTGGAATTCTTAAAGAAGCTCCATGCCGTGTATTATGTTCGTGCTCAGATCCATTTGTCGCAAGAACCGATAAGTTATGTCTTGCGAACAAGACACATTTTAAAATATAAATAGATATGAGGGTTAAAATCTTTTTTTCTATAAAAATAGGCCGACAACTATCCCTGAAATTCAAATTAAATATAAGTCTAAGGATTCTTTTCTGAGCCACAAAAACTCTATTTAAGTATCTCGCTCTTCCCCAAGCCGTGATATTTAAACCAAGTCGAGAGTGAACCATTGCGTAGTAAATATTTAGTAAGCCTGCTTTGTCTAAACTGGGCTTCATCTGCCATATAGCATAACAAGCTTTGTTCAGATTTGCACTTACATGATTGATTTGTTTTGCCCAATTTAGGTTGGCGTCAAGATGAATACCCAGGAATTTCCTGTAAAATTTCACAGCCACTGACTTAGAAGTGTTAAGGATTAGTTTGTTTCTCTGACACCAGGAACTGAAATCATCGATCACGGTCTTCATGTTGGAAGCAAGTTGAACCTGATACGGTAATGGTAGTATCATCGGCAAACATTGTAACATAACCTGTTGTTATATGTTTGCGGCATGTCGTTAACATATAGGAGAAAGAGTAGTGGTCCGATAACAGATCCTTGAGGTATACCAAGTTTTACGGCATGAGAATCAGAAAGTACATTATTACAAGAGACATACATAGTTCTTCCCGTCATGTAGGATTTGATCCAATTCATGATGTTAGATGAGAAATTACATTGTCTTATTTTTTTCAAAAGAAATTTTACGCACACCGTATCGAATGCCTTCGATAGGTAAAAGAATAGTGATAAGACGTAAAGTCTATGCGATATGTTGAGTGGTTTTAATTTAAAGCCACAAATAAAATGGCCTACCAGAGTGAGTAGACTTAAGTAAAAACTATTGATCAAATATTCGTCAATTTTAATAATTCCGGTGTAAATGGTGTCTTCGACAATGTAAAATCTGATCATAGATCGATTTTTTATGAATTAGATTATTTTACAAATGAAACCAAATACTGTAAAAGGAAACATAGATCTTTTAATGAGGAATCATTTTCAATTAATTTCATTTATTCCATGTTAATATACAATTTGTTGTATGACATAAATAATTAATAAATTTCAATTATCTTGAATGAGTAACTGTCACCTAGACATTGAAATGCCTGTATTGTGATCTGTTACTCACCAAGATAAGAGGAAACAAAAACAAAAAAATACAATATACAAATAGTATAGGAACTGCTATTCAATGTGTAAAATTCTTTTTTTATTTCTTTTTTCTATTCCCCCTTTTTTTTAAGGATATGTCAAATTTTTGAGGGTTTTCGATTATGAATTGTTTGAGCTTTTGTTTGAATTTATTAATTCCTTTGATAATTTTCAATTCTACTGGGAGTATGTTGTATAATTTCGGACCATAATAAAACACGAATCTTTGTGTATGGCTCTTCTTGTAGAGAGGTATTTTGATATTTAAATTCTCGGTTGCTCTAGTTCTTACCGTTCTATGAGTTGAGTAATTACTAAATTTCGGGTAACTGTATAATGATCTTACGTTTAGTAATTTAGTCTCTTGATATAAATGATCCGTTGAAAATCGTCTATTTTTTTCAAAATTATTTTCAAAATTGAGTTCTGTGTTATTTGTAAGCTGTTAATGTGGTTGTCGAAAGTACCCCCCCATGATGTCATGCAATATCTTATAATGGATTCTGCCAAAGACTGATATATTAATAATAAGTTTTTTTTAGAAAGAATATCTCTGAGACTATAAAATTTACGCATGAGTAGTCTCATCCTTTGTATTACATATGAAATTTGTTTGTCCCATCTCATATGTTGATCAATAACAAGACCCAAATATTTAATGGATACACTTTTTTCTATTATCGGGCATTTACAATTGTAATTTTTTGTGCATGTCATTTTGTGTAATTTCAGTTCATTAATATGCGGCTGATCATCTGAATTTAGTGAAAAAGCCATAAATTGTGTTTTATCCACATTTAGACTCAATAGATTATTATTCAGCCAAAGAAGAATTTTTCTCACATTGATTTCAGCAGTTTCATAGACTGTATGCCAATTTTCACCAGTGAAGATCAAGGCCGTATCATCAGCATAACACACTATATATGACCGTGAAATTCATTAATTTGTGTAATTGCGTTTATGTAAACAAGAAAAAGAATCGGGCCAAGTACTGTACCCTGGGGAATCCATTCAAAATTTCGAAATTGGTCTACAAAATGAAATTTGGACAGTTTTATATAGTATTAGTGAGGTTGATGATGCATTTCAGTATTTTCTAAATGTCATTAACTTCCACTTTCTTAATAATTTCCCGTTAAAAAATCATGTTATGAAAAAATCAAAGAAAAATTGGGTCACTGAAGATATAAGGCGTTCAAGTTCCAAATTAAAATATTTGCATTATTCAAAATTACATAGACCCGAACTCAAAAAAATATATTTAGAAGAGAAAAAAATACACCAAGAATTGATTGAAAAATCCAAACAAGAATACTATCAACACAAAATAGTGACGGCACCTAACAAAAATAAGGCAACATGGCATGCTGTGTCTGAAATAACACAAAAAAATATATGTTGAACAAAAAAATTATGATTTTGGAGTTTAATGGTAGATCCATAGAGAATCCTAAAGAAGTATCCAATATGTTTAATGAGTTTTTTAAATCAGTTTCTGAGAAAATCCATCAAAATATTTTAGAAAAAATATCATGGAAGATGAACTTATATTCTACTGTATAAAAATAAGTCGGGTTTTCCTTCCTGACGCCAAAACTCCAGAACGCACGAACCGATTTCCACGGCTCTGCATTCATTGGAAAGGTCTCGGGCTCCGTGAGGTTTATAGCAAAGAAAATTCAGGAAAAACTCAACAGAAAAGAGGGAAAAATCATTTTTCACATACAGCGCCATCTCTGATACATAGCATGTACTACAAACCAATATTTTAAGTAGATGGCGCCGGTGCGCGATACATCGTTTGACAACCACTCATTGTTCTCTGTTCAGTTAATTTCATGTGACAAACCGGTATTGTGTTCAGTGTGAAATTGTGAAGAAAAAGTAAAAAAATAAGTTATTCGTTTGCTAACATTTCAATTGGAAACCATCAAATCAATCATGTGTATTGTGCAAATTTTTATTCAATTTCAACAGCAGGCATTTGTCTTTAAGGTGGTAAGTTGAACTGTGTAAATTATGTGGATCGTGCATTTGAGGTTAAATTCACCACTCTGTCCATAGTCCAAAATGCCTAGAGGACGACGTGCGAACATGATGATATTGTTGGCAGGCGCTTTCAGGCAGACGTTGCCAGTAATTCCCCGTGAAACGCCTGCAGATGAATTGAATGCTTGCCTGAAGGCATCACCTTTATGGAATAACGTAAAAACATTATCGCTAACCACTAATATGAGAGTTCAACTTCAAAATGATCTTATATCCTTTGCCAGCCGGACCAAGATCTTGAGCGTGGCATGTTTCACGCCAGTCACCTAAAACTTTATTCGCCAATCCAAACTGTGAACACTTTACGATAGAAAGTATTCATCTTGAGGGGGGACAGATGTAGCGAAACGTGATTTCCACAGCGCCCCTTCGTTATAGAACCCACAATACATTTCTATGTGCTCTAGGCAGCTCGAGAAAGGTTTTTCAAGACGAGTTTTTTTAGTTCCACATAAAAACGGCAACGGCTATTTCGATCGTGGTTACTGCAAAGGTCATTTAAAAGTCAGAAAAAATCGACACATTGATGAAACTGTTTTCGTGCTTTTGGTTGAATAAAACTCATAATATTATCCTTTTGATATTTGGTTGGTGCCTGCACTATTTTAGGTAGGTAGGGATATAAAATTCAAGTGTAAATCTAAACGTGCACTATTTTAGTTTTGTCAAGTCATCTGAGAATGAACAGTCTACCACATTTCTGCTTTCCACTACAAAGAGCCAGGTTTGATCCACTACAACCCTGAAATACCATACGATCCATTACATAGTGGATGATCGTTAATGAATTTCTCACTGTAATGTATCACATTATTCATAGATGTCATGCACAAGATCAAATCAATTTGCAGTGCCGTTGGAGGGGGTGTAAAAAATTAAGAATGAAATGTTCTGACATATTTTTGCTTATATCTCCGTTAATAGTGGATGATCGTTAATTAATTTTTCACTGTAATGTAGCAAATTATTCATAGATGTCATGTACAAATTTAAATCAATTTGCAGTGCCGTCGGTGATGTCGGTTGATGAAACAAAATCCAATATATAACCTGACCTACCCGAAACTTTATTCAACTAATGAATTTGCAACATAGTTGCAATAGTTGAGTATGCCTTCAGTTAACATAGGTTAGTGGTTGGTAAATGGTTAGAAAATGGCTAGTGAAAACTTATCAACGATAATCCACTGAGACGTAAGCATGTCAAAAATATTAATTTTTATTTTTGTCACCCTCCTCGCCGGCACTGCAAATTGATTTGATCTCGTACGTGACATCTATGAATAATGTGCTACATCACAGTGAAAAATCCATCAACGATCATCCACAATTAACTGAGATATAAGCAAAAATATGTCAAAAAAATTTCATTTTCAATTTTTTACACCCTCTCCGACAGCACTACAAATTGATTTGATCTTGTACGTGATATCTATGTATGAGGTGCTACATTACAGTGAGAAATTCATTGACGATCATCCACTATTAACGGAGATATAAGCAAAATGTCAATAAATTTAATTTTCAATTTTTTTACACCCCCTCCGACGGCACTGCAAATTGATTTGATCTTTTATATGATATCTATGAATAATGTGCTACATTACAATGGGAAATTTATCAACGATCATCAACTATTAACGGAGATATTAAGAAAAAATATGTCAAAAAATTTCATTTTTAATTTTTTACACCCCCTCCGACGGCACTGCAAATTGATTTGATCTTGTACATGACATCTATGAATAATGTGCTACATTACAGTGAGAAATTCATTAACGATCATCCACTATCAACGGAGATATAAGCAAAAATACGTCAAAAACTGTAAGTTTTAATTTTTTACACCCTCTCTGACGGCACTGCAAATTGATTTGATTTCGTACGTGATATCTATGAATAATGTGCTACATTACAGTGGAAAATTCATCAACGATCATCCACTATTAACTGAGATATAAGCAAAAATATGTCACAAAATTTCATTTTTAATTTTTTACACCCCCTCCAACGACACTGCATATTGATTTGATCTGGTACATGACATCTATGAATAATGTGCTACATTACAGTGAGAAATTCATTAACGATCATCCACTATCAACAGAGATATAAGCAAAAATATGTCAAAAAATTTCATTTTTAATTTTTTACACCCCCTCCAACGACACTGCATATTGATTTAATCTTGTACATGACATCTATGGAAAATTCATCAACGATCATCCACTATTACCTGAGATATAAGCAAAAATATGTCAAAAACTGAAGTTTTTATTTTTTACACTCTCTCCGATGGCACTGCAAATTGATTTGATCTTGTACGTGACATCTATGAATAATGTGCTACATTACAGAAGAAGTAGGCATCAATATTGCCATAGCTCACCAAGCCCGAAGGCCATAAAGCATAGAAATCCCTCTATCTAACGAAGCCACCGTCAAGGGAACCCCATCACCTCCGCTTCACCCCCTCCACCCCGCGCAGGTGCCCTATTGACACCTGCGCGACGTGTCGGGAAAAAAGCAGGGAAAGCAGACCCCCTATTTTATATTTATTCCATCAGAATTATATATACTCAATGCAACATTCACAATTATTACACAGTGTCCGTACAATGGACCTTAACTCAAGTAGTAATAACATATATAAAGTAACTTAATTAGCAAAGAAAAACAACAACTTTATGATTCTAAATATAAGGAGTAATATAAACGAAAATCAACTCTAAATCACAAAACAAAAACTCAGTGAACTCACGTATGAGGGCGAGTCGACAGAGGTCGTATTCTGTTGAGACTTCTTGTCCGGTTTTCATTCGCCATCAAGCCTTCAATCTCCAGTTATTTGGTTCTCACACCAATACTTATTTACATTCCCTCATCGCCAACGACGTGTTCAGCCATTTCATTTATAAACCTCACCCATTCGTCATTTATTCCATTGATGTCTCTCATCTGCGGTTCTCCTCTCTCTCTCACTTCCTCTCTCAACCTCTCCCTCCATCTCGCTCTTTCATCCAATCTACATTCTCTAATTATGTGTTCCGCTGTTTCCAGGTCCCCTGTGCCACAGGCACATGGAACTTCCCTACCTAGCCCGAACCTGCTCAGGTAACCGGTGAAGTTACCATGACCTGTAATCAGTTGCACCGCTTTTCGGTTTAACCCCAGTCTTTCTCTCCCTACCATTCTGCACCATTCATACGTCCATCTTCCTTTGTCACTTGTATCCCATTCTCTTTGCCATTTTTCCCTTATGTTCTCTCTCATCCTTCTTTTTTCTTCCTTCTTATCATACAGTCCCTCACTTGTCCATCCTATTTCCTCGTCATTTACTGCCTTTTCGCATTCCGCATGCGCCCTGGCGTTCCCTTCATTCCCGGTATCATGCCCTTTTCTCCACTCGACCCATGTTTTTTTACCTCTGGTTTGTCGATCTTCAGCTTTTTTAAGTATCGACACTGCTCGCTTGTTATTTGGTCGGGCTTTTTGTATTATTTTGACTGCGACTTCCGAATCACTGACCACTCTTGGACGCTCTATTTCACTCCTCTCAATCACTCTCTCGATCGCTGTCATTTCCACTTCATTTATATCCTTCATCCCTTCCACTCTCTCTCCTCCCTGTTTCCATTCATTCCTTTCTTTGTAGGCCCAGCCTACGCTCATTCTCCCGTCATTTGTCCTACTAGCGTCCACATATACCTCGGTCATGTTATCACATTTCTCCAGTACTCTCCCGGCGTTCCATGGTGATACCCTTTCTTTCTCTGTCACTCTTGCTCTATTTTTCTCCCTTCCATTCTCCATCCATTCCTGATATCTAGCCGCCGCCTCTATGTTGAGTGGGGCTACCCCAGCCAGTACTGCTAGTGCGGCATTGGCAGTCGTCTTGTATGCCCCACTTATCACCAACAGAAAAGGTCTCTGCGCGGCTAATATCTGTCGCCGTATCCTGCTATCATTCACTATGGCACCCCATATAGGTTTTGCCACTCTTTCATAGATGATCCTAACACACTCTCTCCTTACATTCAGATCCCTTCCAGTCCATCTCATTCTCCCCGCCATTATGGCCATCTTCCTACGTACCTCTTTCATGTGGTCGATAAAGAGGAATCCTCTATCAACCACAATTCCGAGGTACTTGATGCTCTCCTTCCCATCGATTACTTTCCCATGCATCCTGACCACAGGTGGTCTTTCCACCTTCCTTGCTGCTACGAACATACACTCGGTCTTTTTATGGTTATAGGTGACCCATGCCTCATCTTCCCAGTCCGTACATGCCTTCCATACCGTGCTCCACTTCTTCTCTAAACTCTTCGCACTTCCCACAATCAGTATCTGATCATCTGCGTAGGCCTGTGCCCACACAATGTCAGCCCTGACACGCTGTTCATAGGGAACTCCCTCGTTCACTCTTTCATTCTCTCGCTCATTCATTTCTCGCATCCGTTCAAACCATCTTTCCATTATGATGAGCCATAGCGTAGGGCCCAGGCTTGATCCCTGTGGGCATCCTCTGTCCACGGTCTCTGCCAGTCCCCCACTCATCACTTCCCTGTTCCCTATGAAACTCATACAAAGCTCTCCCACGTTTCCTGGTACACCCATTCCTTTCATACTACTTTCGATTGCTGGGGCCCAAGCCGAGTTGAAGGCATTGGATAAATCCAGTGCGACAACCAAGCTGTGCCACCCTTCCCTTTTGTTCTTCCTGATTTGCTCCACCATCTTCTCTACTGCCATTGCCGTGTCTCTTCCCGCCCGAAAACCATATTGGTTCTGGGAGAAGTGATCCCCTTTCTCACACCAAGACTGTAATCTACCGTTCAGGAGCCTATCGAGGATTCTGCCAAGGGCCGGTAGCAGGCTAATCGGTCTCGGGTTCCCGTCCTTTTTTGGTATCCATACAATCTTGGTCTTCTTCCATACCTCCGGGAAGTATCCCTCTCCCAGGCATTAGTTGAAGATCTGGACCATTTGACCCCCTAGGGTTTACTGCTCTCTTCAGGGCCTCATTAGGAACCCCGTCGCAACCAGTTGCCTTACCGGCTTCCAGGCCTTCGGAGACCACCAGGATCTCTTCCAGCATGAACTGCGGCTCGGCTTCGCCCCAGAGAGCTTCATGGTCCCTCCTCACCATCCGCCTTGCTTCGGAGTCTAGCCGCTCGTCATCCCTGGGGAAGTAGTGTGCGAGGAGATATCTATTCGTCTCCTCAGCCCCCCCGGTGTACGAGCCGTCAGTCCTCCTCACCGAGCTGGGTACTTCACCGGCTCTTTTATCCTCTAGCATCCGATACACTCTGTCCCATGGTCTCCACTTTCTCCTTCACCCATTCTATTCGTGCCTCCTTCACTCCTCTCTTATATTCATTCCTTACCCTCCTATATATTCCCTGTTTTTCGGTCCTTTCGGCTCCCATTGAGGTCTGGAACTCTCTTCTCGCTCTGCGTACTCTTTTCCTTATTCTCTCTAGCCTATCACTCCACCATTCGTTTTCCCTTTCCACTACTCTGGTTATCCGGGGTATTATCCTCTTGCATACGTTCTGAAGCTTTCTTTGCATTCGTTCTGCCTCTCTCTCTATCTCTTCTCTCCCATTCAACTCCCCCAGCTGGAAGTGAGACAGGATTCTGTCCATCCTGTCCCAATTCGCACTGGCTACATTCATTATCTTCTTCACACGCTTCTGAGGACCATCCGCTATAGTTATCACAATCATTCTGTGGTCACTGATCATCTCTTCTGCTAGCAATCTCCATTCGTCTACTTACACCCCATCCGTAACTGTTATGTCCACCCAGCTTTCGCCTCTCGTACTGGAGAATGTTGCCATGCCGTCCCATTCATTCTGAGTCGTGTAGCCATTTGTGGCTACCCAATTCAACATTTCTTCCCCTCTTTCATCCGTCACATTTCCTCCCCAGGCCTCATTCTTGGCGTTGAAGTCGCCCAAGATGATCTTTCGTCCTTCCCATGCATCAAATTCATTCCTAGCCCTCCTCAGATTCTCGCCTATTACTCTGCCTGGTTCATCATATATATTCATCACCTTTACTTTCTTCCTTTCGTTTCCTACAGCCACTCCTATTGCATTCACATTCACTTCGCCTTTATAGGCATGTGAGTCGATCTCCTCCCGTACCCAGGTTCTGACTTTAGATCCATGACCAGAGTCAGCCTTTTGCCATCCCTCCCATGGACCCTCCCCGACCCAGAGTTCCTGCAGGCATACTACAGTTGCCCCGAGTCGCTCGGCCATTTCCCGGGTCAGGTGGGTCGACTCTTTGCCCCTGCCTACATTTATTTGAAGGATTTTACACATTGTGATGCGCTCTACTTCTTTGTGCCTCCACTCGCCTCTGGTACACAGGACATTTGTTGTCCATTGCTGAATGAGTTCTTTCTGAAAGACCGGCTCTCCTACAATTTATGCAGTTGAGGGGACGCGTTTCCCTGCATTCCCTTCCCTCATGTCTGCCTCCACATTTGCTGCATGCTGGTTCATCCCTGCAGTTTCTAGCACTGTGGCCGAAGTGGCAGCATTTGAAACATATACCGATATTCATGCTTTCTTCCACATAGATCCAGGCCATGTCCACATTGATCCGTCCTGCACTAATTAATCTTCTAAAAGCAGTCTGGTTTGTAGTTATAGTGACATTCTCCCTCCAATTGCTATTTCTGCATATTTTCCTCTTCACAACCTTAATGCTATCCCATTCAGACTGTGACCAGTCACTCGTGAGTCCAGCATTTTGTTCTCTGAGCACTGTCACAATGTCTGATGTCGTGTATCCCTTGTCTAGTCCTGTTAGGAGTAACTGCGGAGTTAGCGTTGATCCCTGTATCTTAACTCTCCCTTCTCTCTCGATTGCTTTTTTAATTTTATCTTTTTCAATGACGTTCTTGCTTTCTATAATCATAGCTCCACTCTTGAGCTTCCGTGCGTATGTCACCCCTTTCATACATCCCTCCTCTTGCAAGCATTGTCTAACCATTCTCGCTATGTTTACGTCTTCTGTCTTGTCTTCTGCGTTAGAGGCCTGCTCTCGACATTCTTCATTCAGTGTCACAACTATTTCTAGTGGTGGTGGAGGTGTTTTCCATCCTGGTCTTGCTTCCTCTTCATCTCTTTGTGCTCGTTCTTGATTAATGTTGATATCCGCATACGTCTTTTTAGCCGTTCTTTTCTTCCTCCGTATTTTAGTTCTCCCCTCCCCAACTGTCGACCGCGCAGCGTCGGTCTCCATATCCGTTACTGTAGCCGCCTCGTTTGTGTCACTGATTACCAGTTCTGCTCTACTTGATGTGGTTGCTGCTATTTCTGGTGCCTTGTTTGCCGTCTCAGTCCTTCTGCTATTTTTCTCGTTTGCTCTCTGATGTTTTGCGAGCGTGTCTATTCTATGCTTGAGTTCTCTCATCTCCCACATCGTTGCAGTCACCTGTGACGATAGCGCTTCCAAAACCTCTTTTATGCCTGGATTCATTCCTGTCTCTCATGCTTATCATCCTCGCTCTTTCCTTCGCTAGCTCTCTCGCCACGTCTCTCTCCGCTCTCATAAGGCCAATCTCTCTCTCGTACTTATCGACTAACGTACTCACCTCATTGGCGATCCCTAGGGTACCTCTTTTAACTGCAAATTGTTCCGATTTAGTGAATTGAACTTTTCCGCTCTGATACCGGCTCGTAGCTTCCTCTATTTCTTCTAGCTTACGACGAATGAATGCCAGTAAAGCATTTCCTTTTTTCCTTTCAAATTCAACCTCTGTCTCCTCCTCTTCCTCTACCTCATTTGTGGCGCTATTAAGATTTTCGCTTACAATCTTATCGATCTTTTCAATAGACTTGTTGAGCATATCCTGAACTGTCTCTACCATAGCTCCTGTAGCTTCCTTAACTGCCTCTTCTATCATTTTTTGCTTCTTAGCCACTCTTTCATTTCCTTTGTCAGGCGATCTTATTAATTTGACCCTCGGAGTGAAGGCATCTCTCTCCTTCTCACTAGCTTCCTCATTGTAGTCCTCTCCGTCTCTATTTTGCTTTCTCTTCTTATCTTCCATCTTGTATAAGGGATTAGCATCGATTTCCTGCGCTTTGCTTCACCAGTTGTCTATTTTTGTTCTCGACGCTCTGCGTTAAAAATTTTTTTTAGCGCTAGAGTCGCCAGATTTTGTATTTAAACGTGATTGTCAATTTCCAACCTTTTTGCCGCCAGGCGTCAAAAAAAAGACGTGGTCGTCAAAATTTTTCTTAAGTTCCAAAAATTATATTTCTGGAATCGGCCCGTTACTTATCCTTTGTGGTCCACTATTTCGGGATTTTTGTACGAAAACGGCCCGTAATAGATGGTTGAAGGACCAACAAAATTTAAATCCTTTCCCGATAAGATAAAAACTTTTTGTCACTTCTGTTCGTTTATTTTTATGCACTTCAGATCACTTTTCTAGGTGCTTTTTCTTGTGTATTATGTAGTTTTTGCACTAATCACGTTGATAACCAAGTTCAGTATATCTTTAATTTCATTTTGATACCAAACTCTTCACTTTTTACTGCAACTATCACTTAAAATCAACTCATCAAACAACAGCTCACCAAAAATACGTGTATACTCAACGAATTCTCGATGCGAGTGCTACAGTACAGTGAGAAATTAATTAACGATCATCCACTATCAACGGAGATATAAGCAAAAATATGTCAAAAACTGTAACTTTATGTCAAAAACTCTAAGTTTTTATTTTTTACACCCCCTCCGACGGCACTGCAAATTGATTTGATTTCGTACGTGATATCTATGAATAATGTGCTACATTACAGTGGAAAATTCATCAACGATCATCCACTATTAACTGAGATATAAGCAAAAATATGTCACAAAATTTCATTTTTAATTTTGTACACCCCCTCCAACGACACTGCATATTGATTTGACCCGGTACATGACATCTATGAATAATGTGCTACATTACAGTGAGAAATTCATTAACAATCATCCACTATCAACAGAGATATAAGCAAAAATATGTCAAAAAATTTCATTTTCAATTTTTTACACCCTCTCCGACGGCACTGCAAATTGATTTAATCTTGTACATGACATCTATGGAAAATTCATCAACGATCATCCACTATTAACTGAGATATAAGCAAAAATATGTCAAAAACTGTAAGTTTTTATTTTTTACACTCTCTCCAATGGCACTGCAAATTGATTTGATCTTGTACGTGACAACTATGAATAATGTGCTACATTACAGTGAGAAATTCATTAACGATCATCCACTATCAACGGAGATATAAGCAAAATATGCCAAAAACTGTAAGTTTTTATTTTTTACACCCTCTCCGACGGCACTGCAAATTGATTTGATTCCGTACGTGATATCTATGAATAATGTGCTACATTACAGTGGAAAATTCATCAACGATCATCCACTATTATAGTCTATTTCAAAAGAATGTAGAGTAATAAAATCTCATTAAGTATTCAAAAGCGCTACAGGGTGATCCGTCAATAAATTCTGTCACTTCCCTAGTCCGCATTGCAAAATTATGTCGTTTCATAAAGAGCAGGTAGGTATCACCCTGTTTTAAGGGATTTGTCCATTGTTATCGACGGATAAATACTGAGCCAGAGGCGCGCTAGTGGGATAATTGCCAAAAGAATATGCATTCATAAAAATTATATTAAAGGAAATAAAAATTTAATACAGCAGAACAGTGTTATTAAAAAATATAAAATGTAACAATAAAATATATACGAACCGAAATCGGGAAATACTCACAAACACACACGAACGAACTTTACGTATTGAAACACTTGTGGGGACTTTAAATCAATTTATTCACAAAAACGACAAGAACTTTACTGGATACGTTATTACAATTTGACACTTGAACAATACTAAAACTGTGAACTTCCCTTAACGTTTAACAACACTCTATTTATACCCTAATTGAATGTTCTAGAGATTACTAGGTACAATTTTCGAGAACCTTCCGAGAAAATAATTATTCAGACTACCCTTATTCTAAACCCTAACCTAAGCAAAAGTGTCACTGTCACTGATACACTGGTCTCTGTCCAGATTGCTTATCCCGCTGCAGTATATTTACAATTCAATTAAATTATTCTACATCAGTATAGTCTTCATCCGAAGAACTGTCATCATCCCCTGGTGTTATAATTATAGGGTCAACCACCTGATCGACCAAGTTGTCCAGTTCCCACATTTTATCTTCCTCTTTTAAAACATGCTGGATTGCTTTTTGCCAGTTTTCTGATGTGATTTCCATAATGGCTTGATCAAACAATACCTTGACATCTTTCATTTTAAATGTGGTATTGTGCCTTGCAACATATCCTTTAACTTGTGCCCATATAAGTTCTATAGGATTTAATTCGCAATGATATGGCGGTAGGCGCAGCACAGTTACTTTATACTTTTCTGCTACATCTTCTACGGCATATTTCATGAAGCGAGATTTATGTTGTTTTACTATGGCTAGTAGTTCCTTCTTTACTGAATTCGTCTCAAACTGAATACCTTTATTTGACAGCCAGTTAATAATTTCTTGCTTTCTCCAAGCTGAAGTTGGTACCTTCTCTAAGCGCCTTGAATGGTAGCTTGCATTATCCATAACCACGACCGAATCAGCTGAAAGAAATTTTAAAATTTCCCCGAAGTAGTCTTCGAAGACATCCGAATTCATGTCCTCATGATAATCTCCCGTCCGGCACGACTCAAAGCTTAACAAACCTTCTTTTAAAAATCCGTCTTCGCTTCCAATGTGAGCAATTATAAGCCTCTTCCCTTTTCCCGAAGGCACTTTAATACCCGTCGAAAGGCCTTCTATGAAAGCTTGGCGAGAACTTGTTATATTTTTATCTTGCCACATTTTTTTGACTATATAACCTTCGTTTATCCACGTCTCATCAAGATAAAAAAGTTTCTTTTGCTCTCTGCGGTACTGCTTTATAGTTGTCAAATATTTTCGTCTCCAGCAAACAATTTCATCACTTTCCAGTAATAGTGCCTTTCGATTGTGCTTTTCCCAGGCAAAATTCATACTTTTTAAAGTTTTCCATAAAAGTTTTCTGGATATCAAAGGAATATCGTTATCTTGGCTTATCTCGATAAATATTTTTTCAAGAGTGGGTATTTCCTTTTTAAAATAAAACGAATGAACTTTTCTTCGAATGTCACATTTGGTGTCTTCATCTAAGATTTTTATTGGTCTTCCTGATTTTCTCTTGCATGGACTTACCTGGCCTGATATCTTTCTTTCTCGCAATAATTTAAAAATCGTGGACTGTCCAATTCCAGTCATTCGGGCACATCGCTCAACACTTTCTTGCACAGACAAACTAGGGTGATCGTGTTTTATGCAATCATATACATTTAAAATTATAACTTTTTCGCAAACAGATAGCGGAGAATTTTTTACACTTCTTTTCTTTGGAGTAAATGTCCCCATTTTATAACTTTTTCACTATTTCTATATCACAATATCACTGTACGTTTAATTGGTGTAGTAACAATTACTATTATAACTCGAATGTTTAAGACACCATTACAAAATATTTAAACCCTTTTTCTTAATTACCTGGGTTTAATAGGTATTGCATGATTGGTGGGCAGGGTCAAAAAGGGATTATTATAATGACATGGCACCTCGGAACTAAGTGTTAACCCTTTTTTGAGAAATCATGCTCAAGTATATGAACCCATATTGCATATTAAATAAGTTTACAAGAACCACTAAAATTAATCTTAATCTTTTTTTAAGAAATTTTACTTACCTAAATACATGTAGGTACTTAGTTTTAGACCAAATTACTTCCCAAAAATGGCCTTTTATTATTATCTATGTCTGTAATTTTTAATTTACTTTAATTATTAAGTTTAATAATCCTAAGATTTGCCTACGCCCATGGACGACAACGAAATTCAGGCAAATTTTATGACACTTCATGATTTATTACTCTACACTCTTTTGAAATAGACTATAACTGAGATATAAGCAAAAATATGTCACAAAATTTCATTTTTAATTTTTAACACCCCCTCCGACGACATTGCATATTGATATGATCTGGTACATGACATCTATGAATAATGTGCTACATTACAGTGGAAAATTCAATTAACGATCATCCACTATCAACGGAGATATAAGCAAAATATGCCAAAAACTGTGAGTTTTTAGTTTTTACACTTTCATACTCAGCAAAATTTTTTCAAGAAATTAAAAGATAAAACATTGATAAATTAGGAATCTTTCGTTTCTATTACATTCAGGGCATCCTTAAAATCTCCTCAAACTATTATTTTTATAATTTATTACAATTTGGGGCATACAAAAGCGTGGCTAGGAATTATGTGAAGCTTGGCAACAGTGGACGGATATTCTCCTCTATCCCGATGTCGATGGTCTACACGTCAAAAAGCGTGGCTAGAAAAGCGTGGATAACTTCACATAAATAAATAGTAGGCGTCGGCAAATACTAACAGTTTTTTTCTTCTGAAATGTCACTAATATCTAACCTAGAAATAGAAGAATGTCACCAAGAGAAGCATTCATTTTAAATGAAGTTTTTTATAAGAAAAAAGTTTATTGAAGTGAAAAGTGTCAAAGACGGAGGAATAAGGTTTAAAGATGACCAAGTGAATAAATGCTTGTGTTTTCAAATAGTTTATTATGTGAAAAAGAAGGCTGAAAAGTCGCCCTTTTCTGAACTTTGAAGGGCCGTAACTTTGTAAATAAGAGAGAGCGCTGCTTTTTTTCTTTCGGATTCGTAATCTACACATCAAAATACGTAAGTACCTACACTCAAAAATTTTCAAAATAGCCGAGTGTCCTCAAAACGAATATTTGCCCATATTTAACGATGGTTTATATTTACAAAATGTTGCATAACCTTCTAGCTTCAGAAATTTGTAATTTTTAATAATCAAAACCATCAGTATAATACTAGAATAAGAAATAATTTGTATGTAAATAATCAAACAAAAACGTTCAACACTAAATCAATAATTTTCAAAGGATTTATTGAGTATAAGGTCTACCTTCTAACAGTATTATTCTGTTCGAAAAAATCTATCAGACCATTACAGAGACCATTAAGGTGATACCAAATAAATATGTATTATCATTTTTTTTTTGTATTTTCAATTATCGTAGGTAAGACAACTTATTAACAAATATCAGTAGATCTTTTTTTCTATTATTGTGTTTATATGTATACAGCGTGACTCACGGTCGATGGTAGGTTAGACGTTTCTGGAAAACGCAAAGCATGATTTTTCTGAAAATTTCAACTCTCACATTTCCTTACCATTTCCTTAGATCTATCGATCTAAAATATTTTCAGCGTTGCAGCGTTGCCACTTCTATCAAAAAGTCCTAGCAATTATATTTTTTTAAGTGGAACACCATTTCCATTGTGCATGAAAGTAGTCGAAAGTTCATTTTTTCAAATGAAACCCCCTGTATATTACTCGATAAATTGTCGTCAAGTTTTCTTAATGAAGCCGTTTTTGGTAGGTGTTCTCATTGAAGTGTTTCATCAAAGATATTTTCAATGACAGTTGTACAAAAAATGATTTTTAAAGAATTTGCTTCCTAGGTAGCCGTGGAATTATCAAGCTTATGACAGTTTGGTGACTTTTATAAGTAATTGATAAATGGTTATTGACGGTGTTTCTAAAAATCGCCAAAAATGAATGCAAATAAATATACATTATTCAAACGAAGTTCTTATGAAATTATTTATTATACACAAATTATTTATTATACACGGACAGTGTGATCAAATCATTGCCAGAACTTGTAGAAAATTCAACCAAATGTATCCTGAATTAACACCAATGAACGAGAGGAAGTTTGTAAGATTACAAAATAATTTCCTTAACTATGGCTCCATGTTGAAAGCGCCTTCAACATTACCAAAACCTGTTACTTCAAATGAGGACAATACTGTTAAAGTTTTTGCATATTTTTATGCATATCCAGAAGCTTGCATTCGCAGTGCAGAAAAAGATTTAGGTGTATCACATGCTTCAGTACAACGAATTTTGAAAAATTACGGAATGCATCCGTATAAATTTACCAAAGTTCAAGCTCTAAAATCAGAAGACTTCGAACGTAGAATGCATTTTTGTGAATCCCTTTTGATTCATACACAGGAAGATCGGGAATTTTTGTCAAAAATAATTTGGAGCGACGAATCAAAATTTACGAGGGATTGTATTTTCAATAGAAGGAATTAACTTTTTTGGGCTGATCATAATCTTCATGTTACAAAAGAAATGGGTTTTCAAGAAAAATTTGACCTGAAAGTTTTCTGTATTCTGAAGAACAATAAAATTAGCTTTTTTATTTATGAAGACACACTGAATGCAGAGAGATATCTCCAAATATTAAGAACGACTGTAACCGATTTTCTTGAAAATGTGCCTTTAGAGGAATAAAGGAATACGTTGTTTCAACTGGACGGAGCGCCAGCTCATTCCGCCCAGGAAGTTTCCAGGAAACTTGACGAACTCTTCGACGATCGTTTGTTTAGGCATTTAGGGCCGTGGGATTGGCCACCGAGATCACCCGATCTCACGCCACTTGACTTTTTTATGGGGTGGTTTAAAAGAAAGGGTATAGGTACAGTACTCCAGTGCCTACCAAAGAAGAATTGCGACGGCGAATAGTGCGGAGTATTGAAGATCTGGATCCCCAGGAAATTGAAAAAGCAACCACAAGTCGCGCACAAAAAAACATTTTAAAGTGTTTAGAATGTAATGGACAACACTTTTAGCGTTTATTGTGAAAATGTGATATTTTGTTTACAATTTTGTTATTTTGAATCATAATATTCTGTTATTGTCTGTACTTTCACATGTTTAGCCCACACAATCTTACTTTTTACCTAGAAATGACGGATTTTTGGTACAGTTGTTTTGGTACAGTTGTTCCCTGGAAACTTTGAGCCATAGTTAAGGAAATTATTTTGTAACCTCACAAACTTCCTCTCGTTCATTGGTGTTAATTCAGGATACATTTGGTTGAATTTTTTACACGTTCTGACAATGATTTGATAACTTTGATCATGTGTATAATAAATAATTCCATAAGAACTTCGTTTGAATAATCGATATTTGCATTCATTTTGGAAGATGATTCGAAACACCGTCGAACACTCCTAATAAATTACTTATAAAAGTAACCGAACTGCTATAAGCTTGATAATTCCACTTCTACCTATATCCACATTCTAAAAAAAAATAATGTTTCTAGAAGAAGCGACTTTATTGAGAAAACTTGACGATTTAGGTATAGGGACATGATACATCATATTGAAGCATTATTCACCATCTTTCAATTTACCGAGTAATATACAGGGGGTTTCATTTGAAAAAATGAACTTTCGACTACTTTTATGCACAATGGAAATAATAGTAATTTTAGCACGCCCCGTATGATATGGAGTCGATTTCTTGGTGTTATTTGAATATTTAGAGTTTGTCCAAACTATCATGAAAATATCAACTTTTCATGAATTGAGAGTACTGATGTACTTAATTTCAATTAAGGCTATGTTTTGGACCATATTTAGCACAATTTATTTTTCATTTCGAAAACAGATAGAGATAGGTATAGGATTTATTGACAAAAAAGTATTAAAATACCAGAGCGATTTCAAAAATGTATTAATATACGGGGTGTTCCTTTTAAAAAAATAAAAAGTTGCTAGGACTTTTTGATGGAAGTGGCAACGCCGCAATGCTGAAAATATTTTAGATCGATAGAACAGGTAAGGAAATGGAGAGGTGAAATTTTCAGAAAGATCGTGCTTTGCGTTTTCAATAAACGTCTAACCTACCATCGACCGTGAGTCACGCTGTATTATTGTGAACTTTATTATCATTGTTGTATATTAATTAGGATGTATCCTATTTGAATAAAGCAATGTTTTCCTTCATTCATTCACTTTGAATACAAGTGTATTCTAAATGAGCCAGTACCTACCTGTCAAACGTATAATGATTAGTTTATAAAGGAAAGAGTAGAAAAATGTAAATGTTAAGCTTACCATAATTCAACCGATAACATCCGAAAAACGCTAAGCAATCCTTCACAAATTCATTATATGTTGATTATGAAAAACAGAAGAAACAAATGTATGTTCGTTAAACAGATAACACAGATAACATGAACCACACGTAAAAATAATTCAAGTATTTATCCACTAAGGCACATTTTAATAAAATATAATTCTCCACAAACAAATTGCAATGAGTATGAAAGGAGAAACAGCAAACCCAAACAAACTCACAGAACAGAATGAGATACGAATAACCTGTCAGAGTTCCAAGCTTCCAAGTACAGTGTAAATGAACCGCCACGCCCCCCTCTTGGTGGGGGCAATAGAATGAGGAGAGGTAATTCTAAACCTATAATGGCGGCCGCCGTCAAAGGAGCCACAGTAATGCTTTGTTGTTTTGTGGGCTGCGGTATCCATTTGATCTTTTTTTTGGAATCGACTTGCAAGTCGAAGACCCCAATAATGGAATATATGATAGTGAATTTTGACCAGACAATGAGAATGAATTAATTCTACAAGGTGAATAATTTTGAAATAAATTGATGGATGTAGCCGTTACTGCGTGGTAGGAAATCATAATGAAGAAAAGAGAAATGAAACTTTCTATGTTTTTTACCACTTTTATTTGTAACTAACGTTACTGCAGTTTCTTCATATACGGACATTTTTTATCTTGTCTTCATTAATTTTGAAATATTTATAAAAAGTTCAAGGACAATCTTCTTACTACAGGTTGATACATATCAAGCTTTCGCTTCTAATGGGAAGCTTTTTCAAGGCCCAAGATTTATTGAGTTGTGGATTTTTTTTGCCATTGAATAACATTACAATTCATACTTACAGGAATGGTTTGTGAAAAACAATGAATTTGAACATATAAATTGATGAAGAGAGTTAACAGGTATATGATTTTTTTGACTTGACAAATTTCATACCTTCACAAATGTCTTTTTTCAATGGGCTCCAGTAAGTTACTGTATAATTCAATATATATATATATATATATATATATATATATATATATATATATATATATATATATATATATATATATATATAAGTTTTACATACAGAAAAAATATTTCCAAACGCATTTTTCTTGAAATGGTTGAAATTAATAAGTCTTCTGTTTGTGTGAATAAGAAAAGTGACATTGATAATCTCAGCAGTATATACAGTAACTTACTGGAACTGCACAAAAAAATATAATGATAATAATGAAAAGTGTATCAATCAACTTTCCCATTAGAGTCAAAGATTATGAAATCATCATACCCATTGAAAAATGATATGTATGTGAAGGTACAACATTTGTCAAACCAAAAAATCCATTAATGTTTAACATTCTTTCGTCAATTTATATGTTCAGTTCATTGCTTTTACTCATTTTAACTGTAAGTATAATTCGTAATGTTATCCAATGGCAAAAAAATCTATAACTCAATAAATTATAAGCCCTGAAGAAGCTTCCCAATAGAAGCGAAAGCTTGGCAAAGTAGAGTAGAGTTATGATTTTTTGACTAAGAGACCCCGTTAATACATTTTACTGTAAATTGACGTTACTACGTGGTAAGAAATAATGAAGAAAAGAGAAATGAAACTATGTTTTTACCACTTTCATTATTTGTAACTGACGTTACTGTAGTTTCGTCCTATAAGGACATTTTCAAACTTATACAATAAACTAACAATGATTCATTACATTTGCCATTATTTACCACTCCTGTAGGTATAGTCTAAGTAACCGATCTAGTAATCTTAAAGGTGTCGGCGAAGTCAAAAGCCAAAACTAATAGAGGTACTTGGCTTGATTGAGTTTACACTATGTAATATGGATGTGCCAATTTAAAAACCGGCGAGTAAACCAAATCGATTTGATCATTCAACAGGTTGCACCCGCAATGTTTATGCTTGTGAATTTCCAAGGATTCTAAATAATTGTTTAGAATCGTTTAGATTCGGAAACTTGCGGTTGCATACCAAGAAATGGTTTGAAAATGTCAAATCATTTTTTCCTAGTCTGAAGGACCTTTCATGTTCATATACCGTTTATGGAAATTTCAGCCACTTTGTCCCACATAAACACTATTACACTCCGGACACTTAACTTAAAAACTCCAGATTTCTCCAACTTATCCACCTTATTGGTATTGAAAAGTTAATGAGAATCTTGTTTATAAAATTTGTTGTTGAACTGTAGGGATTTAGGCACACATCGAAAGCTGTTGAAACTTTAAAGGAAGAGATATGGTCAAACTTTGGGGCTTGATCTAATAGATCTAAAATGAGGGGCTTACACTCGTTTGTACGGTATGTTGGAGAACATACTCTTTACATCGAATTAAACTAAAATTGAAATATGTGGTGTGGTTTGGTTCCTTATGTTTTCTACTAAAGTCAGTGAATTTTTAATGCTTTGAGGTGGAACGAAATTGGTAATATTTTTGAACAATTTGTTAAGACGTATTCCTAGTTCTCTTACCGGACTGTTTATATACGAAACTACCGGTCTTATGGGGTTATCCTCTTTATGTGTTTTTTTATCAGGCCATATAGTTCACGGCTGTTTCTCCGACTCCGTGAAAATAATTTTAGTATCTAAGAGGAATTTTTTCAGTTCATTTTGACTATTTCTCGTTGGGTCTTTCTTGATGACAGTAAGGTTTTCATCTCGAATGACTGACTCAATTTTCTGAGCCTGTTTTTATACTGTTTGATGAAAAGAATGTATGGTTCTGAATTACTTCATTTATCTTGTATGCCCCTATATCTCTATTATCTATCTGTTTCAATGCAATAGCTGTATCTTTTATCAACGTATCCAAAATATTTTTATTAATTATTGTTGGTGTTTATTTCGGCCTCTTGAACATTGTTGAAATTTCCTTGTTGTTAAACTCTATTTTGGTCAAGTAAATGAATCTTTCGCTGAACTAGATATCTACCTGGTTCTACTGTTTCGCTATGTATGATATGTTGTTGTTTTTGTATTAGTGCCCCAAGTTTCTTGAGTTAAGTTTGGTACTTTCGGTATTTGAAATCACCAAAGTAGAATTTAACAAAGTGGATATTTCAACAATGTCCAAGGGGCAGATTTAAAGAAACGAAGAATCATCAATATGAACCCCTCTTGCCCTAAACTAAGTGGCCTTATAAAAACACATAAACAGGATAACCCCATAAGACTGGTAGTTTCGTATACAAACAGTCCGGTGAGAGAACTAGGAATACTTCTTAACAAGTTGTTCAAAAATATAACCAATTTCGTCTCACCTCACAGCATTAAAATTTCACCGACTTCATTGGAAAACATAAGGAACAAAACCACGCCACATTATTCAACTTTAGTTTCATTCGATGTTAAGAATATGTTCTCCAACATTACCGTACAACGAGTGTAAGCCCCTCCTTATAGACATATTAGACCAAGCCAAAGTAGACCACATATCACTTCCTTCGAAGTTTCAACAGCTTTCGATGTGTGCCTAAATCACAGCTACCTACAGTTCAATAACAAATTTTATTAACAGGATTCAGGTTTACCAATGGGCTCACCCCTTAGTCCACTTTTAGCAGACATATTTATGAACACTTGGAGACCACTATAGTAAATTCCGACCTGCGTTAAAAATTATTAATTTTTGGTATAGTATTTTCAATACCAATTGGAACAGCAAAAAATAATATGCCGACATAGGCGTCGGCATATTATTTTTCAGTGGTAGTTTTTCAGTTACTTATTCTTACAATCATAGCAATTGATCACCCCATGAAAAAGTTATCTCAACTGAATTTTTCCACCATGGGTAATAATGAAAAACTTCGAAATTTAAGGTAGTTGATTTCCGAGTCGAAAACTCCAAAATACAATGAAAACACAAATAATCACACCGAATTCTCGTCAAACATATATTTACAAAATAATAGAGGCCAACAAAATTGCTAGAAAAATCAAAATTCTTCTTCGCTATATTCGGATGAGGTGGAATCATCATCGGGTTGAATAACGATCGGATTTATGGAACTTTGCACATAATATTTGTTCACTTCTTTTATAACGTGGGCCACACAGTTCTTCCACACATCACTTCATTCACCACTCGCCTTATATTGTCAAGCACCACAGCATTCAAAGTCGGTGACTGATTACATTTCCCCAAGCTTTCTTTCATTGTGGCCCAAACCATTTCAATTGGATTGAACACACAAGAAGTATGGAGGCAAACGTAAGAGAATATGACCACGTGTTTCACACATCGAATCAATAATAAATATACTATTTTTTGAAATTACGTTGTTTTATGGTCGCCAGTAATACCTTTTCCGTTGGAATCTTTTCGGGTATTTCCATGTCATGATTTCGCATGAAATCAACGATATCTGCTTTTTATGTGTTATTGTTTGGTATTGTAGTCAATAACCGAAAGTGATACGAAGCGTTATCCATAATAATAACCGAGTTTGGAGGAATATTTGGGAGAAGTTGCTCACTGAACAAGGTTTCCAATAAAGCCGTGGTAATGAGCAGACGAATCTTTTATATTTTTGGTCAACAGAAGCAAAGCGTTACGTACGAAACCACTTTCATTCCCCGCATGCAGAATTATAACACGTTTTCCCCTTGAAGAAGGTGTGTTCAAAGCACAATACTTGGCATATTTGACAACATCATGGGTGTCAAACCAAGTTAGGTCGAGGTAGATTATATGTCTACTGGATTCTCAGTAGCTTTTCATTCGCCTCAAATATTCTTGTCGGAGTTGAACAATGCATGTCGATTCCATTATGACCAACCGTTTGTTCAATTTTTTATATTTGATACCACAAGACAATAAGACACCTCGTAGAGTTTCTAAAGATTTGTAATTGTAATCGGGATAGTCGAGTAATTTATACCAAATCATTTCCAAGGTTGGTACTTCATTTTTTTTGTATATACCTTGAATTGTTCGCCGTATCACATCTTTTGTAGCACCATCAACGTTTGCGAATTTTTTATTCCTTTGTTTTCGTTTCATTGCATAATCAATGACATCCCCTATTTTAATGAGTCGAAGAACTGTCGAACGAGATAGTTTCGTTAACTCGCTATTCACAATAGCATTTTGTGAAGTGTGACAGTTTCCCTTCTTCAAGCATTCATGAATATTTAAAATTAATTGTTACTGTGTCAAAATAACTTTGAGATTTCTGAGCATATAGTGGAGAGATGAAAGTTTGGAAATCAGGACCTTGCAATGTTCTTTCCAATCTAAATGTGAGTCAACGAATAGTCCTAAGAATTTACAGCTGTTATTTATAGGCAGAGGTGTGTTATTTAAAATTATATCTACATCTACCAATTCCCTCTGATGACTATGGAATTTCACAATATTAGTTTTGTCTGCATTATCTTGCACTGACGAGTGGCTAAAGAGCCCGAAACCGGTCTGCAAGTGTGCCCGTTCCAAAATTGAAGGTCAACTCTTTCAGTTGTATTGCCAATTGCATAAACAGAAAATTTTCTGTGAAGATTCCTGCACTGACGCCTGTCGGATATAATGCAATGCCGTTCGTGGTATTAGCCAGAGGAGTAGTTTTTTTATAGGCGTCAGTCTATTCGACCTACTGTGTAGGTATATTCGATATAGATATTGTATTCCAACAAGATGGAGCACCACATTACTCCAGACAGTAAGAAACTATTTGGATACTACTTATGCCGTCAAGGTCCTACAGAATGGCCAGCCCGCTCGCCAGATTTGACACCTTTGGACTTTTTTATGGTGCCATTCAAAGCAAAAGGTGTACGAAACTGAACCTGCTTCAATATTGGATATACGGCAGAGAATAATAAATATTTGTAGAGATATTAACGTTACTGTGTTCGAAAATGTTCGGCGTGAAATATCGGATAGGATGTTCATATGCCAAGAAGTTCAAGGCAACCATTAAAACTTTAATGAAATGAATGAAAACACTTTTGTCTAATTACTACACTAGTTGATTTTATTTGTACGACCGGTTTCGAGTTTGACCCCATTATCAATAATCTAGTTCACATGTTCTTTTTTTTGTAACATTTTTCAGCCCTGTCCAAAAATTACTACCAAGGTGTCATTCGATTCGTATTTTTGCCTAGAAAGTTTAAGGAAAGGTCCGAAACCGCGCCGATAAAAATTACAAAAGTTATAAATAATTAAGTGAAAAAAAATGGGGCTTTAGTTTTTTCTCAGTATCTCGGAAAATTTTCAAAATTATGGAAATTTAAAAAAAGATTTGAAAAGATCAATGAATTTGCGTAAAAAAAGTCCCGACTCCCGAAACTGTATCTCGATTATTTATAATTTTTACAGAGCCCTGAAAATAGAGCCAAAAGCAGGTAGTCTGGCTTCCGCGCGCCTTTCGTCACTCTGACATAAAAACAAAAAAAATTATTTTAACATATTAAATGTAAATATTAAAGAATGAAAAAATTCATGTAATGTTGGGATATATCAATAAACAATAATCCGCAGTCAAAAAATTTTAATCCCAATTTTAATGTTAATTATAAATTTGTTGAATAATAACTTTTTCTGAATTGAAAGTTAATATAAAAATCCCTATAATTATTAAACTGAAACCCAGCCATTTTTTTCCTTTGGTGAAGTTATCCTTAATAGGTAAAAAAATAGATTACCGTTGCCAAAATAAAAAAATTGTTATTTTCAATTTTTTTATTGACAATTGAAAATTATAATTTTATAAAAAATACATTACAATTTTTTTTCTAATTTTTATATTGTTTCAATGTCTCATGGCTAAAAACTAACTAATAATATAATATAAAAAATTTTAAAAAAATTGTAATGTATTTTTTATAAAACTATAATTTTCAATTGTTAATAAAAATAGAAAATAACAATTTTTTTATTTTGGGAACGGTAATCTATTTTTTTGCCTATCAAGAATAACTTCACCGAAGGAAAAAAATGCCAGGGTTTCAGTTTAAAAATTATAGGGATTTTTATATTAATTTTCAATTCAGAAAAGTTATTAATTTTTTGACTGCGGATTATTGTTTATTGATGTTTCCCAACATTACATGAATTTTTTCATTCCTTAATATTTACATTTAATATGTTTAAATATTTTTTTTGTTTTTATGTCAGAGTGACGAAAGGCGCGCGGAAGCCAGACTACCCGCTTTTGGCTCTATTTTCAGGGCTCTGTAAAAATTATGAATAATCGAGATACAGTTTCATTGATATTTTCAAATATTTTAACAAATTTCCAAAATTTTGAATATTTTCCGAGATATTAAGAAAAAACTATGGGCGTGTTTTCGGACCTTTCCTTAAACTTTCTAGGCAAAAATACGAATCGAATGACACCTTGGTCGTAATTTTTGGAAAGGGCTGAAAAATTTCACCAAAAAGAGCTACCAGACTACAAGTATAAAACTGAGATGTGAAGTATGAACACTAGAGTGTATCAGAAGTAAGGACAGGTATTTGATATACAGGTAGTTAGTTCAGCACTGAAAATTCTAGGGGTTGTTAAACTTATAATTCAAGAGAGGAGACCTACATAAATCGAGTTGCTCATTTAGGGGTATATATTTCTGTTTTTCAACTGATTTGTTAATTTCCATGGCTTCCAACAAATTCATTTTCTTCCCTTTCTTACATTCGTGTAGGATTTTAAGGTTATCTTAATTCATCTTGTGTTTCGATTCTTGAAGATGTTCGTACATTGTAGATTTTTTGTCCAAACAGACGTGTTCACGCAGCCTTACGTCAACATTTCTACCGGTTTAGCCTGTATAGATATACTGCAGAGCACTCGGCACACTTTATTCTATATTATACAGCGTGACTAACGGTCGATGGTAGATTAGATGTTTCGGGAAAACGCAAAGCATGATTTTTCTGAAAATTTCACCTCTCACATTTCCTTACCTGTTCTATCGATCTAAAATATTTTCAGCATTGCGGCGTTGCCACTTCCATCAAAAAGTCCTAGCAACTTTATTTTTTCAAATGGATCACCCCGTATATTATTACATTTTTGGAATCGCCCTGGTATTTTAATACATTTTTGTCAATAATGTCCTATACCTATCTCTATCTGTTTTCGAGATAAAAAATAAATTGTGCTAAATATGGTCCAAAACATAGCCTTAATTGAAATTAAGTACATCAATCAGTACTCTCAATTCATGAAAAGTTGATATTTTGATGATAGTTTGGACAAACTTGAAATATTCAAATAACATCAAGAAATCGACTCCATATCATACAGGGCGTGCTAAAATTACTATTATTTCCATTGTGCATAAAAGTAGTCGAAAGGTCATTTTTTCAAATGAAACCCCCTGCATATTACTCGGTGAATTGAAAGATGGTGAAAAATGCTTCAAGATGATATATCATGTCCCTATACCTAAATCGTCAAGTTTTCTTAATAAAGCCGTTTTTGTGGAAAAATAGTTATTCACGTATTACGTACAAGTGTTGAAAGTGGCATTTTATTTTGTGAATGGGGATTATTGCAAAACGAGCGTCAGTAAGTGGAGCAAACTCACGAGCAAAATAGAATCACTTTCAACAAATGTATCATACAAATTTTTTTGTTTAACGTTACTGCTCATAATAAAAAAAATTATAGGGTCCATGGGATTTGAACACACGATCTTTGGATTACAAGGCATATGTTACAACTACATACGCCAACTCACGTTATTTTAAGGAGGATTATTGGTTAGTCATGAAGGCCTTTCTACAATTCGACTGAATACTACTTCGTCATCGTCAGTAACTTCACAGGGATTTAATTGTTACCAATAGCACGAACTGCATGTGTGAACTTTTCTAATGATTTTTTGGTAGGTGTTCTAATTGAAGTGTTTCTATTAAAGAGATTTTCAATAACAGTTGTACAAAAAATAATTTTTAAAGAATTTCATTTCTAGGTAGCCGTGGAAATATCAAGCTTATGACAGTTTGGTGACTTTTATAAGTAATTGATAAGTGGTTATTGACGGTGTTTCAAAAAATCACAAAAATGAATGCAAATATTGTTTATTCAAACAATTGTTTATTCAAAATAGAAGGAATAAACATTTTTGGGCTGATAATAATCCTCATGTTACAAAAGAAATGGGTTTTCAAGAAAAATTTTACATGTTTTCTGTTTTCTGAAGAACAGTAAAATTAGCTTTTTTATTTATGAAGACACACTGAATGCAGAGAGATATCTCCAAATATTAAGGACGACTGTAACCGATTTTGCCTTTAGAGGAATATAGGAATTCGTGGTTTCAACTGGACAGAGCGCCAGCTCATTCCACCCAGGAAGTTTCCAGGAAACTTGACGAACTCTTCGAAGATCGTTGGTTTAGGCGTTTAGGGCCGTGGGATTGGCCACCGAGATCACCTGATCTCACGCCACTTGACTTTTTTATGGGGTGTTTTAGAAGAAAGGGTATACAGTACTCCAGTGCCTACCAAAGAAGAATTGCGACGGCGAATAGTGCGAAGTATTGAAGATCTGGATCCCCAGGAAATTGAAAAAGCAACCACAAGTCGCGTACAAAAAACATTTTGAAGTGTTTTGAATGTAATGGACAACATTTTCAGCATTTATTGTGAAAATGTGATACTTTGTTTACAATTTTGTTATTTTGAATCATCCTATTCTGTTATTGTCTGTACTTTCACATGTTTTGGCCCACAAAATCTTACTTTTTACCTAGAAATGACTGATTTTTGGTACAGTTGTTCCCTGGAAACCTTTAGCCAACAAACTTACAAACTTCCTCTCGTTCATTGGTGTTAATTCAGGATAGATTTGGTTGAATTTTTTACACGTTTTGATAATGATTTGATCACTTTGTTCATGTGTATAATAAATAATTTCATAAGAACTTCGTTTGAATAATCGATATTTGCATTCATTTTGGAAGATGAATTGAAACACCGTCGATAACTCTCTGTAAATTACTTATAAAAATAACCGAACTGCTGTAAGCTTGATAATTCCACTGCTACCTAAATCCAAATTCTAAAAAAAAAATAATATTTCTAGAAGAAGCGACTTTAGTGAGAAAACTTGACGATTTAGGTATAGGGACATGACATATCATCCTGAAGCATTTTTCACCATCTTTCAATTTATCGAGTAATATACAGGGGGTTTCACTTGAAAAAATGAACTTTTGACTACTTTTATGCACAATGGAAATAATAGTAATTTTAGCACGCCCTGTAGGATATGGAGTCGATTTCTTGGTGTTATTTGAATATTTTGAGTTTGTCCAAACTATCATCAAAATATCAACTTTTTATGAATTGAGAGTACTGATTTGATGTACTTAATTTCAATTAAGGCTATGTTTTGGACCATATTTAGCACAATTTATTTTTTATTTCGAAAACAGATAGAGATATGTATAGGACATTATTAACAAAAAAGTATTAAAATACCAGAGCGATTCCAAAAATGTATTAATATACGGGGTGTTCCATTGAAAAAAAATAAAGTTGCTAGGACTTTTTGATGGAAGTGGCAACGCCCCAATGCTGAAAATATTTTAGATCGATAGAACATGTAAGGAAATGTGAGAGGTGAAATTTTCAGAAAAATCATGCTTTGCGTTTTCCAGAAACGTCTAACCTACCATCGACCGTGAGTCACGCTGTATACTTAGCTGATATTTTCATTCTCGTTTGGGTTTTGCATTGAACATAGTTTAGCCTAAATTATTATTTCGTATGAAAGCTCTTGATATTTTTTGTATTTAGAGAAATAATTTTGAGTATTTTCTGAAACTTTACCTGCGTAATTGATGCTACTATCCTTGACTATATTGTGTTCTCGGCAGTGTGGGTGTAATTTACTCATAAGTGTTTTGTGAGTTTTACGTGATATTGTCTTTACTTTTTTACATTCATTGGATTTGTTAATCTGTTTGTAACCCCTAAATTGGTGAATAAATAAATGACTTGTCATCGTGTTAATTGAACTTCACATTATATCTTCATACAATAAATAAACTGTACCTGTTTAATTTGCTTCAAATGTATTATAAGATAATAAAGACGATATATTATTATTATTATCTTGAAAGTTTCATCTGTCAATTTCACTTCAAAATAAATTATTCATGCATCAATTTCATTATCACAAATTTCAATTTTTTTAGTTGGCCCGTTCAAAAAATAAAAGAGGAGGGACATTAAAGAAAAGCACTGTAAAATAACAACCTTGACAACAATGTTTTCGTTGTGATGCAATATTTCTGAGATTTTAATGCCTACTATTATGGAATTGCACTATATTAAGATGATCTTAAACGATAATTCAGTCAACAACATTTGTTATTAACTTATGTAAACCTTGATAATTAAAACTATTCTCACCGCAAATAAATCCGGATAAACAAACATCTGGGTACTTGAAGCAACAACTCAACAAATAAACTGCACGTTAAGTCCTTCTGCGAGAACTGCACGTAGACTGAACGATGAACTAACGATGTAAAAAAAGCGGAGAGGGGAGGCTAGAGAGACAATGCAGGGGAGGAGGTGGATTGTTGTTCTAAGCGTATTTGCGCATGGCGGAGAAAAATAAAGGGGAATGTTCGGTATTACGCCGACACGGCGCGGCGTCTGTGATCCTTTGACTTGACTTTTGCCGGCGCGGCGTCCGAGATTCTTTAGACTTATGCCGGCGGCTATAAAATATTTCAACTCTTTTAACGCAATTGTCTTCCAGCTGCATGTTCAGAATTGCACCATCAAGTTGACGAGACATTTTTTGAAAAATGCAAAACTAATGATTCCACCATTTGCCGCTATTTTGTAAACGACACTCTAGTTCATTTGTGCCTATCAGGTGGTACTTTTTTCTCCGCCTCCGAAAAATATGAACGTGGTGTCATTCGATTCAGAAAAGAGTGTGGATGGTTTTTGGAAAAATTCAAGTGGCGTTTGCAAAAGTTATAAACATACAACTGAAATAATTGAAGGTTGGTTTTTTGCAAATATCTCACATTTTTCAAATATGAAAAAATGTTCAGAGGGGGAAATTTTCGGTAAATTTTCGTTTTGTGGGCACCCGGTGATTTTGAAAAAATGTTTGACTGTACTTACGTATTTTGATGCGTAGATTACGAATCCGAAAGAAAAAAGCGGCGCTCTCCCTTATTTAAAAAGTTACGGCCCTTCAAAGTTCAGAAAAGGGCGACTTTTCAGCCTTCTTTTTCACCAAATAAACTATTTAAAAACACAAGCATTTATTCACTAAGTCAACTTTACACCTTATTCCTCCTTCTTCAACACTTTTCACTTCAATAATCAACATTTTTCTTATAAAAATGTTAAAAAATGTACGGAGCTGCTTTTTGGTTACATATCACTGTATTCTACGTTAAGGTTAATGGCATGATTGGTACGACTGATGCAGTCAATATTCCTAAATTCAAATGTTTTTTGCCTTCATTCTTCAGCTCGGAAATTTGTTTTTGGCACTTTTCTTGAAATTACAACAAATGTACTGAGCTTTTTTCATCGGTATTTTCATAATCCGCTTTCTATTGCATCTATACAATAAAGTGTCATATTTTAATTTGCACTCTTCATTGCAATTAGTACAACGTATTGTTGCTGCAAACACTCCTACTTGAACCAAATATAGAATTAAATTATTTCTTACTTTAACTAAATAATGATTTTCGTTCAAATTCATTTTGTATTGTCACTAGTATATCTAACTTACAAATATAAGAGTGGTCACCAGGAGAAGCATTCGTTTACAAAATCAGTTTTTTTATAAGAAAAATGTTGATTATTGAAGTGAAAAGTGTTAAAGAAGGAGAAATAAGGTGTAAAGGTGACCTAGTAAATAAATGCTTGTGTTTTTAAATAGTTTATTTGGTGAAAAAGAAGGCTGAAAAGTTGCCCTTTTCTGAACTTTGAAGGGCCGTAACTTTTTAAATAAGGGAGAGCGTTGCTTTTTTTCTTTCGGATTCGTAATCTACGCATCAAAATACGTAAGTACACTCAAAAATTTTTTCAAAATCGCCGGGTGTCCACAAAACGAAAATTTACCAAATTTTCCAAAAAAAATTCCTACCTCCCGGAACTGTAGTGCCAATATTTATAATTTTTCAGAGGGTTGAAAATGTCCTAGAACGGGTACTCTGGCTTGCGCAAAACACTACAACTTTGGAACTTCAATGAAAATATTGTTACAACTTATTAAATATCAAAATTGGAAGTTATGAACAATAATCCCCCGGTTAAAAAGGTTCATCGAGATATTCCTGTTAATTATGGATTAGATAGATATCACAAATCTTCACCCACTGCTTCTCGTATAATGCGCCTAAACATTACAATCAACTACCCCGTGAGTTTAGATCTTATACAATGAAAAATTTGAAAAAAAGACTGAAGTCCTATTTAACTGTCTAGTATCTTGTTCCTTCCCGACCTTGGCATTACAGAAAAGAATTTTCACAGGTTGCATACATTTTCTGATCTCGTCATAACGGTTCAATTATTGCTATTTTCTGTTTGAGTTGAAAAACAGCCTTGGCTGATCCTCCCCCTATTCACATTCATACTGAAAATTGTCTTATTTTCAACACGCTTTTATTAGTTTCACCTGTATTTATGTATGTTTCAACTCCAGAATTATCAACATTAATGCTTGATCTATTCGCGGGCAGATGGCGCTGTACGTAACCTCATTTATATAATTCGAACTCACTTTACATGTATTTCTTCATTTGAATAAATATAGTTAAAGAAAAACTAAAAATCACGATTTCAAAGAACATCGAACTAAAAAGTTAAAAATAAATTTTTAAGTAAGCTTGAAACAATTACGAACAAAAAATACTAGGTATTATTGTGAAAAAAGCGACGGACGCTTAATATACAAAAGCGCCCACGCTTTTTTCACAATAATACAAGTATTTTTCGTTCGTTATCGTTTCAAGGTTACTTAAAAATTTATTTTTACCTTTTTAGTTCGATGTTCTTTAAAATCGTGTTTTTTAGATTATTCAAACTACATTCATTTTTCATTTTTTTAGTTTTGTATGCCATAAACCCGTGTTTTTCAGTCTTTTCAAACTATATTTATTTTAAAAAGATTTGGAAAAGCTGAATACACTTATTTGAATTAATGAATCGAAGAGGTTTTTTGTATTGCAGTGTATAATTTTTAAAATTCTTGCAAAGCGCTTTCAACTTGTACTTCGTAAACTGTAAATTTATTCACCGTTAGTTTCAGAAATTTGTTTTCAAATTACAATTTTGTACTATTATTCTTGTACTATTATCCTTGTGTGTGAATGAATATTATGTATGTATGTATGTATTATGTAACTCTTATCATCATCAGTGCTCACCTGAAAATAAGTGATCTAATTGAAAAGGAAGTTTAGAGAGAATTGAAGTTGTAAAATTTTTAAGGTTAAGAAATTTAGAAAAATTGTTTGAGAAATAATATTTGACTTATATAAAACAAAATAGGCTTATAGCCAAGAAGTAACATTTTTGGATTGAGGCCATGTGGTTCAGTCAAAGTATCATATGAAGAAGGACAACTTGAGACAGAATGTGTCAAGTGTCATGTTGAAATAATGGTACCAACTTGAGGAGTGATCCATTATGGATTTGATTGAATATTTAGAGGAAAATTATTGAATAAATTGTATTAGTAAAATGTGATTCATTAATAATTCATAATCCTTTTATGAAGGGGAAGGAAATATCTGTTCAAGTTTACTTGAGTATTCAAACAATGATCATTATTGTAAAGTTCTGTAGAAATCTCCAACTCTTCAAACAAGTCAAGTCTAAGGAAATTTTTATTATCTATTTTATGTAATATTTTGGAATTTCTATTGGGACTAAAGTTGTGATTGTGAAATTTTATATGGTGGCCAAAAGCAGATTTGTCGTTTTTTTTTTAAATGTTCATTAATACGAGTAAAAAGAGGTCTACAGGTTCTACCAATGTAAGATGCCGAACAATCAGAACAGTCAAGCTTGTAGACTCCACTTCTGTGTAATTTTTTGATTTTGTCTTTGGAATTTACTAAAAAGTTACTCAAGTTGTTTTGAGATTTAAAAGAAATGTTTGTGCCAGGTATGGTATTTTCTATAAATTTGGAAATAACAGTACACATATTTTGATCAAAATAAGGTAAGGAAAAATATTTCACAGAAGGTGAATTAACCAAGGTGGTAGAGTTGAAGGCCAATCTTCTATCTGATCTGAGTTGAAATTTACTAATTAATTTGTGAATAATGGATGGTTGATAACCATTGTTGACAGCAATCTGTTTTAAGTATTCAATTCTAAATTTAAATTGGAGGGAGATAAAGGAATGTTCAACAATCTGTTAACATAACAATTGAAGGGAGCCATTTTATGTTGCATGGGATGAAATGAATTGAAAGGAATGACATGATCACCTCCTGTGAATTATTTTGATCAAAATATGTGTACTGTTATTTCCAAATTTATAGAAAATACCATACCTGGCACAAAAATTTCTTTTAAATCTCAAAACAACTTAAGTAACTTTTTAGTAAATTCCAAAGACAAAATCAACAAATTACACAGAAGTGGAGTCTACAAGCTTGACTGTTTTGATTGTTCGGCATCTTATATTGGTAGAACCTGTAGACCTCTTTTTACTCGTATTAATGAACATTTATAAAAAAAACCGACAAATCTGCTTTTGGCCACCACATAAAATTTCACAATCACAACTTTAATCTCAATAGAAATTCCAAAATATTACATAAAATAGATAATAAAAATTTCCATAGACTTGACTTGTTTGAAGAGTTGGAGATTTCTACAGAACTTTACAATAATGATCATTGTTTGAATACTCAAGTAAACTTAAACAGAGATTTCCTTCCCTTTCATAAAAGGATTATGAATTATTAATGAATTACATTTTACTAATACAATTTATTCAATATTTTTCCTCTAAGGTAACGGAACCATTAGTTGACAGTGATCCAGTAGTTGACAATATAAGTTTTATTTTCACAAAATAATATAAGTTTTATTATTAGAAACCAGAGATTTACAGTATAGAATAGTGATGCCATCTATCTGTTCATCCCATAAGTTAAAACTTCCTACCTTTAGCAAATTCAATATGGCAGCAAATTACAGTTGGTCAGTTTTATGTTGTGGACAAAATTAGTATTTTTTAAAGAAAAGTGTTTAGAAGGTTAATATTTTTGCACAACATATGGCATGTTTATTTGTTTGTATTTAATTATTGCAAAACCCGAATGTATATTGCAAGCTATAAGCTAACTCAAAATATGCTTAAAATGTAGCTATGTCATTGTTTACAATATTTTAAGTAGGTGTCTTATATTCGTATAATGTACCGGTAGTTGACATGGATGTCAACTACTAGTGAAATAATCGTTAAAGTTATTTGTCCCTAAAAACGCTTTACGGGCCTTCTCAAAGCGTGTTGTTTTTTCTAAAATATTTTCAAGGGGATACTTCGATCTGTACCAGCAGATGACAGCATGCCATTTACCAGATCACATGTCTGTCAACTACTGGTGTTTCTTTATTTCAGATATTTTATGATGCCTCCAACTAAAGAAAATATGTTTCGGTATTCACTTATTCAGAAGAGCAAATGGAATCTGCATTTGCTGCGATTTCAAATGGTCAATCAATTGCTTCTGCAGCTAAAACAATGGAGTACCCAGAAGTAAATTAATTAATAGAATTAATAAAAGCGTGTCAAAATTTAGACAAATGGGCCCAGATTCCATTTTGACGAAGGAAGAAGAAAAAAATATTGTTCTTTGGATTTTCACAATGGCAAAAGCTGGATTTCCAATTCGTAAAGAAGCTTTACTTACCAGCGTTCAACACTTAATACAAGAACTGAAATGAAAGAACCCTTTTAAATCAGATAGACCTGGGTGGAAATGGTACTACAGTTTTTTGAAACGAAATCCAGAAGTATCTACAAGGACTGCTCAAAATTTAACAATGAGCAGAGCTTCACTGAAGTACCTTCTGAATCTATTGCCCCTCTAGAAGAGCCAAATATTGGTAATGATAGGAAAGAAACTGAAGTACCTTCTGAATCTAATGTTCCTCTATAGGAGCCAAATATTGGTAATGAATGAGTAATTTAAAACACCCTCATCTTCTGTTAACTCACCAACTAAAACAACAAAACATTTTACACCCGAAAGAAGTCAAACAGAAGCCCTAGAATTGAGACAACCGTCGACATCATCATATGTGGTTCCATCTCCATTTAAAAAAGCTTTATTTTGGCCTGAGTCCAAACAGTCAAAGCAATTAAAACGAGTTAAGAAAGAAAAAGTACCTTCAGTTATTACGGCAAAACAATGGCAACAATATCACGAGAAAAAGCAAATGGAAAAAGCAGTACAAGAGGAAAATAAAAAACTAAGGGCGGAGAAAAGAACACGGAAAAAAGAAGAACGAGAAAAAATAAAAAAAGAAAAACAAGAAAAAGTGCAACTTATAGGAAATAAACGAAAAACGCGCAAAATAAAAGTATTTTTATTTCTTCAGATTCAGAAAGTTGTGAAGAATGGCAAGAGTCTGGTGATAGCCTTGATGGATATCAGTTTTGTGTGGAATG
This sequence comes from Leptinotarsa decemlineata, assembly GCF_025532065.1. Classification (NCBI taxonomy): domain Eukaryota; kingdom Metazoa; phylum Arthropoda; class Insecta; order Coleoptera; family Chrysomelidae; genus Leptinotarsa; species Leptinotarsa decemlineata. Next base: position 4,180,634 of record NW_027412572.1, on the reverse strand, counting down.
GTACGAACAATATTGGAAAAAAAATTAAAGTGTGTGACACAGAAAAAGATACAAATAACGTAATACAGACTCGACAACTGAAAATATTCCTAACAATGGACAAAACTCCACACAAGTGTATAATTCATTTCCAGGTAAAAAGAAGGAATATAAATTTGTGTGCGTTATACAAGAAGTGTGCAACAATGATGAAGTTGAAGTTGTAATTAAACAAAAAGCGTATTTAAGTTGAATGAGAAGGACGTAAGTTTCATTAATATTTCCCAACTCATTGAGAAGTTAGAATTTCCCAATATAACTTGTGCTGGAGATCGATTAAAATATGAATTTAAGAAAATGCTTGAAGTTGCTGGATAGTTAAAATATCGTCATTTACTGGACCCTGTAGGTGTCAACTACTGGAATTATGAAAATATTGAATGTCATCTACTGGTTAATTTGCAACCTGTAAGAAAATCTAGCATTTTTTGTTTAATATTACATTTTGTAAATATTTTCAGTTAATTTATTATTTTACAAATATTAACTATCTTGAGACATAGTCAATAAAAATATTTAAATCTGTAACCGTTTTATTCTCAGATTTGTATATATTTTTTCTCAAGATGTCAACTACTGGTTCCGTTACCTTACATATTCAATCAAATCCATAATGGATCACTCCTCAAGTTGGTACCATTATTTCAACATGACACTTGACACATTCTGTCTCAAGTTGTCCTTCTTCATATGATACTTCGACTGAAGCGCATGTCCTCAATCCAAAAATGTATTTTCTTGGCTATAAGCCTATTTTGTTTTATGTAAGTCAAATATTACAAATGTGCAATTTACTTAATTTGATACTTCCTGTTGCCTGATAAGTAAGTAATCTCAAACAATTTTCCAAATTTTTTAACCTTAAAAATTTTACAACTTCAATTCTCACTAAACTTCCTTTTCAATTAGGTCACTTACTTTCAGGTGAGCAATGATGATGACGAAAGTCGAAAGCGCTTTGCAAGAATTTTAAAAATTATACATTTTAATACAAAAAACCTATTCGATTCATTAATTCAAATAGGTTTATTCAGCTTTCCAAATCTTTTTTAAATAAATATAGTTTAAAAAGACACAAAAACTCGGGTTTACGGCATATGAAACTAAAAAAATGAAAAATAAATATAGTTTGAAAGACTAAAAAACACGATTTTAAAGAACATCGAACTAAAAAGGTAAAAATAAATTTTTAAGTAAGCTTGAAACAATAACGAACGAAAAATACTAAATGTGCCGGAAAAAGCGTGGCCGCTTTTGTATATCAACCGTCTGTCGCTTTTTTCACAATAATACCTAGTATTTTTCTTTCGTTATTGTTTCAAGCTTACTTAAAAATTTATCTTGATAACTTTTTAGTTCGATGTTCTTTAAAAACGTGTTTTTTAGTTTTCTAAACTATATTTATTTTTCATTTAAACATCCGAAATAACGAACATACGAAAAATGTATAGTAACCAAAATAGTAGGAAATTGAATTTCAAACAACTTTCCTGATAACTATTTTTCATATAAAATTAAGAATGAACAAGTTATTCAATAAATAAAATTCAACCCTTACATTGAGATGGCGGATGACGCAACGGGTCTGCTACCCCGGAACCTAGATTTAGACTGGCAGTGCCTCCCGAAGAATTCCGAAAGAAAATTGCCAGTAAAAATGTGTGCATTCTCAAATCCTAATTATACTGATTCAAATTCACTCACCTTGTCCAGTTGGTCGTTACTCTTGTGTGGCTGCAATACAATAAACAAATATTAACAAATAGTATTTCACTTGTAAAGTACACAGAAATAAAGCACGCGATCAAACCGAACCATCTGAGACTCCGAACTTACAGACTAGAAATTTCAGACTCGAGTAGGATCAAAGGAATTTCGCACATTCCAAGAAATGAGAGAGGGGGTGCAGAAATTAAAGTGGAAGGAGGCAGATGCATACTTTCTCTCTCATCTCTAGACTGTCGATGGACGACTGGAAAGGAAAGTAAGAATTGAAGAGGTGACCTCAATTCTAGACTTCTCACACAGGCGTATTCAAGGTAATTTTTAGGGGGACATGCTCACAAAAAAATAGTTGAAATAGTAATAAAACGAATTTTCATACAGCAAGAAATGGATGATATGCACCTAAAATTCTTATCTTCTATATTTTATGTGCCGTACTGTAAATTGGTGATGTGCTTAAAAGTGAACCTCTCACAGTGACGGATTCAGAATGATCTTCAAGGGGCACATACTTCAAAAAACGGCATTTTCGAGAACACCGAAACAAAAAATTGACGATATTTTTTCCAGAAATTTCAATATTCTTTTTTTTATTGAAAACTTCAATTGTGCTGGACGATATTCTGTTTTACTATTTGTGATTTTATTTATTAATTGTTTAGGGAAAAAGTTACCCATCAATATATTTTTCAACAATAGCAAATTTTTTCGTTTTAGTGTTGCAAGGAACTAATTTTTCAATTCTACTCTTCAGACAAAGTATTATTTTGTTATCCATTCATTTTGATTGAATGAATAATAATTGAAATATCAAAATTTGTGGGTTTTATATAACAATTCCTTATAAATAAATTATCAGTTCTAGGAATCAATCTGGGATTATATTCTAATCCTATATACAGGTAGTTTCTTTTATCATGTGGTAACAATGATACATTCTAAACCATAACATATACAAAGACGATTAAATGGAAAAAAGTAACTGTCTTACAGTAACGAAAGACAATAGAGAGGCCTTTTCCATCCTTAAATTGAAGGCAGCATAACTTTGTTTACTGGAAGTAAGTTGGACCATAAAACAGTGGCGGTCGGTTTAGTTAATAACCGAAGGGATACTATATATTTATGAAATAAATTATTTCAGGTGAAAATATATTCTGTTCAAATAGTTCCTACAGGAAATCTGATTTATTGTTAATGATTATGGAAATGGCGCCAGTTTTTATACCAACTACTGAATTTTTATGACTTTATAATGAAGCACGTGGTTTAGTGGGTTGAAATTAAATTATTCCAAATGAACTAATTCATAACAATGATAAACGTTAATTTCAAAAGTAATGAACTTTGCTTCATATAATCAGATGAAGAAATTTGTGATTTATTCTCAGATTCGATAAACAAGCGGTACGGTTTGTGAGATCCAATATAAAGAATTTTCGATTAGAAATCATGAATATTTATAATTACGATTGAGGTTTGATATTATTCTGTGATTTCATTCAAAATTGATATCTAAGGTTCTTTTTGGACTGGCATTATGAAACGGGATATTTTTGATATTTGTAATGATCGATTTTTTGATCTTATTCTTATAAATTAAGTTTTGAAACTACGTTTACATTATTTCATTATTTGACATATTCCAACCAAATTTAGGTTAACAAAATGACAACCGTCATTTTGTATTGAATATTGTCTGTATGCAACTCGAAAGCCTCATGCAAAAAAAAAACAAAACGGAGATCATATTCTTTGTGTGACGTAAGTTGCACAAGAATAACTATTTAGTATATACAAACTCAAACTGAACATCGAGCAGAAAGCTTTTCAATCTTTTGATCACAGAAAGGATATGACCTATGGTATACATATTAAAAACATATTTTTCATTTATGAATACAGTTTTTTTCATTTACATTAATGATTTTTCGTAAATTTTGATTTCATCGGCATAAATATTGAAAAAAAAACATAATGTCCGTCCACAAAGACCCCTAGATACCAATTTTGAATGAAATCACACAACAATATCAAATCTCAATCGTAATAATAAATATTCATGATTTCTAATCGAAAATCTCCGCTGGAAATGATACAAAAGAGAATTCTTAAAGTTATTTTCCGTAAGCCACAAGACTATTCAACGGAAATGTTAAATAATGAAACCAAAGTAATGGATGTCAGACAGCTATTCTTCTTGAAACTAGTTCTTAATCTACACAAAAACAAAAAAACGGCGACTAGTAGTAGCCATGTACATGATACGCGAAATAGGAACTATACAGGGTGTTCCTTAAACACATGCTAATATTTAAGGAGGTAATTCTAAGACCCATTTTAAGAAAAAAACTTCCTATGGACGTATGTTCTAAACGCCTAAACTTTTGAGATACAGGGTGGCTGAGTTTTAAAAAATAATCAGTTTTTTAATAATAACTGAGATAATTTTGCAGACATCTTTGGCATATTTGGTACACATGTTCCATGCCTCAAGACGCATTTTCTGATGTACACAAATTTGTATTTTTTCAAACAGTGGCATCCCTACGGGTTTCGCATTGAATATTTTAGGGGAAAAAGTACTACGCCAATGCTTTCTTTTCAAAATTGAATGATTTTTAAAATCCTCATTTATTTTTGAGAAAATTTGATCTCGTGGTATTTCTTTGTCCGACGCATGATTTTCACTCAAAAAAGTAAAAATCGACAGAATGCAAATTAAGAAATTAGATCAATTCTGAAATTAATGAGAATCTGAAAATTGCTTCATAACGCATTACCAATTCCCTCATAATATTTGAAAACATAATCTGCAAAAAAATAAAATATTCACTAAAACGTTTTATTTTATTTTGTGACAGTAAGTCTAAACGAATAGCACAAATTTGTTAATTAGTAATAATACCAAAACTGATTATAAAAATTGTTGGAAGTGGCCACCTGCACCTGCATGCTTCCGCCCTTCTACGCATGGAATTACGCACCCGTTCAAATATTCCCGGCGTATTTCGTATAATTTCACACGAGGCAACTATTCGCTCTCTTAAATCTTCTAAAGTATTAACGGGAGTTTTATACACAAGAGTTTTAAGGTTACCCCATAAAAAAAATCTAAATTGTTGAGATCGGGGGATCTTGCTGGCCATTGCTGAGGTCCTCCGCGACCTATCCAACGATTAGGATAAACTGTATTTAAATGGTTTCAGACAATTACACTGAAATGAGCAGGGGCGCCATCGTGCATGAACCATATTCGATTCCTTAACGCAAGTGGCATATCTTCCAATAACCCAGGTAAGTCTTCTTCGAGAAAGTGTAAATAAGAACGATCATCAAGGCGTCCTGGTAGAAAAAATGGGCCTATTAGATGATCACCTATAATTCCTGCCCATACATTAACCAAAAATTGGTGTTGGAAATGGGTTTCGGTTATTGCATGGGGATTTTCTTCAGCCCACACATGATTCTTATGGAAACTTTGAATGGCATTCCGAGAAAAATTTGCTTCGTCTGTGAACAAAATTTGTGTCTCAAACTGCGGATTTAGTGCAATACTTTGTAGATACCACTGACTGAAGTTCACACGCTGTGGAAAATATCTGGGGAGTAATGCCTGCACTCTTGAAATATGGTATGGGTATAACAAAAAATCAACCAAAATACGCCAAACAATTTGATGACAAATATCCAGAGTTCTAGCGATCTTCTTCGTACTCGTCTCAGGATGTTCCTCAATTTCTTGTAGCACCGCTTCCTCAATTTCAGGAGTTCTTACTACACGAGGTCTACCTTCCGGAGTCCCTTTCTTGAAACTACCAGTTTCCCCAAGTCGACGATGAATATTTGAAAAGGTTCGGCTATCTGGTAAGGCACGATAAGGATATCTTTCCTGATGAATGCGCCTGGCTTCTGTTGCATTACCATCGGCAAGGCCATATACGTAATGCATTTGCGCCATTTCCGCATTCGTATAATTTACCATATTTACTGATATTCAGAAAAACAGCGGACTACCAAAATAACTTCAATAACACTTCAAAATCAATCAAAACGCGCTGTGACAGTTTTTAACACCAACACCTTACTTTAAACCAACATCAATATTAGCTACTGACGTTTGTACATACAGAGAATTCGTTTTTTATTGCTATGGTGGGTACGCTGTTTTTTCTGCTTTTGATCTTTAAAAGAAATCACATATCGGCAAACTCCATATTTCCAAGAAGTGCAGTAAATAAATTCTGCTACACGTCATTTATTCCAGGATAATTAAATTTATGTTTTCAAAAATTATTAAGCGGTGCTGCGTTATGACGTAATTTTAATTGAGAACAGTGCATCTGACAACAAATAAATACCTTTTAGATCCTCAATTATTTTGCAACAAATCTGATCTCTTAGTTTGCTTTCAGTCGATGCACGATTCACCAAAAATATACATTTCAAAACTCGTACGTACGCCACTGGCAGAGAAAATTAAGAAAATTGTACATCAGAAAATGCGCCTTGAGGCATGAAACATATGTACCAAATATGCCAAAGATGTCTAAAAAATTATCTCAGTTATTATTAAAAAACTGATTATTTTTGAAAACTTTGCCACCCTGTATCTCAAAAGTTAAGGCGTTTAGGACATACGTCCATAGGACGTTTTTTCCTTAAAATGGGTCTAAGAATTATCTCCTTAAATATTAGCATGTGTTTAAGGAACACCCTGTATAATAGCCTGGCATTCACAAATGTAGTCATGTCAATAATCATTTCAGAACTTTGCAGATTTGAAACCGTCCGGAATTTCAGTTACTTACTTCCACCATTGTACAGATTGGTAAGTTCGGGTTTTAAATGTAAAAAGCTGAAACCGTTCAAGGAAACGGTTTCATGAACAAATTTGTCAAACTTCAAAAGTGAAATTCTTTTCTTAGAGGTTATAATACTCTTTGAGTTTCATTGTAACAGAAAGCTAATTGAATGTGTTTTCATGTTTGAAATTTACTTTTTTTTCAAATGTTCATGCAATATATGCTGCACTTATATTTATGTTAAATTGATGCAGCTAAGTTTCAACAACTATTTTTAAATTTATTTTCTAGTTGGTTATTATTGTTGAATGCCATGTTTCATTTCTCAGTATGTACTAAAATTCATGTTCTGAAGATTAGTTGATAAGTTCACAACAGGCAACTATAGCTATATACTATAGCTATTTACCTACGTGGAATTTTCAATCCGGAAATGGTAACAATGGGAATGCCCTGATATATAAATCCAAGAGAAAGTTTCATCAGACATAGTTTTAATTTAGTGCTATACTTGATAAAACTTTCCCTTTGATATATAACACTTAACTTTCAAATCAACTCCAAAACTTTGTTTTGGAGATAAAATCATGTGGTGTAGTTTATGGAATTTCAAATTACTTAACATAAAGGCAAAGTGAAATATGCCCATTGTGAAATTACATTGGAATATTGTATTATATGAAAACACATTATTAATAAGGTAATTATTCCATAAGTTCTTCTGCAAAATTGCATTACCAAAATTCTGTATTTTGAATTAATTTTGAAGAAATTTACTTGAAACATTATTTAAAATTACATAACATATGCAGAATTATTCCAATTCATTTTTCACTGTTTCATGTGGAAAAACACATACGTTCTCATGTTATTCTCCATTATATCAACGGTTTTAGTTCTACATAAATTATAATGGACTGTCTTCGTTACATCCACTGTTGTATTTTCACATGACATTACGTTGGTTATTTGTGGCCAACGTAATGTTATGTGAATTTACACAAATATTTTTAACAGTGTGTTTCTTATAAAACAAAAAAATCACTCTCTTTTCGGTATAGATCTAAAAATATCGATCCTAGGATAAAATTGAGGAGAACCAATATTGTAGAAAATCAAGTTTTAAAAAACTTTCACAATAACTGTAAAATTGAAAATGAACGTGTTATTCACTAAATAAATATCAACCCTTAAATTCAAGAGGAAGGATGACGCAACGGGTAGCCGGGTAACTCAAATTTAGACTACCGGTAACTCCACAAGGAACACCGAAAGAAAATTGCCAGTACAAAGTTTTGTCAAATCCTGATTCGACTAGGCTAATGATGTTTAGAAATTAATTCTTACTGCAAATAAATCTGGGCAAACATCTGAGACAGCAAAGCACCAACAACACTACACTTTCCCACATGAAAACAAGGCAACTACTAAAGCCAACAGATCATAATCAAGTTCCTATAGTAACTGCAGGTAGTCGACTGATGGCCATGAACTCTTTGTAGGAGAGGGGGAATTCGAGAAACAAGAGAGGAGAAATGGTGGCTTGTTCCAGGCGCATTTCGGAGAAGGACCAATGGGAATTTTCGGAAAAGAGTGGGGCCGGCGGCGGCGTATGTGATTCTTTGATATTCGGCCGACTGAGATAAATTATTTGAACTCTTTTTACTCTTCTCCCAGCTGCATTTTCAGAATACAATTTAGTATGTACAAAGTCAATTCGAATGTCATAAAAACAAAATATTTAGGGAACGATGCGACGGCAGTTTCTTTGTATTACATGAGAGGCGTGTATAAATAAGTTTAAAAATTAATCGTAGGTATTTTTCATAAACCTACGCAGATTTTTTTTCATTACTAGCAGAGAGTGATGCCAAAAAACAGTATGTACTTACACGAGAATTAATAATCCAGTCGTTTTAGGTTTTTTTAAACCTCAATCTGCGGAAAAATTCCTACTGAGCTGAATTTTGGTATACACCTTCATTGTGACGTTTTAATGAAGACGTGGAAATCGACATTGATATCGTGCCGGCTAAAAAAGTTATAAGGGTCAAAAGGTCACGAAAATCAGTTTTTCGCGAATATCTCGGGACCTATGGCTCGGAGGTCAATGAAGGTCATTACAAAAATTATTCCTCATACGATTATCTACAAAAACTGTCTCTTGCATTTTTCTGTAAAGTCAACCGTTTTCAGACTAGAGCGCTGAGAAAGCGAGTAGAATGCACACATATACTTAATTCAATTTCGAAAATTCAGAAACTGACAGCGTCATACCAATTTAATTGTCACTATTGCTAGTAGCGACCTACTAGATAGATTAGTTTAGTATTTTCGCATTTATGACGATGTATCTCTGTAGTTGTTCGTAAAATAATGTTTGCTGCGAACTGGTTTATTTTAGGCAAAAAACCCAAGAGACATTTTTTTTTAGAATGAAACGCTATCGGAAATGAATTTTTGAATGGTGAACAAATAATAAGACAAAAAGTTACATTAGAAATAAATTTTAGGGGTTGCGTTTTCCACCCCTTACAACCATGAGATAAACCAAATAAATTACTGGCTTAGTGTCTTTTTGGTAGCACAAAACGTCAGGTTAATTTCAATATTGTAACTTTTTTAGTGCTTGTGAAAAAAATTGTTATACAAATTTCATGTACCCCCTTTGAGGGGCTGTATTTTAACAAGGAATGAAATTTCTTTATATGAAAAATCCTTTTTTTTTCGATGAGGAATTTTACACTTATTTATTTACACCCTGTATACCGTATACATAGAGTTGTATTATCCAAACTAAGAAAGAAAGAAAACTCAAATACATTGATGAAAAGAAACAGAGTTGACGCCTTATACAGTGTCACCATTGAAGTGCGCACCATATGGGAAACTTTTTTATGAAAGGTTTCAATGAAACTCAACTTCGGCGCGCTTGTTTGTGCTTTAAATTTAACTTAAAATGATGCGGCCAACTGCGACCCACTTACGTTCAGTGTTTGTCAAATTGAACTTTTTTTTTGAAAAAAATTAAAAATTGCCTTTCTAGGTCGAATTTAACAAAAAGTTACTTGAAAAAGTTGTGTCTACGGCAATTTTATATCCAAATGCCAAATTTTATGCATATGTCAACATTAGGTTACAGTAATGAAGATTTCTTGAATTTATTAATAATTCATGGCGAGTGCAATAGAATTGCAAGTAGAACATGCCGAGTATTTCATGAAAGATATCCACAACTTCCGAAGCCGAATAATGATGTGATAAATCGACTACTAAAAAACTGTAGGTTGAATGGAACCTTCCGTCCAAAAAGCATTCGTAAGAGGACTAAAGTGGATTATGATGACAATGGTATAACAGTTTTGGGATACTTTCACGCATTTCCAAATTCTTCTCTGCACGAGGCTGAAAGGGAGATAGGTATACCTTACGTGACAATTTGTCGAATTCTTAATGAGCATAAATGGCATCCCTATAAGTTCTACTGTGTCCAACATTTGAAAGAGACTGATTTACCTCGTAGAGTGGAATTCTTTGAATGGTTACTTGTCAAGACTCAAGAGGATGAACATTTCCTTGACAGTATCATATGGACAGATAAGGCCAAGTTCACTAAAAATGGAGTTTTCAATAGACACAACAGTCATTATTGGGCGCCAGAAAATCCCCATGTTGTCCGCCAAAGGGGTTTTCAAGAAAGATGGCAATTCAATGTATTTTGTGCCATAAAGAATGAGTCAATTTTTTATATCGAGTTTTATGATGATAATTTGAATGCATCAAAATATGAAGATTTACTGAGGAACGGAGTTCAAATGATTTTAAATAATAGACCAGGAAGAGAACGTGTATGGTACCAAATGGATGGTGCTCCACCCCATAATTCTCATTCAGTCAGCGAAGCTTTAATCGAAATCTTCGTTGGCCTCCTAGAACACTAGATGGCAATCCATTAGATTATTTCGTGTGGGGTTTCATTAAAAATATGGTTTACTCCACTCCAATAACAACAATGGAAGATATGAAATCGAGAGTTACAACTGCTTTCAATAGTTTGACTCCAGACTTGATCAGAAATGCTACACATGACAATCTTTTGAAGAGATTACATGTTTGCTTAAGTAGAGGTGGAGATGTGTTTGAACATATTCTGAAATACACTGACGATTAAATTAACTGATTAATTTATGGGTTTATTATTTTCAGTTCGTGTTTCAGCGTTAATAAAACAATTGTTTGAAGAGAAGTTTCATTCTATGGTTGAGGAGTATTTTAATAATTATCTTTTCATTGTATTATCTGTGACTAATTGAGAAACATCAAACGAAATCTGTTTTACAAAAATGAGTGATGAACAAGGAAACCATGTCAATTTCCGTTTGAAAGAGTTCATCTCGAAAACGGTTCAAAATAGAAATAGTATTATCTTAACGAAGTTAATCTAAAATTGGATGTAGAGCTCAAAAATGTTGAAATATACAGGGTGTTACATTCGAAAAAATAGAGTTCCACTCATTTTTTCATGAGATCAAAGTATCTGCATTTTTTGAAGACCCTGTATGAAGCAAATTAAAATATGACTCGGAGTGAAGATCCTCATAGTATCACTCCACTCCATTTCAAATTTGATCGTTTTAGTGCAAGAGAGTTCAAGATTATCAGCATTTATAAAAGTTCATGTTTGGTAAAAAAAATATCTAAATTAATTTATATCTTCTAAACGGTAATAGATAGGTATAGGGAAATAGTATATGAATTTGTTGACAAAGTGATAATGAATCATAATATGATATTATATACGGGGTGTTCCATTTGAAAAATCAAAGAAGCCGCTACTTTTCAGTAGAAGCGACAACGCCGCTTCGTCTAAAATAATTTAGACGTGTAGGTCATATTGACTTATGCATACTGTGGAGTTTTCAGGTTGATCCGTTGAATAGTTTGCCAGAAATGGATAATTAACGCTCACTATGAAAAGCCCTGTATATTTATGAGTGTAATTGCTGAGTTTGATAAAAATGATTTGCTCAAATAGTTTCGCTGGAGCACACATTATGGAAATTGCCCTATAATTTTCCACATCCATTTTGTTTCCCGACTTGTGTATTGGTATTGTTATAGAAGTTTTCCAAGCAGTTGGGAATGAACCAGTTTTAATGATCAAGTTGTAAATATAAATCAATGGAACTTTCAGCCATTCACTACAGCCTTTCAAAATATAAGGAGGAATACCATCTGTACCTTCTGCCTTCTTGGGCTTCAGTTTTTTCATTGCTGCATTAAAGTCAGTCTCGCAAATAGAGTCTATGTTAAATGATTCATTACAAATTCTTAAACCATTATGTGTATCTTTGAAATGCATGTTATAAGTTGCAGGTTCGGAACAAAAGACTGACGAAAAGAATTTTGCAAATACGTCGGCAGTTTTATCTTCGTCCACAAACTCATTATTATAGACAAAACTTCCTATAGTCCGTTCATAATTTGTTGATAGCTCACTGCAAGTTTGACCCTCATTAGAGAACTGAAATACAGAGAGGACAGCTAATATGATATAATAACAAAAACCAAACTAAAACTGGCAGTTTAAGATGTTTTCGACTAACCCACCTTGTATCTGAAGAAATACAATACAGCTATAAAACTTTTAATCCGATTAAGTAGGTATTTTGAGTGGAAATGAGTGACCAGTGTCGTAGAGTATATGATTAAAACATTAGTTACTTTAAATAAATAAATATATTAATATTCTTAAACTGTAGGTACTGTAAACTGTATTTTTATTTTATAAAATTTCTTTATTTTATTCAAAAATAATAAGTTACTTTCAATTTGTAAAAGATACATTTATTTAATTAATACCTATTTTTAAATGATATAAACTACGATTACTTACAAAACTATTCAAATTCAAAATAAACAGGATCATCTTCGGAATCCGAGTCGTCTTGCAGGTTAATAATTAGCGGTTGTCTCTACAGTCGCATCAATTATATTGTCAAGATCCCACATTTTTTGTTCTTCTTCTATTGCATGTCTTACTGCATCTCGCCAATTTTGTACTGTAATATGTTGTAAAGACTCGTATAACAATTCACGTACAGCTTGTATTTTATATGACGTATTTTTTCTAGCCATATAGCTTTTCATTTGTGTCCAAATGAGTTCAATTGGATTTAATTCGCAGTGGTAGGGTGGAAGTCTAAGGAATGTGATGTTTCGTCTTTCCGCCATTTTGTCAACTACGTATTTCTTAAACTTAGATTTGTGTTGCCGGGCAATTTTTAAAAGTTCTGCTTTAACCATTCCATCTTCGTAAGGCAGGGACTTATTCCGCAGCCAGTCAATGATATCCTGTTTCTTCCACGCAGTCGTTGGAAGTCTTTCAACTAGTCGTGAATGATAAGGTGCATTATCTAATACTATAATTGAGTTTGGTGGTATATGTTCAATCATCTGCTCAAAATACTCTTCGAAAACATCAGCTGTCATCTCCTCGTGATAGTCTTTTGTGCTTTTGGATTCAAATTCCAACAAACCATGCTTAGCAAATCCTTTTTCACTGCCAATGTGAGAAACTATTAATCTACTGCCTTTACCAGAGGGTGGGGAAATACCAGTAGACCAGTCTTCCATAAAGGCTTGCCTGGAGCTTGATATATTTTTATCTGTCCAAATTTTTGTGAGAGTATGACCTGCGTTTACCCACGTTTCGTCCTGATAGTAAATTGGCCTTCCTTCAGCCCGAAATTTTCGTATAGATCTTAGATACTTTCTTCTCCAACATATTATCTCTTCCCGGTCAATCAAAAGTGATTTTTGGTCTGATTTCTCCCATCGGAAATTTAATTCCTTTAAAACTTGCCACAATTTGGTTCGTCCGACATGAGGCAAATCCGGGTCGTCTCTAACTTCTTGTAAAATTTTGTTTAAGTTGGGTATTTCTTTTTTGTAAAAAAATTCGTGAATTTTCCTTCGAATACCATTTTTGGCAAATTCATCAATTTCAATAGGTTTTCTCCCCCTCTTTAAGTATTCGTTTGTATTTGGGTTAGCTATACCTTTTTTTTCTTTCTGATAGGAACCTATATATTGTTGACTCCCGTCATGTTGGCACAACTCTTGATTATGTTCTGAACAGTGTTTGTGGGATTCTGAGAAACCAGAGCATCGTGAACGTTCAAAACAATAGTCTTCTCTCTTGGTGAATAGACAGACGGTACTGTACGCAACAGTACCGGTGTAAAACTTGATGATGTTGATGATGATGACGAAGCCATCGCAAGCAATCAAACAAAACAAGCAGGAACGAAAGGTACGTATATGTTTGTAGGAATATGAAAAAAAGTTACTCACGCACTGCACAAAATTCGCAAAATAAATATTAGAGACGTTAATTACTGCCGTAGACGCCGAAACACCAACGAGCCGTAAATTAAATGCGATTAAAAAATGTACTAAACCAAAAATTATTTTCGTTCGTAACAACTTCACCCTTTCAAGGCAAGTTTCGAATATAAACTGAAGCTTTATATTTAATGAATATGATTTTACGCCTATGATTTTACGAGTTTTACGACCGTTTTATGACTTGGGCCCTCATTTTGTGCTATCGACAAATTATGAACGGACTATAATTATTTTTTTTAATTTGCAACTCAACTCTTTGAATTTATTTTCATAATAAACTGATAACATTTTCAATTTCCTGTATCTCTCTTTTTCTCTCATCAGATCCTTTATCTCTTTAGTAAACCAAATTGGATACGAATTGTTATTCTTACCGAAACTAATTTTAGGGAGACACTTGCTACCACGTCATTCCACAAACTATAAAATTTACCTAAAGCCACTTCAACATCGCTTTCATTAAGAACTGTATGCCACTCGATATCTCTGAAAGTGCGACTCAATTCAAGAAAATCGGCCTTTTTAAAGTTATACCTCATTTCTAATGGAATATTTGTAGCTTCTTTCCTCCCTTCAGAAGAAATAGTGACATTTAGAGCAGGATGGCAATCCTCCTCCTTCACAAACGGCAGATCTATTTTATTTATAGTGCAGCTGGTAGAAATATGATGTAACCTTAGACATAGCTGAAAGGCTCACCTATGAAGAAATGAAAGAAATCACTCCCCCAATTGGTAAAAGAAAAATATTCAATCAAGGAAGCAATTGATGGAATAAATTAAGAATCATATATAACAGAGGTATGTCTTTCATTCATAACTTTAATAATAATTATGTATACCATTACAATTAAAAACATATTCAGTTTTCTCGAATAACTATATATTTTTGCGATTTGCTGTAGATACTCATTATTATTCAGGTTTGTACCTATAGTCCGTTCATGATTTGTCGATAGCACAAAATGAGGGCCCAAGTCATAAAACGGTCGTAAAACTCGTAAAATCATAGGCGGAGGTTCCTGAGGTGTTTATTCATTAAATATAAAGCTTCAGTTTATATTCGAAACTTGCCTTGAAAGGGTGAAGTTGTTACGAACGAAAATAATTTTTGGTTTAGTACATTTTTTAATCGCATTTAATTTACGGCTCGTTGGTGTTTCGGCGTCTACGGCAGTAATGTCTCTAATATTTATTTTGTGCAGTGCGTGAGTAACTTTTTTTCATATTCCTACAAACATATACGTACCTTCCGTTCCTGCTTGTTTTGTTTGATTGCTTGCGATGGCTTCGTCATCATCATCAACATCATCAAGTTTTACACCGGTACTGTTGCGTACAGTCAGTAAGTCTGTCTATTCACCAAGAGAGAAGACTATTTTGAACGTTCACGATGCTCTGGTTTAGAACATAATCAAGAGTTGTGCCAACATGACGGGCGTAGGGGAGTCAACAATATATAGGTTCCTATCAGAAAGAAAAAAAAAGGTGTAGCTAACCCAAATACAAACGAATACTTAAAGAGGGGGAGAAAACCTATTGAAATTGATGAATTTGCCAAAAATGGTATTCGAAGGAAAATTCACGAATTTTTTTACAAAAAAGAAATACCCAACTTAAACAAAATTTTACAAGAAGTTAGAGACGACCCGGATTTGCCTCATGTCGGACGAACCAAATTGTGGCAAGTTTTAAAAGAATTAAATTTCCGGTGGGAGAAATCAGACCGAAAATCACTTTTGATTGACCGGGAAGAGATAATATGTTAGAGAAGAAAGTATCTAAGATCTATACGAAAATTTCGGGCTGAAGGAAGGCCAATTTACTATCAGGACGAAACGTGGGTAAACGCAGGTCATACTCTCACAAAAATTTGGACAGATAAAAATATATCAAGCTCCAGGCAAGCCTTTATGGAAGGTTGGTCTACTGGTATTTCCCCACCCTCTGGTAAAGGCAGTAGATTAATAGTTTCTCACATTGGCAGTGATAAAGGATTTGCTAAGCATGGTTTGTTGGAATTTGAATCCAAAAGCACAAAAGACTATCACGAGGAGATGACAGCTGATGTTTTCGAAGAGTATTTTGAGCAGATGATTGAACATATACCACCAAACTCAATTATAGTATTAGATAATGCACCTTATCATTCACGACTAGTTGAAAGACTTCCAACGACTGCGTGGAAGAAACAGGATATCATTGACTGGCTGCGGAATAAGTCCCTGCCTTACGAAGATGGAATGGTTACAGCAGAACTTTTAAAAATTGCCCGGCAACACAAATCTAAGTTCAAGAAATACGTAGTTGACAAAATGGCGGAAAGACGAAACATCACAGTCCTTAGACTTCCACCCTACCACTGCGAATTAAATTCAATTGAACTCATTTGGGCACAAATGAAAAGCTATGTGGCTAGAAAAAATACGTCATATAAAATACAAGCTGTACGTGAATTGTTATATGAGTCTTTAAAACATATTACAGAACAAAATTGGCGAGATGCAGTAAGACATGCAATAGAAGAAGAACAAAAAATGTGGGATCTTGACAATATAATTGATGCGACTGTAGAGACACAACCGCTAATTATTAACCTGCAAGACGACTCGGATTCCGAAGATGATCCTGTTTATTTTGAATTTGAATAGTTTTGTAAGTAATCGTAGTTTATATCATTTAAAAATAGGTATTAATTAAATAAATGTATCTTTTACAAATTGCATTAACTTATTATTTTTGAATAAAATAAAGAAATTTTTTTAAAATAAAAATACAGTTTACAGTACCTACAGTTTAAGAATATTAATATATTTATTTATTTAAAGTAACTAATGTTTTAATCATATACTCTACGACACTGGTCACTCATTTCCACTCAAAATACCTACATAATCGGATTAAAAGTTTTATAGCTGTATTGTATTTCTTCAGATACAAGGTGGGTTAGTCGAAAACATCTTAAACCGCCAGTTTTAGTTTGGTTTTTGTTATTATATCATATTAGCTGTCCTCTCTGTATTTCAGTTCTCTAATGAGGGTCAAACTTGCAGTGAGCTATCAACAAATTATGAACGGACTATAGGTAATTAAATGCTAGAATTTTCAAATTTAGTAGATTTGAAAGCCCGAAGAGCTAGGTAAATTTTGTCATCACAGTCATATTTCTAATAAATTTTTTCTGTGATGAAGTACGTCAGTGTTTTTTCCTATTATCAAAAAATAAGGGTATATCCGTTTGTTAAATTGGATGTTTTAGATTAGGATTAACCATTTGTGAAAGTCTATTATAATTTATTGTTTGAATAAATTTGTTACTAAAATTTCTCGATTTTTATTTATATTTTGCTCATTCTCATGTTGAACAATTTTCCATGGCATTTACATAATCAGTATTGAATATGAAATATTATCCGCAAGACTCCCATCAGCAGCTGATTAAAAAATCGTGATACGTAAATAGATCAATAATCCAGTTGAAAAATGATACAAAGTGTATTTCATGTATTAAGAAATCGGGTTGTTGAACAAACCAATTATTCAATAACTTGATCTATTTTGATTGGAGATTCATGTAAAATTCAGTCACTGACTCTGTATTTCTGATTCTGCTGAAAAGTACTTTTTTCAATATACTAAAACTATACGTAATGCTTTTTATCTACAAACTTAAAAAACATATTGTAGTTTTAGAGAAGAGAAAAGTAATTTTCAGTAGAAGTGATCTGAAACTCCATTACTACCAATGAGATGCTGACACTCAAATTAGTATAATATTTGGTTAATTGAATCCAAATTCCAAATTCAAACAAGAGGGAAGGATTTTGATTCGTAACTTTATTTCATTTGGTTCATCATTATTCATACTTATTTTGAACTTTCGAAATGCTTTACTCTATCAGCAAGATACTCACAATGAGGTATAAACATTGTTCGTTCAACTACTATTCATTACTTGTTCAACAAAATCATTATTTTAGTGGACATTTTCCCATTATCAAAACAAGCAAAGTTCTCCAACATCTTGCAGATATATTATGATTCTTCAGCATAACTTTTACTCAAATTGAAAATACATTTGATTATTTCAATCAGATCCACTATTTCACCCATCTTTAAATTTTGTTTGTTCAATAGAATATTCGAATTACTCTAAATCATTCTCGCTATCAATAAGACAAAATATTACTTGAATTCAATTCTTCAATCAAATATTTGTTTAATACAATGAACATATGCTTGAAGAAATAGTTGGGAGTCAAGAATTCTTTTTACTTGCATCAACAAAATATTTTGTCGTGTATATATGACACTTTCATTTCTTTGAATGAAGTGAATTTTCTTTCATTCAACAAATCTTTTTTTTTCGTGTGGATGTAGCCGTAACTACGTAGTAGGAGATCATAATTTCTTTTTTCATGATAATGGTAATCTTCTATTAGCTACGGACACTCATATTTTATAGGTAATAAATTACTAGCCGAAATGATGATAACAATGGCCATAAATTATATCTTGAGTTTATGATAACCCCGTTTCTGGTATTTTTTTGCGTTTCTGTACATTTTTATGACGGAAATGGTGAATATTAATCCTATTTTTTCGATAACAGCTGGTCCTGTATTCTGAAGGTCGAAAAATGTCTTCTGAAATAAGAATAATAATGAATATAAACTTTGCATTCATCATTTTTGTTTCAGGTACAATTGAAATTTTGAAGAGGAATTCTCATAAACATGATGACCTATCTTCTCTCGAATAACGATTATCCAATAATCTGTGGGTCGTAAACTACTTGTCGAAATTATAATACCTACTAAAAACCAGAAATCTAATGATCATTATGTTTACGTTTCTGGTATTGTATATTGCTCATTCAGAAACTTTTATAAAGGAAATTGAGATTGTTAATCCTCTCTTTTCATTACAGGTTTTCCCATATTTTGTAGGCCTCAAATTGTCTACTTATGATGAACTGTTTGGAATCTTTGGTGTAGACAATTTGATTATTACTGGAGTTTTTTCCCAACACCAAATCGTTATTTTTAACACCTCGACACGTGTTTCGATCAACAAGTGATCATCTTCAAAGAGAAGTTTTAATCTTCCTCTTTGAAGAAGATCACTTGGTGATCGAAACACATGTCGAGGTGTTGAAAATAACGATTTGGTGTTGGGAAAAAACTCTAGTAATACGATACGATGGAATTAAAAAAAGTTAAATCACAATTATCACCACTGATAAGTAAATTGATAAGTCTTTTTTTTTCAACAGGTTTGGTATCTCATAATGCTAAAATTGCCAAAGTGAAACCATCATTTAAAGCAAGTAAAATAGACCAAATGACAAATTATAGACCAATTTCACTTTCACTAGTTTCATCTAAGATTATTGAAAAATCAGTTTATTCTAGAATCTAGGTTGTTTGAATATCTTGAAAAGACAAATTTATAATATGATAGGCAATACGGATTTCGAAAAAAATGTGACACAGAGTCGGCAGTATTAGATTCTATAACCCAATTCCAGCTAGATTCAAATTCGAACAAAACATGTGGAGTTCTTCCATTAGACCTGAATTGATTCTGTGGACCATGAATTTCTTCTGACAATAATGCATAAGGTATCGGAGGTTTAGTTTATAATTGGTTTGAAAATTATTTAATGAATAGAAAGCAATATATCTCTATATTGGTGTCATAATCAGTTGAAAAATAATGATATGTGGGGTACCGCAAGGATCAATAGTTGGACCTGTTTTGTTTCTTATATTTATTTATTTATTTAATATTTAATATAATAATATTATACCAAAGCACTGTAACAATAGGATTCTCAAAATCAATATACAATTTATACAATTGAAAATGATAACAATACAATAAATATGATATGATATATATATATATATATATATACACACAAACACATATACATATATATATATATATATATATATATATATATATATATATATATATATATATATATATATATATATATACATACATATATATTTATATATACCATATCTTTTTACTAGGAAATATACTATAAATTTTATAGTTCAGCAAGTTAATCGAAGATTTGGAGACCTATACTAATTTCTGATTACATTACTGAGTTTCGCACCTAAGTGATTGAACACTTGTATTGTGTAACTCTATTATATATGCGGATTTCAAATAAGTCAAATAAGTAACAAAATGGCTTAGGAATAATATTAAAACATAATGAAAACTTCATAAGCGTATGTCGGCAAAGAAGTGTAAATGTTGCATTAATTTATTTATTCAGTATTTTTAGAAAGGTGTAATAATTATGAAAAATATATTTTTTTGATAGAACACTGAATTTGTGGTTTTCGTAAGAAGATCTAGTATTTACAAAAGGCAGCTATAGCTACCTACGTGGAATTTTCAATCCAGAAATGGTAACAATAGGAATACTCTGATATATAAATTTAAGAGAAAGATTTATCTGACATACTTTGTTTTTTTGTTCATCTCTTCAAGCAACTTTCGATATCTCCATTAGGTTGTGCTTTAAAAATGATGCCAAATGACATGCATATGACCGATCAAGTGATTTGTCTTCCCTGTCCAATTTGACATTTTTTCCAAAAAACGTTCAGAAAAGCAGTTATTGCACGAAATTTCGAAAATAGGTAACGAGAAAAGATGATTGTTTTTTCATTTTTTACCCATATACCAATTTTTAGTTCTTAGTTTTTTTACAGTTTTTCGAAAATTTGACATTTGCCGATTTCTCAAATTCAGCCAAACCTCAACAAAGTTAGTGCTTTATGCCTAACTTATCTTTCCAGCGCATTTTTATTACCAATTGCGATTCTAAATTCAACTTATTTCGCAAAAATTTAAAACATCAGAAAAAATTATGCCAAAAATGATACAGTTTTTAAAAACAGATAAATATTTCACTTCATTTCTACTTTTTGCGAAATAGCTTGATACATAAGCATAATTAAAAAACAATATCAATGAAAAGTCAATAATTTATTCTTTACTGCACTTTTCAAACAGTTAAACTTTGATTTACTAATTACGAAAAATTACAACGAAATTACTGTGGAAGAAATTTAACTGAACTGAATAAGTAAAATATTTTATTGTCATATGACATTTGTTGAATTACTCAAAATAGTGTTTATCAGTTTTAGATTTAAAATAGTTTATTCGTTGTCTAGTGTGTTGTTAAAAATGCTGAATCTTCAAGAGAAAATTGAAATCGTTTTAATATGCGGCAAGAATACCGGTCACCGACAAGTAGCTGATATTTTCAATGCCAGACATCCTGCAAGAAATTATCATCAGTCAACAGTTAGTAGGATAATAGCTAAGTTTAAATCTACTGGCTCGGTTGACAGTAATTTTAGAAAAGCACATCAGCCTTCTAGACATACTGAAGAAGTATGCCACATTTCGTAATCGAATGTCGAGATCAATATTCGTTTAACACGAATGTATGATGTGGCATATTAAGAGCTAAAAATTGGTAAATGGGTAAAAAATGAAAAAAACAACCATCTTTTCTCTTTACCGATTTTCGAAATTTCGAGCAATAACTGCTTTTCTGAACATTTTTTGGAAAAAATGTCAAATTTGACAGGGAAGAAAAATCACTTGATCGGTCATATGCATGTCATTTGGCATCATTTTTAAAGCACAACCTAATGGAGATATCAAAAGTTGCTTGAAGAGATGAACAAAAAAAAATCCCATTTGATGCAGACTTTATGTGTGACACTGTATAACACTCAACTTTCAAATTAACATAAAGGCATAAGTGATATATGTTCATTGTGAAATGGCAATCAAATATGTGAAAATACCTTGTTATAATACATTGTAAAAATACAGTGAAAATGGAAATATACAATGTGAAAACACATTATTAATAAGGTAAATATTACATAAGTTCATCTGCGAAACTGCGTTACTCATCACAGAATTTTGAGTTACTTTTGAGGAAATGTTCTCGTGTTATTCTCCATTATATCACCAGTTTTTGTTCTACATAATTTATACTGAACTGCCTTCGTTACAACCACTGTTGTATTTTCACATGACATTACGTTGGTTATTTGTGGCCAACGTAATGTTATGTGAATTTACACAGAGTTTTTTAACAGCATAAAAAAATTTTCAAAATTTTTGGTGCCGAAAATTACTCAAAATTATATAGTATTATAACAAGAACTTAATATTCAATAATATCAATTGATAAAAAATCAAATTAAATAGGTATTTTGGAACAAACTCATTGTACAAAAATACCTATTTTATTTTGATGTTTTGTCATTTGATATTTTGAGTAATTTTCGGTGTTAACAAAAAATAAAAATAATTGTGCACCAAACACTTTGAAAATTATTTTACCCTTCAAAAAAATTTACCGTGGTTAACATAATAGTTGTGTAGTTATTTCTTAATATTGCATAGTTCCAAAATAAAACATTGTATACAGGATGTTGCTTATTTATCGTTTTAGCGAATTTTTTTTCGTAGGACCCATTTAAAAAAAGGGTAAAAAAATAAAACTTCGCTTTGGTGGCCATGACTTCAAATCCAGATGTATTTTTCAATGCTGAACAACTTTTTAGAATAACATTTCCCAAGACATTTCAAAATAAGAGTACTTTACTCTTTTGAGAACTAATCAAGATATTTTCATCGAGTGTGACTTAATGTATAACTTTTGTTACACTACCCATTACACAAGGAGAACCACAGGGGTCTATCCTGGGCCCAATTCTTTTCCTAGTATATGCAAATGATCTCTCAAATTCACTCGACCCTGGACTATAGTCTATTTCAAAAGAGTGTAGAGTAATAAAATCTCATTAAGTATTCAAAAGCGCTACAGGGTGATCCGTCAATAAATTCTGTCACTTCCCTAGTCCGCATTGCAAAATTATGTCGTTTCATAAAGAGCAGGTAGGTATCACCCTGTTTTAAGGGATTTGTCCATTGTTATCGACGGATAAATACTGAGCCAGAGGCGCGCTAGTGGGATAATTGCCAAAAGAATATGCATTCATAAAAATTATATTAAAGGAAATAAAAATTTAATACAGCAGAACAGTGTTATTAAAAAAATATAAAATGTAACAATAAAATATATACGAACCGAAATCGGGAAATACTCACAAACACACACGAACGAACTTTACGTATTGAAACACTTGTGGGGACTTTAAATCAATTTATTCACAAAAACGACAAGAACTTTACTGGATACGTTATTACAATTTGACACTTGAACAATACTAAAACTGTGAACTTCCCTTAACGTTTAACAAAACTGTATTTATACCCTAATTGAATGTTCTAGAGATTACTAGGTACAATTTTCGAGAACCTTCCGAGAAAATAATTATTCAGACTACCCTTAATTCTAAACCCTAACCTAAGCAAAAGTGTCACTGTCACTGATACACTGGTCTCTGTCCAGATTGCTTATCCCGCTACAGTATATTTACAATTCAATTAAATTATTCTACATCAGTATAGTCTTCATCCGAAGAACTGTCATCATCCCCTGGTGTTATAATTATAGGGTCAACCACCTGATCGACCAAGTTGTCCAGTTCCCACATTTTATCTTCCTCTTTTAAAACATGCTGGATTGGTTTTTGCCAGTTTTCTGATGTGATTTCCATAATGGCTTGATCAAACAATACCTTGACATCTTTCATTTTAAATGTGGTATTGTGCCTTGCAACATATCCTTTAACTTGTGCCCATATAAGTTCTATAGGATTTAATTCGCAATGATATGGCGGTAGGCGCAGCACAGTTACTTTATACTTTTCTGCTACATCTTCTACGGCATATTTCATGAAGCGAGATTTATGTTGTTTTACTATGGCTAGTAGTTCCTTCTTTACTGAATTCGTCTCAAACTGAATACCTTTTTTTGACAGCCAGTTAATAATTTCTTGCTTTCTCCAAGCTGAAGTTGGTACCTTCTCTAAGCGCCTTGAATGGTAGCTTGCATTATCCATAACCACGACCGAATCAGCTGAAAGAAATTTTAACATTTCCCCGAAGTAGTCTTCGAAGACATCCGAATTCATGTCCTCATGATAATCTCCCGTCCGGCACGACTCAAAGCTTAACAAACCTTCTTTTAAAAATCCGTCTTCGCTTCCAATGTGAGCAATTATAAGCCTCTTCCCTTTTCCCGAAGGCACTTTAATACCCGTCGAAAGGCCTTCTATGAAAGCTTGGCGAGAACTTGTTATATTTTTATCTTGCCACATTTTTTTGACTATATAACCTTCGTTTATCCACGTCTCATCAAGATAAAAAATTTTCTTTTGCTCTCTGCGGTACTGCTTTATAGTTGTCAAATATTTTCGTCTCCAGCAAACAATTTCATCACTTTCCAGTAATAGTGCCTTTCGATTGTGCTTTTCCCAGGCAAAATTCATACTTTTTAAAGTTTTCCATAAAAGTTTTCTGGATATCAAAGGAATATCGTTATCTTTGCTTATCTCGATGAATATTTTTTCAAGAGTGGGTATTTCCTTTTTAAAATAAAACGAATGAACTTTTCTTCGAATGTCACATTTGGTGTCTTCATCTAAGATTTTTATTGGTCTTCCTGATTTTCTCTTGCATGGACTTACCTGGCCTGATATCTTTCTTTCTCGCAATAATTTAAAAATCGTGGACTGTCCAATTCCAGTCATTCGGGCACATCGCTCAACACTTTCTTGCACAGACAAACTAGGGTGATCGTGTTTTATGCAATCATATACATTTAAAATTATAACTTTTTCGCAAACAGATAGCGGAGAATTTTTTACACTTCTTTTCTTTGGAGTAAATGTCCCCATTTTATAACTTTTTCACTATTTCTATATCACAATATCACTGTACGTTTAATTGGTGTAGTAACAATTACTATTATAACTCGAATGTTTAAGACACCATTACAATATATTTAAACCCTTTTTCTTAATTACCTGGGTTTAATAGGTATTGCATGATTGGTGGGCAGGGTCAAAAAGGGATTATTATAATGACATGGCACCTCGGAACTAAGTGTTAACCCTTTTTTGAGAAATCATGCTCAAGTATATGAACTCAAATTG
Source organism: Leptinotarsa decemlineata (assembly GCF_025532065.1). Taxonomy (NCBI): domain Eukaryota; kingdom Metazoa; phylum Arthropoda; class Insecta; order Coleoptera; family Chrysomelidae; genus Leptinotarsa; species Leptinotarsa decemlineata. Next base: position 4,155,533 of record NW_027412572.1, on the reverse strand, counting down.
CATATTAAATAAGTTTACAAGAACCACTAAAATTAATCTTAATCTTTTTTTAAGAAATTTTACTTACCTAAATACATGTAGGTACTTAGTTTTAGACCAAATTACTTCCCAAAAATGGCCTTTTATTATTATCTATGTCTGTAATTTTTAATTTACTTTAATTATTAAGTTTAATAATCCTAAGATTTGCCTACGCCCATGGACGACAACGAAATTCAGGCAAATTTTATGACACTTCATGATTTATTACTCTACACTCTTTTGAAATAGACTATAGTATACCAGTTTGCAGATGATACATCGGTTATAGTGTCAACCGAAGCTGCGTCTACCCTCTCCAGACAATTATCCCAAGCAGCTCAAAAAATTATTGATTGGTGCAAGGAAAATTACCTAAAATTAAATACAGGAAAAACAGGGCTTATAACATTCAGCAAATCCCAAAATAGGCTAGAATATATATATGCCAAATTGCTTAACAAATCTATTCCTAAAATAAGTGATATTAAATTCTTAGGGGTCACAGTGGAAAATAATCTTACATAGGACATCCATCTAAACAAACTTAACTCTAGACTGGGTACTACAGTAGGTCTAATCCGTGCACTAAGAGATTAAGTATCATTAGATAGTCTGAAGATATACTATTATGCGCATATTCAATCTATTATTCAATACGGAATTATTTTCTGAGGATCATCCACACAGTCATATACAATCTTCAAAACTCAAAAAAGGATAATTCGCTGTATGTTTAAACTACCTCATAGATCAACATGTAGACCACACTTCAAGATGCTAGACATATTAACAGTTCCTTCAATCTATTTTCTGCAATTAGTCATGTTTGTCAAAAAACATTATAGTATCTTCATGAGAAACTGTGATCTTTACTCAAACAAATGACTATAAATACCAGACACAAGAATGAACTTAGCATACCGAGACATAATTCATCATTTTTTGAAAAAGGACCGCATTACAAAGCCATAAAAGCTTATCAATCTCTCCCAAGAGAAATTAGAAATACAGAAAATCACAACAAATTCAGACTCTCAGCCATTGATTATCTAAAAACCAAAGTTAATTATAGTTTCGACAGTTGGTGATGGGTCTCTATGCGATTGCACCATAACTGAGTACTGCGCAAAATTCTTTTAATAGTCCTTCTTAAATTATCCAACATGTAATGTTGACCAATTATAAAAATTGTGATATGGGAACTGTAGTTGTAATAAATATCACCTATTGCAAATCTTAACCCATTGACGTCAATGTAGATTTATAGGAAGGATATTACTATTACTATTATTATTGTTACAATATTATTATTCAACCGTCTTATTTATTATTGTACTGTACCTTATTATACTATTATTATCATTATATATAACAAATATTGTAAATATCAAAACCTATTGACGTTGCCCTGTCCATTGTAGATTTAAATGGCAATAAAGGATATTATTATTATTATTATAGGATACTTATTATCAGATACTGGTTTTGCGAGGTTCAGGCCAATGAGGAACGTGTTATCCAGCAGGTGAATCGACAGCGAATTCCGAAGACGTGATAAGTCGAGGGTAGAACGTGGTTGGAGTGTGAACCGGGAAGTTTTCGCGTTTACAGTTAGACCGGCGTGCTGTACCTACAGGGCTTTGTTTTCAGATTGCGGCGCGGATCTAATGGTTTCACTGCCACAACTGCAACGGAGAAAGGTTCCAACACGTCGTCCAATTTCGAAAAAAATGATAGGTATCAAAATTGTAGGAAATTTTTGGGAAAGAAACTTCTTGGCTTTCTACTACTCCATCTTGAAATTAATTAATTTCTTCGTTTCTTTGGCAGATTCCCACTTTTCTTGTGTATCAAAATTGAGTAGTAGAAAGCCAAAAATTTTCTTTTCCAAAAATGAATCGCTCTTAAAAATATAACACTTTCAATATAAACTAGGAAATTCGTTTCTAAACATTGTTCATCACAAGTTTTCTTGTAAAATTAAAAATAAACGAGTTGTTCAACAAAAAAATCACTCTTTCTTTTCGGTATAGATCGAAAAATATCGATCCTAGGACAAAATTGAGTAGAACCAATTTTAAAAAAACTTTCACATCAACGATTTTTCGTGTAAAATTGAAAATGAACGTGTTATTCACTAAACAAATATCAACCCTTAAATTCAAGAGGGCGGATGACGCAACAGGTACCCCGCAAACTCAAATAATGGACTGCCGGTGATCCCCCCCAAAGAATTCCGAAAGAAATTGCCAGTGAAAATGTTTGCTTCATCAAACCCTGATTCGACTGGGCTAATGATGTTTAGAAATTAATTCTTACCGCAAATAAATCTTGAGTAAACATCTGAGACAGCAAAGCACCAACAACACTGCACTTCCCCACATGAAAACAAGACAACTAATAAAGCAACAGACGTAATCAAGTTTCCACAGTAACTGCAGGTAGTCGACTGATAGCCATGAACTCTTTGTAGGAGAGGGGGAATTCCAGAAACAAGACAGGAGGAATGGTTCTTGGCGCATTTCGGAGAAGGACCAATGGGAAATTTCGGAAGAGAGTGGGGCCGGCGACGGCGTTTGTGATTCTCTGATATTTTACCGACTGAGATAAATTATTTGAACTATTTTTTACTTTTTTCCCAACTGCATTTTCACAATACAACTTAGTAGGTATTTACCAAATAAACTTTTCGGCAGTTTCTTTTATTTTTCATAAACCTAAGCAGATTTTTTTTTCATTTCTAGCAGAAAGTGATGCCAAATAAACAGTTTGTACTTACACCGGAATTAAATAAAAACGTAAGATTTCATCATCTGAATTTCCATAGCTTGAATCTGAATTTGGGGTTATGATAATGGGGTCAATGGAAGGTGTTGGAGATTGATTATACCTATTTCGTCGGTTTTTTACAGCAGTCCAATTCATCTCGATAGGATTGAATTCACAGTAATAAAGGCGACGACGTAGAATAGTTAGTTTGACCATGGGCTTCGCATATCTTATCGATTACATATTCTTTATTGAATTTTTTTATAGCTTTCAATAACAGTTTTCAATAGCCTTTTTCGGGATTTCCATACTTTCATTTCTCATGAATTGAGGAATGCCTTCTTTCATTGTGCTACTATTGTTCGTTCAGTATTGTCTGAGAGTGGAAGAATTTCAAGAATGCAAACATGTCGCTACATCAAAGAAAGCAACATGGTCGTCTCAAGCAAATAGCACTGCAATGCACCCACAAAATCATTGAGATATGTCTACCTTCTATATCCCTTGAGGACGCCGTTAACGAGCCATTAAAATAGGGATATGCGACAAAGAACGCGAAAATACCGGCAAAAGAACCGCTCGATGTTTTTTCTGATATGACGTTTAAAATAATATTAATAGGCTTCGGACTGGGGGTACTAATATAAATTTTCCATTGATATATTCTGGATGATGAGAAGATAATTAAAATATCGTGAAAATTAATTTTGTTTAAATATTTTATTTTGGGAAGGACAATTTATATTCGAAATAGTTTTTTATTATTTAGAATTGTTACCTTCTACAGATCTATAAAATAATCAGAATATTAAATTTACAAATGAATACAAATGTGGAAAGGGCAAAAAGTTACTGCATATGATAAATTAGCTTTTTGGGAAAAAAATCAAATTTGTCATTAACTTGAATTTAAAAATTTTTGCATATTGAAAGAAATATGTTTCATCTGGTGACGTTTTAAAGACTCTATCCATTTTCTTTATCCAACCTATTCAAATCAAAACATAATTTGTAGTTATAATTCGTCTTTCGATGTAAATAAATTTGATATTACTATTATCATTGACACTGATAATATCAAATTGATCGTCGGTATGATAATGAAGATGGATATAGTATTCGAAACATCACCAGATAAGTATACAAATAGAATAGATTTCGGCGGTTAGAAATTTGAACATCTGATTTCGAGTTGAACCGCGGTCAAAATTTTGCGTTGTTCGACGTTTAGGCTTCGACTTCGACATTTTCAAGAAGTAGAAAAATGTGGCTGCACCGAGATACATTTAATATATTCTTGTTGGTTTGGAAATGAAGATTCATATTCCTTATTGGACTTTACAGTTGATTCAGAAAAAAATGTATAGACTTTATGGGAATACTTACTTCGAATAAGACATTGCGATAATTTCAATCTGAAAAAGTCTACAGGGATTCTTTGAGTGATTCTTCACTGGATGAATCAGTTTCTTTAGGACTGATGACAACTGGAATAATTTTTTCTGATAATGAGTCAATGCGATCATCCAGATCCTACATCTCTGCTTCGATTCTGATTGTTATGTGGATACATTTTTCCCAAGCTTTTTGGTCGACCGTTTCCAGAGCACTGTATAGGTATTTCTTTACTCCACACAGCTTGAAGGTCTTATTATTCCTTGCGAAACACGTGTTGCGTATTTGTTAAATCTGTTCTACTGAAAATCTCACAATAAAGTGTTTTTCAAAATACATCAACTTTAAAATAGTTTTTGAGGTAAGTAAACAACTAACAAATAGCTCAATAAAATGATTGAATTCTATTATTTTTATAATATTAAGATGGATGCCGTAGCAGGTCCAAGTAATGTACAAAGAAAGCGGAAGTTTATGTCGTTAGAAGAAAAACAGATTGTCTGTAGAGTGTACAAAAATTTAAAAAATACACTCCGTACAGTGGAAGCTGTACATAAAAAAAAGATGACTGGGATTGTGCAAGCTCCAACATTGTCGTGGTAGAAAAAAAACTGAATTGAACGAATACCAGAATTTTTTTTTACGCTATACCATTCTTTCTTTTTTGAGAATAAAGCCCCAACCCTCGAATCCATTAGGACAAAGGTAATGGATAACGATATCTTTCCAAAAATGAGCAAAGAGAAGTTAAGGCAAATAATAAAAGAAGATTTAAAATTTATATATGCCAAACGATCCCGTAAATCTGTCTTAATAGAAAGAGAAGAATATAGTCTCATGGCGACGGAGATATCTTCGCTCTACTAGAGAAATGCGTTCTGCTCACAAAAAGATTTATAATCTGGACGAAACGTGGGTGAATGCTGGTCACACAGTATCTGAGATCTGGCAAGATACTACTGTAACTAGTTATCGTCAAGCATTTGTGGACGGTTTATCAACAGGATTATGCGGACCAACGAGTAAAGGGCAACGACTAATTGTCGCCCATATAGGTAGCGAGAGTGGCTTTTTAGACGATAGTACACTAATTTTTTTATCCAAAAAAAACGGGGGATTATCACGAAGACATGGACGCCCAACGCTTTGAAGGATGGTTTGAATCCCTTCTTTCACGAGTCGAGCCAAATTCGGTAATAGTAATGGATAACGCTTCTTATCACAGCCGATTAGTAGAACAACAGCCAACTATGACCACCAGAAAAGCAGACATGCAGAGTTGGTTAGGAAAAAAAGGAATTCCATTTTCCGAGGACATGGTTACAGCCGAGCTTATGAGAGTCATTAAACAGCATCTTGATAGATATCGCCAGCATGTGGCCAAATTTGGTTGAGGCCTTCCCAGAGTTTTAATAATGTAAAATTTATCATCAAAAGATAAAGACTTAAAATTATTTGCCAGCAACCAATCGACTATATCGTTAGATTTTTAATTTCGTACAACTTATCCATAATAAATGGAAAAAAAAACTTGCCGAAAAGTGAAAACCTGAAAACACCTTGAAATTGAAAGAACACACTTTATCCGGTCCGTCACGGCATCCCGTCCGAATAATTAAATAAAAAACAAACGCAGTCGTACTCTAACGGAGACCAGCTGGAGGCTAGCCTCCTCTAAAGCTATAATTTCTGCAACTTAAATTACAAATCGAGATATATGTCGCTGGCTGGATCGGTCTCGGGGAGCTTGTGTTTTTTAAAACGGTCGGAGGCTTGGCTCCCTTGCAACGTATGACTTTCATTATTTCGGGTTCGGTTTATTCGTTCATAGGCGGTGCGTTTGAGGTTTGTTGATGCAGGATACAGTGTGGTACGTACTACGTAGTGAGTGATAGTTTTTTTTGGGCATATTATGTATTTACATTAAAAATTAATGGTAAAGTAATGATACCCAAGCATTTTTAGAAAAAAATAATCATAATTATTTGTCAATATCTTTCAATTTATTGTGAAGGATAGCCTCAAATTTCATGGGGAGGCTAAGCCTTCCTTGCCTCCTCTGACGAGCCGCCCCTGGTGGAAGATAGCCTTTGGCTAACCCTTTTCCTTTTATGTATAAATGTATTTTTTACGCACAATAAGCGATATTATTATTTAAAAAAATGAATTTCCAGTTTGTGTATTGGTATCCAGTTCCATGCAACGCATCATTGTTGCGTTTCAGTTCAATCCACGGGGTTTAAGTCCGGTGATCGAGAAGTTTCCACATTCGACATTTTGACTACGTTAATAATTTTGAAATTACCAAAATTGTTAGTATCGAAATTCTTTTTGCGCCGTATCTTCGAAACAAAGCGCCCTATCAAAATTCATCGAAGGACAAAATATCCTTAGAATAGTCCAAGGAATAGCCCTTTGATATTTGCCGCATGTTTGATAAACATCATATATCATTATTTGTTACAACTGGCTAATAAACCAAAATACAGTCCACTTATAATTAGAAACAAAGTAGAAGTAGTATTTCGAAGAAATATACTGGAAATATATTTCTAGTATTTCTTCGAAATACTTGAAATATCTACTTTTGAAGAAATACTGGAAACACCAACTAAAACTAGGAAAAGGATATGAAATCGAAGAACTGCATAAATTAACGAAGATCATGTAGGCTGGCAAATATAGTCTAAGCGAAAAGTTGAAAAACATAAAAATTATGAGCAGGGGTTATTTTGATTCGGAATGAGCCCTAGAAAAATGTATTCGAAAGATTTTACAGTTTTTAAAAAATTACGATTGTTATAAAGAAAACAATCGAGAAAAAAAGAGGTTTTTTTGATGATAGCAATTAATATTTAAGGAATGAAACTAAAATATTCTTGAAGAGGAGGAAATTCAATATTAAAAACTTCAAACTCCAAGAAATTATGGCTCAGGTATTATTGAATTTCATTTCAAAGAATAAGTTTCCGTTGGAAAAAAAATTTTCCTCATTTTTCACGAAGTCCGATAATGATTTATTAATTATCAAAAGCATAACTTCGTTAAAAAATGATAATTCTATTTTTCCAGCGTTAGCTAATTCTTTGAAATATTTTAAATAAGCCATCATTTTTTAAAATTTTTAAATAATCATTAAATGTAAAAAAATATTTTCGGTGAAACGCTATTTTCAGCGGCTATTTGTCTAGGTATGATAAAACAGGAGGTCCTATTTTCAGCGTTGAATTAAAATTATAAATAAGGGAGGTACATTTCTGGGATTCAGGGCTTTTTTATGGGGAATTTTCTCATCATTAAGAATATTGTTTCATTCCTCAAATATTTATAGTTTTATTGTTATTAACAAAAACACGGAACACCTCATTGTTCCTCGATAATTTTGTTTGTGACACGTAATTTTTTACCCACTGTAAAATCCTTCGAATAAATTTTTCTAGGGCTCATTCCGAATCGAATGAGCCTTTGCACTGATTTTTAGAAGCTTTATATGTATTTTTCACTTTTTCAATTTGTTGCCTGGACTAAATATTGTGAAGTTCTGTCTCTCTACTTAACTGTTGATTAGGTTTGGGAGCTATAGTACCTGTAAGCTATAGAATACTTGGAGAAGTATAAGATATAAGTATCTTTGAAACAATTACCTGTTTTCATATTTTCGAAAAATCTTTATGGGCATTTTCAGACAATTATGCTGTTTCTCGATGTATGAAGATTTTTAAAAAATCAACAGGTACAGAATAAAAAACTTGAAGAAAATCGATGATATTACTGTAGGAGCTGTATTTTTTGTTGTAGTTTTTGGATCGTAGACGTTCACTTTATACTGATAAATAAATTTTATTTTATATTTCGGGATGTTTTTTCATTTTTAGGTACCTACCTATTTATATTTTTCCTTATTTTCATTGCTCTGAGCGTTTTCTACAATTAACTTCGAATAAGAAAATCTTTTATGATAATCCGAAACATATCTACAACAAAAATATATTATATGTGTTTTTATGAGCAGAAAAAGACGATAGCAATAGTAACATCGGAAACGAACACTATAATTGTAATGAAAAGTGAAATGAAGTAATTTATACACACAAAAAAATTAATGGCGAATTGAAGTCCTTCCATTTCGAGACAAATACTGGGCCAATATAATGGCCTGCAAGATCACCAGATCTTACTATTTTGGATTATTTTCTAGGGGGAAATTGAAAAGTAGGATTTACGCTGGCAGAGAGATAGAAAATATGAAAAACTCAAGATTGAGGATTTTAAATGATTTCGCAACAATGCAACAAATAAGTGTGTTAAGGGCAATGAATAATTTGAAAAACCGAGTGTAAAAATGTCTCGAAATGGAAGGCCTCCAATTCCAACATTTATTACGCCATTAATTTTTTGTGTACATAAATTACTTCATTTCAATTTTCATTACAATTATAGTGTTCGTTTCGGATTGCTACTATTTCTTTTTCTGCTTATTAAAACACATATAATATATTTTTGCTGTAGATATGTTTCAGATAATCATAAAAGGTTTTCCTATTCGAAGTTCATTCTAGAAAATGCTCAGAGCAATAAAAAAAAATGAATAGGTACCTAAAAATTTAAAAAAACTCTCAAAAAACTCTATACGGTACATAGGGAGATGTGAAAGTTGCTATTGTGTTTTTATTCAACTCAGTCATTCAATTTCCAGGTTCGTAATTCAAAAGGGAATAATTCACACAATTATAATCAAATATTACCCAAACACCCCGAAATATAAAATTTAATTTAATTTCTCAGTATGAAGTGAACGTCGACGATACAAAAAATACAGGACCGTATTTAAAAATGCAAAGATGGGGTGGCCCAAGTCAGATGACACCCTGTATAAAAAAATTCATAAACATATTCTGTGCAAAATATGGACAGATTTTCCATATGTCTGTGAATAAAGAAGATATAGGCAAAAAAAATTTAGAATTTTTTGGTTTTTCCTGTATATCTTAGAGCCAAAAGAGCTACATTCGAACACAAGCATCTATTCACTAGGTCAACTTTACACCTTATTCCTCCTTCTTTGACACTTTCCACTTCAATAATAAACATTTTTCTTATAAAAAACTTAATTTAAAAACGAAAGCTTCTCTTGGTGACATTATTCTATTTTTAGGTTAGTTACTAGTGACATTTCAGAAAAAAGCGGTTGGTATTTGCCGCCACCTACTATTTCAAATTCGTAATACACCACCAAAAACCAATTTACCATCTAAAGAATGAAGGTAAATAACATTTGAATTACGTTAGGGATAGAGACTGCATCAGTCGTACCAACCATGACATTAACCTTAAAAACGTAAAATACAGAGATATGTAACCAAAAAGCAGCTCCGAACATTTTTCAATATTTTTATTGGAAAAGTGTTGATTATTGAAGTGAAAAGTGTCAAAGAAGGAGAAATAAGGTGTAAAGGTGACCTAGTGAATGAATGCTTGTTTTTGAATAGTTTATTTTGTGAAAAAGAGGCTGAAAAGTTGTCCTTTTCAGAACTTTGAAGAGCCGTAACTCTGTAAATAAGGGAGAGCGCCGCTTTTTTCTTTCGGATTCGTAATCTACGCATCAAAATACGTAAATACACGCAAAACGAAAATTTACCTAGATCTCTAAAATATACCTACAATTTTGCCACAATTTAACCGACACTCTATCTCTTATCGTTTACGAGATCCCCATGTACAGAAACGAATTTGAATGGCCCTGTATATTTCCATCCCTACCCAAACGCGAAGATTTTATTCTGTTTAAATTACGACAAAAGTTCACATGTATTTGAATCCAAATGAATTATATCAAGCTGTTCGTGCACAAGCTTATTGAGATTCGCTTTTTGTATCGTATTTGGACAAAAAAAGTAGAAAGAAATATATTAATCAAATATATTATTTTTATATAACAATCGATAATTATATCTTTCAGTTTTTGTAACTACAATGAACAAATATTGAAATTGAATCCTGCCAGATTTTATTTATTCGGTACGTCTTGCTATCATATTCAGTCAATTCGTTAATTTCAAAATGATTGATTACTTTGCCACTATGATAAGTTTGTCAATATTACTCTTCAGAGAGACAGAAAAAACATGCACTTGTCAATCTCGCATTCGGTTCCGGTTGAATTTCAGTTTTATTCTGCTAATTATAGTCTATTTCAAAAGAGTGTAGAGTAATAAATCATGAAGTGTCATAAAATTTGCCTGAATTTCGTTGTCGTCCATGGGCGTAGGCAAATCTTAGGATTATTAAACTTAATAATTAAAGTAAATTAAAAATTACAGACATAGATAATAATAAAAGTAATTTGGTCTAAAACTAAGTACCTACATGTATTTAGGTAAGTAAAATTTCTTAAAAAAAGATTAAGATTAATTTTAGTGGTTCTTGTAAACTTATTTAATATGCAATTTGGGTTCATATACTTGAGCATGATTTCTCAAAAAAGGGTTAACACTTAGTTCCGAGGTGCCATGTCATTATAATAATCCCTTTTTGACCCTGCCCACCAATCATGCAATACCTATTAAACCCAGGTAATTAAGAAAAAGGGTTTAAATATATTGTAATGGTGTCTTAAACATTCGAGTTATAATAGTAATTGTTACTACACCAATTAAACGTACAGTGATATTGTGATATAGAAATAGTGAAAAAGTTATAAAATGGGGACATTTACTCCAAAGAAAAGAAGTGTAAAAAATTCTCCGCTATCTGTTTGCGAAAAAGTTATAATTTTAAATGTATATGATTGCATAAAACACGATCACCCTAGTTTGTCTGTGCAAGAAAGTGTTGAGCGATGTGCCCGAATGACTGGAATTGGACAGTCCACGATTTTTAAATTATTGCGAGAAAGAAAGATATCAGGCCAGGTAAGTCCATGCAAGAGAAAATCAGGAAGACCAATAAAAATCTTAGATGAAGACACCAAATGTGACATTCGAAGAAAAGTTCATTCGTTTTATTTTAAAAAGGAAATACCCACTCTTGAAAAAATATTTATCGAGATAAGCCAAGATAACGATATTCCTTTGATATCCAGAAAACTTTTATGGAAAACTTTAAAAAGTATGAATTTTGCCTGGGAAAAGCACAATCGAAAGGCACTATTACTGGAAAGTGATGAAATTGTTTGCTGGAGACGAAAATATTTGACAACTATAAAGCAGTACCGCAGAGAGCAAAAGAAAATTTTTTATCTTGATGAGACGTGGATAAACGAAGGTTATATAGTCAAAAAAATGTGGCAAGATAAAAATATAACAAGTTCTCGCCAAGCTTTCATAGAAGGCCTTTCGACGGGTATTAAAGTGCCTTCGGGAAAAGGGAAGAGGCTTATAATTGCTCACATTGGAAGCGAAGACGGATTTTTAAAAGAAGGTTTGTTAAGCTTTGAGTCGTGCCGGACGGGAGATTATCATGAGTACATGAATTCGGATGTATTCGAAGACTACTTCGGGGAAATGTTAAAATTTCTTTCAGCTGATTCGGTCATGGTTATGGATAATGCAAGCTACCATTCAAGGCGCTTAGAGAAGGTACCAACTTCAGCTTGGAGAAAGCAAGAAATTATTAACTGGCTGTCAAATAAAGGTATTCAGTTTGAGACGAATTCAGTAAAGAAGGAACTACTAGCCATAGTAAAACAACATAAATCTCGCTTCATGAAATATGCCGTAGAAGATGTAGCAGAAAAGTATACAGTAACTGTGCTGCGCCTACCGCCATATCATTGCGAATTAAATCCTATAGAACTTATATGGGCACAAGTTAAAGGATATGTTGCAAGGCACAATACCACATTTAAAATGAAAGATGTCAAGGTATTGTTTGATCAAGCCATTATGGAAATCACATCAGAAAACTGGCAAAAAGCAATCCAGCATGTTTTAAAAGAGGAAGAAAAAATGTGGGAACTGGACAACTTGGTCGATCAGGTGGTTGACCCTATAATTATAACACCAGGGGATGATGACAGTTCTTCGGATGAAGACTATACTGATGTAGAATAATTTAATTGAATTGTAAATATACTGTAGCGGGATAAGCAATCTGGACAGAGACCAGTGTATCAGTGACAGTGACACTTTTGCTTAGGTTAGGGTTTAGAATTAAGGGTAGTCTGAATAATTATTTTCTCGGAAGGTTCTCGAAAATTGTACCTAGTAATCTCTAGAACATTCAATTAGGGTATAAATAGAGTGTTGTTAAACGTTAAGGGAAGTTCACAGTTTTAGTATTGTTCAAGTGTCAAATTGTAATAACGTATCCAGTAAAGTTCTTGTCGTTTTTGTGAATAAATTGATTTAAAGTCCCCACAAGTGTTTCAATACGTAAAGTTCGTTCGTGTGTGTTTGTGAGTATTTCCCGATTTCGGTTCGTATATATTTTATTGTTACATTTTATATTTTTTTAATAACACTGTTCTGCTGTATTAAATTTTTATTTCCTTTAATATAATTTTTATGAATGCATATTCTTTTGGCAATTATCCCACTAGCGCGCCTCTGGCTCAGTATTTATCCGTCGATAACAATGGACAAATCCCTTAAAACAGGGTGATACCTACCTGCTCTTTATGAAACGACATAATTTTGCAATGCGGACTAGGGAAGTGACAGAATTTATTGACGGATCACCCTGTAGCGCTTTTGAATACTTAATGAGATTTTATTACTCTACACTCTTTTGAAATAGACTATAGAGATATGCAGTCAAAATCCGTCGGAAGGATATGCTATTCAAATGTTGAAAATTTCACAAATTCCATTATATGCCACCTATTTTTTAGAGAAGCTTCAGAACTTTAAAATAAACAGAACATAAAACGCGGAAATCATTGAAAAATATAGAAGCTATTTTTCAAAGATTGCTCATCAGGATAAGGTAAAAGTTAAGTAAATCTTAGCTTTCTGCAATTTCATCAGCAACCAAAGAATACAGTCCCTCAACTACTGGAATGTTTATGATAACTATGTAAACAATCAAATGTGCGCTTACCTTGTCTAATTGGCAACACTTTCCTGGTTTTAGTGACTTATATGCAGAGTTCAATACATTAAACAAGCTAGGTATTTCACTTATAAATTAATAAAAACTCACTTAGAAACGGATAGTACACAGAAACAAAGCTACCGACCCGATCGAACAAACCTTCTACAATGGCAACGTAGACTAATGTCGTTCGGGTTTCCCAGCGTGGAAGGGGTATCCTACCTTCCTACAGATGAGAGAGGGGGGTGCAGTGGAGGGGGCAAAGTAGAAGGGGCAAAATTACACATTCCCCCTTCTCTAAAGTCTAGACTGCCGATGGATGGACGATTGGGAAGGAATGTCAGAATTGGAGATGTGTTTAGATTAAGATTCCTAGAAACCCTGGTGTTGGTAACGCTTAGATTTTGTTTTGAACTTTTTGAAGGAACCACCTGTTGCTTTTAACAACACTTACGAGAGTTTTCCCAAGATGGCGCTATTCTGAATTGTTCGAGTCCCAGCTGAGTCAGTCAAATTAATTATTATCTGTCATTGTCAAAAAGAATTTTCAACTTTTGGTATTTTGAAATTGATATTTTTTGTCATCCCAATCTTTACATTGTTCGCATTTTTTATTATAGTTTTCGTTCGTTAGTTCTCAGTTATTTTAGTTTGGTTACATTTTTCAGTAGTAATAAGGAATAGTTTTATATAGTGTATAAGGATACTTTTTGTAAAATGGGACAATTCTGTATTTTGTGTGAACAGTGTAAAAATTCGAATAATCATCTGTATTCAGTGCCAAAGGTAAATGAAACATTTTATAATTACTGTCAATCCACCACGGATAAACTAAGTTTGTATCAGCCTACACCAAAAACCAACTTCATATTTTGAATAATCCTTCACCCTTTCAAATCCACCTTCTGCTACTAGAGTATCATTACTTTCTTAATCATAATATCAAATTGAAAATAAACATTCACTTATGCTTTTTTTAAATTTTTTTAAATACAACTTAATTCCTAGTTGAAATAAAAGTCTACTCATAGAATCATAGATACCTACAGATGAATATTACAGTATGCAGAGAGATTTATTGCATTTCTACAGAATTATTATGAGAAGTAAGTAAGTTTACAGTTACATGAAATTTAACATCCATTTAAAATATCATGATATTAACATCAGCATAAAATTTAAAACTAATAAAAAATTAAATCTATATCAACAATTAATAAATCATAGATTAAGTTTGAAAATCACTCTCTGAGTAGGGCTCCATGTCAAACAAATAGTTCCCCAAGCCTAACAGAATGTTGTATATTTTTGAAATCTTGTGGAAAATTATTGTAGAAATCGAGGGTGTTGTTGTATTGTGGACTTGTATAAAAAAAAAGGTAAATTTTCGTTATGTGGACACCCGGCGATTTTGAAAAAATTTTTGACTGTACTTACGTATTTTGATGCGTAGATTACGAATCCGAAAGAAAAAAGCGGCGCTCTCCCTTATTTAAAAAGTTACGGCCCTTCAAAGTTCAGAAAAGGGCAACTTTTCAGCCTTCTTTTTCACTAAAAAAAACTATTTAAAAACACAAGCATTTATTCACTAGGTCACCTTTACACCTTATTCCTCCTTCTTTAACACTTTTCACTTCAATAATCAACATTTTTCTTATGAAAAACTTTACTTCAGGAATATGGACTGCATCAGTCGTACCAACCATATCATTAACCTTAAAAACGTAAAATACAGTGATATGTAACCAAAAAGCAGCTCCGTACATTTTTTAATATTTTTATAAGAAAAATGTTGATTATTGAAGTGAAAAGTGTTAAAGAAGGAGGAATAAGGTGTAAAGGTGACCTAGTGAATAAATGCTTGTGTTTTTAAATAGTTTATTTAGTGAAAAAGAAGGCTGAAAAGTTGCCCTTTTCTGAACTTTGAAGGGCCATAACTTTTTAAATAAGGGAGAGCGCCGCTTTTTTCTTTCGGATTCGTAATCTACGCATCAAAATACGTAAGTACAGTCAAAAATTTTTTCAAAATCGCCGGGTGTCCAGATAACGAAAATTTACCGTAGTTGTTAGCATATAGAATTCCAAGCAACCAAACAGTATGCTCTTTTAACTTTACTTGTTCTCAATTGGTGATTTGAATGGTTTTATTAGTGCATTGTACCTGATCAAAATCTGTAATTTATAGGATGAAAACAAGAGGAAACTGTGGATGGATGCTGTTAGGAAATATCTGCCTGATGGTGCTTTTATTTGCTCAAAGCATTTTCCCATCCATTTCATTGGTGAGAAAAAACTATTGAAGGGTGCCAAACCATCATGCATGTGAGTATTCAGTTTCTACAGCACTACCTATAAATCCTATCAAAGATTTGTATATTTTTTCAAGGTGCACTTATAGAGAAGTACTTAATTGTACGAATTTCAAGAAAACGTGCACCATTTCCAGAACCAGTTTACTAATAATTTCTGTAGTTGGAAAGTATCCGTTGAATAAGGTATCAAAAGCAAATTTGATCACACACAAATCAAGAGAGAACACTTGGTGTTATCAAAATGATAAATATCAAATTATTCATATATGAAATGATAAATAACCCCTTCTAGCTTTACCTATCTACAAAAAAAGGTTCTTTTCAACCGGCTGTTCTCTAACGGTAACCCTGAGAAGTTCGCAGTTGGAAACAAACACTCTATGCCATTCATTTCTCTTGAAGATAAAAGATTGTTGTTGTTTTCAGTTCAACTCAAGCATATCAATGTCCTTTTACAAATTTCATATAAGGCTCATAACGGACTTTAAAAAGAAAGTTATTGATAACATAATATGAGAAGAGATATTCATGTAACCATTATTTAATTGAATCATGTTGAAAAAGGGATATGTTACAAATTGTCCAAATGTGTGGAGTTTACTTATAACATTTCATATTATTTTTCATTTCAATGATCGCAACTGCTGTTTTGTTCAATATTTTACATCATATTTTCCCTTGATACCTTTCATAAAAATACATCATTATTCAATACGGGCTAATATGTGCTAATATCATTCTATAAATAAAAGGTGATAGTGGAAGAAAGGGGTAAAGTTGAAGAACATTTTCTATAAATGCCTGATTCACAGAAAATTAACTTCATTAACTTTACCCTCTATTTTCTGATATTTCATATTTGTCAATATCTGTGTAAGCTTACTGCTTACACATGGAAATAATAAATGTTGTCATTATTATAAACAGCCTCTTCTGAGAACATAATAAAAAAAAGCTGTATCTTTTAGAATCTTCTTGTGAGACGGTTATAATTAAATGCCAGTAGGAATTTTAAAAAAAATTAATGAAAAAGTTGTTATCGAACAAAGGGTTATATTTAGCTTAGAATCGCACGTTGAAAGGTAAGATTTCGTTAATCCCTGTTCGCACAAGTTTCGACTTCTGAGGGCTGCCGTTCGTAGGGGAACGACAGCTGGTTTACAGAAAAACCAATTTTAACAAATACCATTTTAGTTTTTTGTCCATGTTTATTTACAGGGATCTCAATTTATTCAGTTTTGTTTACAATAAATTATATAACAAAGAAAGCTTGTGCTGTAACCACTTATACTACTACTACTATAATTATTATAGACACATTTATGTGTGTTTAATGAAGGACAAAATTAAAGTAATGAAAAACATTTGCATGAGTAAAGAGTGAGATTCTCAAAAATATTTTCATCATCACAGATAAAATTGATTTTATCAGAGTAGTTATTTTCAAGTCTCAACATTTTAGATGTTGGAGATGGAGAATGATACCCATAGTTAGTTAAGTGATATGGTGTAATAAATAGCTTTATTTGTCTGGTGGACCTTCGTGGAACGTTGAAAGTTATAGGGGAGAGAATTTCCGGACAATCAATGAAACCAGATATAATTTTGAATAGATAAACTAATGATTTAATGTAACTTCGATTCTGAAATCAGCATGAAAATTTTTTCTAAAATTGAACTGAATGTATAAACCCATCCTGTCTAATTTCGTAATAGTTAGTTTCCTGGCTTTGCCCTGATCATTTTCAGTAAAAATATTTGACTGCAACTGAGACAATCATATTCAGTTGCGTTGATGAAGTAATCTTAGAGAATAAAGTTGATACTGAAATTAGTTTCAATGAATATCTTATGAGGAGTACTTCGTCAACGTCGCTGACTGTCGTAGTTGCACTTGAAACGTTTGGAGTTTACCAAAGAAGACAACAGCAAAACCCGAAAACCAACCAAAACATTGAAGTCAGTCATGAAATCATACTATATGAGCTGTTGAAAATTATTGATGAAGGATGCTGAAATTTTCCCAGATTCAAAGATTGATTTTCATTTTTTTATAACTGGTTTTATTTTTCAGTTTGCAGTTGGATTATCCAGTGGAAAAAACTCCGTTTGAAACATGAACAACTGAAATACTTGAATTCCTATATTTAGTTCTGTGATCAGTTTTTTCAAAGAATATTTGATAAAGCTTCTGCCAAATATCTGATAAGGATTGTGTGATTATTTATATAGTTTTATTAATTTAATTAAATAACATTTATTGATCTAAAGGGTAAAACATGTTTTAGACAAGTAAATTGATGGATATATAGCCCTTACTATAGCCCCTACTCATTATGAAAAATTTAGATTTTAGACAAGTTCTATTGTGAAATTGACGTGATAGTCATTTTTATAATAAAAATAGGTATTTTGATATTTTTTATTTCTCAGTGAAACCGCTCCTGAACTTCCACTAAACGTTTTTCCTAGTCCATCCTGTAGTATTCTACCCGATTCACACTCTGTCACAAAACATCCATTGGCAAATTCTAGCAGTATTCAACTAGAGAATATTCCTAACCCCATTTTGGTTTCAAATACTTGATGACATCCAGATTGAACCAAGATCATTTGGAGGTGATAATGTTAACATATCCATAACAAATCCAATCAACTTTGTTGATATTATTTTCAGCATTTTTGGGATGATGAGAGCTGCAGGTGGATGCAATACTCATCCCAAGTCAATTCAAGTTGGACAAATATTCCGCCTAATGTCCCTCTATTCTCTGATAAAACCGCCCAGGGAAAGTAATGTTAGTGGAGGAGAAATGATGAAATCCCTTCTTCATATTGGAGATCTGAAAGAAAAACAGCAAAAATTTATATTCTATATTGAAATAGAAAAAGCTATCTCCGAAATTGAAGAGGACTTCTCAGGTATTAATGAAGCTTTTGCTTATTTCTGTGAATATGTTGCAAAAAAAATTAAAGGCAACACCAAATGTGGAGAATGTGTGGATTCGATATTGGAGAAGGGAAATGAAATATTCAATTCCCTCATAAGAAACAAGAGCAGAGGATTTTTAACATTACCATCACAAAAAATTAATAGCTTTCTTCACGATGTTGAAGCCACAATAATATCAGGTGTTTTTGAGAGGGAACTTAAAAGAAATTGCTTTCCAGTAATTTTAATCAAATTGTCAAATTTTTCTCCCAAAAATATTGTAGGTTGTGAACACCACAAAGAAGAATTGTTAAGAGAGGCACTGAGGGCATATTTGATCTCTAGATTGAATATCTGCTGTGCTGAAGAGCATAATGAAAGGGCCCTCGAAAATAAAGATTAAAAAAAATACAATTTTCTGTGAGTCAAATTTCGAAAAATCTGAAAATATCTGTTGAGATGTGATACTCTCATCAGATGTATGTTTTTTTAAAATTTGATTGAATATTTTCAAAAAACTACCATCATAATTGATGATCACATTGTTTGAAAAAAAGAACTCTTTTACACACTCAATGTAAAAGGTTGTAGTAAGCAATTAAAGTATATCAGAAGACATTTTGTATTTGTATTCTAAAAGACGCTAAACTACTTTCATGCAGTCTGCAGAAATTCAACCTAGTGTTCTCTGAACATTACGGTATTTTACTTTTCGTGGGAACCTGAATATAAAAGAAATCCAATCACAAGGAAACTGGAAGTTAATTTACCTCTGGTAAGGATATTAAATACAATTTCACCTCAGACTGATAAAAAACTAACTTAACTTTTGAACGGTTTGACGTAGAAACATGAAAAAAACGTTTGGGGGCTATTACCGATACTATTTTTTGAAAAATTTGAAATTTTAATTGGCATGGGGGTCAAGTGTCAAATTGATCTATCAGTGATGACCTGCACATGCAATCATAGCAAAAAATATGACTCAATGAAATCAAATTAAAGTAATAATAATGGAAGATATTTGAATTAAACTTTGTTCAATTTATGCTGGACCTGTAAATTTCAATAATTATAAATACAGAAATCTTATAAACTTTAATATACTTTTACAGACAATAAATAGTTCACATTCTTTCTGAACCAAAGAAGTTATTCAATACATCTGATGATCAACGGAAGGTAATTGACCATCTTACATCTATTGTAAATTAATAAATTTTGCCTTGTAATTTCTCTCAAGTTATTTGCAGAACCCAAAGGCTTGCATGACGAGTTCAAGGTGGGACTGTAGTGCTATTTCTCTTGAGTGATTTTCTGTACTTAACGAGATGTGTATGTATAAGAAAATCAATGTCCTGATTCATGAGTAGAACTGCTAGGTGTGATACACATACATCCATAGTCACTATGAGTAGATGTATTTTGGTTGAATATCTATTAGAAAACAGCTGTGTTTCTACTCATTACATTGTTCTTCGTATATAAACCGCTTATTCCAAATTTTATGCATCAATGAGGAAACTTTTTTATTGTTAATTAAAAAAAAACGGTTAAAAGTTGGTGCTTATCAAAATGATCTCTTAACAGGTAATCGAAAAGTTCGACAAAGAATTCATTGGGAATATTTCTTTGTATATTAGTGAATTATTCAGTTTTTCCATTCCAATACCATACTAAAAACATTATTCAAGTATAATCTTTATACTTACCACCTGTTTTGCGGAATTCGTTCTGATAAACAACCAATGTCAACTACATAATATCTGCCAACATTTCTTGAGTTGAAATATCAAGAAATTACACGAAATTTCTTCAAAACTTTGCTTGGGTTGAAACTTCAACTAATAATTCACCAGAACTTGGACACTTATCTTTCAATTTAATACTGACAATTCGTCAATAACACTTAAAACACAAAAAATTCATTAACTCACTTTTTAAGTTATCCTAAAAGCACAGTAGGTATGAAAAATTAATGTGGAATTAAATATAAATACAAATACACCCTGTGTGGTCTTATGATTACAGTTTACTGTAATGACTGCTTGCGCCATCTGAAACGGCGTAAACGGCGTTGATCTCTGCTAATCAAGTTAGCCATAAATCCCTCATTTTACTCCAAACTTTTGCAGGTATGAGTAGATGCACCAGGGTTTTTAGACATCTTAGTTTAGATATGTATCTCTGACAGTGGCGGAGTCAGGGGAGAGGCATGTGCCTAAAATTGGACTTAAAAACAGTGTTATTGGAAAAACATTTCGCATCTTGAAAACAAAAGTGGCATTATACTAAAATGAGCAATATTGAGTTACAACGACATTTAGATTCCTTGAAAGAAAGCGCTTTCATTGCAAAAACGAAATTTTATCTTAGTTTGAATACTTTTCCCTAGAGGCCGCTAGTGTCAGTTTGAACTTTTGCGTAAATGACGAAGAAGTCATTCATAAGGTGACATACACGCTGCGGCGAGTAAAAAAAGTGGCATTTTATGACATTATAGTGTTGTTTTAAGCATAATTCAAACTGATATTTTTGCTGAAGTAATAACTACAAAAAATGGTATTTTAAGTATAGTGTCGCTTATTTAGTTAAAGTAATATTGAAATAAATTTTCTGATGAACAAAAAATTGACATTTTATGTATAGTGTCGCTTATTTAGTTAATTGTACACTAAAATATTATTTTTGATGAATTTAAAAATGTAATTTTTTGTTTAGTGCGTTTTTTAACGTTATTGTCTGTCATAATTTTATGAATTATGAATGACATTATAACCATAGTGCCATTTTTTTGGTTGTATTTATTTCAAATCGCCATTTTTTTGTGAATAGAAACAGGCATTTTCTTTTCAGTGTCTGTTTTTAAACAAAATTATGGTAAAATTATTAAAATATAGATGTTTTAAATCACTGTTCAAGTGTCATATTCCTCTTAGTGCCAGTAATACTATACAGGCTGATTCACGGTGGATGGCACATTAGACGTTTCTGGTGAACCAGACAACGGATCACTTTGAAAATTTAATGGAGGGCATATTCGGACATTCTCTAGCCAACTAAAATATTTTCGACAATGCGGTGTTGCCGCTTCTATTAGAAAGCAGTAGCAACTTTGATTTTTCAAATGGAACACTCTGTATATAATATTATTTTTGGAATCTCCAACAATTGCCCGACAACTTTTCTTGATATTTCCCTGTACCTATCTGTTACCGTTTTCGAAATAAAAATTAATTTCAATTTTTTTCTTCGAAAATCATGACTTCTAAAAATGCCGATATCTTTTAGTTAAGAAGTACTATGATATCGAAATTTGGTTTGGAGTTAGGTGATACTTGGACACTTGCCACACGTCAGCATAGTCTCCGTTACTTCAATACAGGGTGGTAAAAAAATACAGTTTTTTCGTTTGCTTGAAAAAGTTGCTGAAATTTGATTATTTTAAATGGAACACCCTGTATATTATTGAAAATTCGGAAAGCTGCTGAAATTTGCTTTCTTTCTATGTATATCATACCTATACCTAACTAGTCAAGTTTCAGACTTATGAACATTTATTTGTGAAAATGTCCCTTCAGAATGGTATTTCCATTCGGTATTTGGTAAGCAGGCCATGATTACTATTTGACAGTAGCGTTGTGACATTCTCCTAATAATATCGACATTTTCGTCACTTCAGAAGTTCTTATGAATTTGTTTATTATTTTTGAACAGTGTGACAAAATCAGCAGAACATGTAGAAAGTTCAATGAAATGTATCCGAATCTACCGCCAATGAATCTCAAGAAATTTATACGAATTCAGAACAATTTCAATGCATTTGGATCAACTTTAAAAGCACCAAGAAACTTGCCTCGACCCGTAACTTTCGAAGACAACCAGATTAATGTCTTAGCATATTTTCACGCATTTCCCGAGTCATCGATAAGAAGTGCTGAAGAAGATTTGGGTATAAAATATTCATCGGTTCAAAGAATCTTGCGAAGACATAAAATGCATGATTATAAATTCACCAAAATTCAAGCAATGAAGCCTCAAGATCCTCAACAGAGAGCAGAAATTTGTGAAATGTTGTTGACACGCATTCAAGAAGATCCACTTTTTTTAAATAAAATTATTTGGACTGATGAATCGAAATTTTCGAGAGAAGGGATTTTCAATAGAAAAAATCGTCATTATTGGTCCAGTGAAAATCCACACGTCACAAAAGAAGCCGGATTTCAAGAAAAATTTAGTTTTAATGTCTTCTGCATGTTGATGGACAACAAATTGAGGTACGTGATATACGAGGAGTCATTAACATCCAGAAGCTACCTGAATATTTTGGAGAATACTGTAGACAGTTTCGTGGATAATCTGCCACTCGAAGATTATCGAAACTGTTGGTACCAACTAGACGGAGCTCCTGCACATTGCACAAGAGAAGTGAGCGCAGAACTGGATAGACTATTTGACGATCGGTGGATGAGGCGCTTGGGACCATGGAATTGGCCAGCGAGATCACCCGATCTTAATCCATTAGATTTTTATTTGTGGGGAATGTTTAAAGAAAAAGTTTACAAAATACCCGTGCGTTCGAGAGATGAATTGTTAGAAAGGATTGCCCAAACATTTGAAGATTTGGATCCCAATGAAATCAGATCTGCCACCACGAAAGCAGTCAACACCCGCATTTTAAAGTGCTTGGAAGTGAACGGCCAGCGATTCGAACATATTTTGAAATATTCCACATGATTGTTTTACTTTTTTATAATTATTCATATCAATATTTCCAATTTCAAGTTTCTTGGTGCTTTTTTAAAGTTTATCCAAACATATTGAAATTGTTCTGAATTCGTATAAATTTCTTGAGGTTCATTGGCGGTAGATTCGGATACATTTCATTGAACTTTCTACATGTTCTGCTGATAATTTTGTCACACTGTCCAAAAATAATAAACAAATTCATAAGAACTTCGTTTGAATAGTTTTGTTCCATCGTTTTGAAGGTATTTGCAACTTCTGAAGTGACGAAAATGTCGATATTATTAGGAGAATGTCACAACGCTACTGTCAAATAGTAATCATGGCCTGCTTACCAAATACCGAATGGAAATACCATTCTGAAGGGACATTTTCACAAATAAATGTTCATAAGTCCGAAACTTGACTAGTTAGGTATAGGTATGATATACATAGAAAGAAAGCAAATTTCAGCAGCTTTCCGAATTTTCAATAATATACAGGGTGTTCCATTTAAAATAATCAAATTTCAGCAACTTTTTCAAGCAAACGAAAAAACTGTATTTTTTTACCACCCTGTATTGAAGTAACGGAGACTATGCTGACGTGTGGGAAGTGTCCAAGTATCACCTAACTCCAAACCAAATTTCGATATCATAGTACTTCTTAACTAAAAGATATCGGCATTTTTAGAAGTCATGATTTTCGAAGAAAAAAATTGAAATTAATTTTTATTTCGAAAACGGTAACAGATAGGTACAGGGAAATATCAAGAAAAGTTGTCGGGCAATTGTTGGAGATTCCAAAAATAATATTATATACAGAGTGTTCCATTTGAAAAATCAAAGTTGCTACTGCTTTCTAATAGAAGCGGCAACACCGCATTGTCGAAAATATTTTAGTTGGCTAGAGAATGTCCGAATATGCCCTCCATTAAATTTTCAAAGTGATCCGTTGTCTGGTTCACCAGAAACGTCTAATGTGAATCAGCCTGTATAGTTAAGAGGATGAAAATGTTTCATTTTGTTAAATAAGCGTCATATTGAGAAAACCGCCACTGTTTTGTAAAATATGACATCTAAAATGTTTTCAAATGATATTGTTATAGTGAATTATAACCTAAATTATGTTTTCCTATTACTTATAGAGATTTCGGGAATAGTTTTTTCTATATTTGGATGTCATTGTTGCATTCGAGAAACGTATTTTTTTCCTTGTTTGAGGTTATCAAAATGAATCCGTCAAAAGATAGGGGTAGAAAAATATTAATGCTAGCAATTCAAAACAAGGAAAACTGTTCAGATCCTGAAGCTTTAACATCCAATTCAAACAGTTTGTCAACAACTAGAGATTTCTACGTTTTATTATAAGTCTAAAATAAATTGCTTGAACTTTACCATCTCTGAGCTTAAACTTGACAAAACTGAATGCTTCTTCTGGGAGGAATCTTAAGGACACCGAGGAGCAAATGAAATAGGTACTTGTGTATTAAAATATTTGCAAAAAAAATCTTCTTGTGCCGACAAATATCTAGACATAACTTTTTACTCTGATAATTGCTGTGGTCAGCAGAAGAGTTTATTATCGGAGTGTATATTTACGCAGTCCAATACTTAAAAATTGAGTCCAGAACAAGTTCCTGATACGCGGTCATACTCAGAATGAGGGAGATGCTGTACATTCTGTAATAGAGAAACAAGTTAAACGATGTCTTAGATCTGGGGCCATATACGTGCCTTCGCAATATACACACATCGGAAAAGTTTAGGGATATTTTTAAAAATGGCAAAAAAAATTTTTTAGATCGCTTTAGGGAAAAAAAAGTTGACGGGTGATTATTAAACGAATGTAACTTACAACAAAATTTATTAAATGGTCAAAAATACTGAGTGCGCATATAAGCATAACTAAAAAAAAAATTTGCTCTTCTTTGGCACCCCGAAAAAAAAATCATAATACAAAAAAAATTGGAATCAGTACAAAGTATGGCCTCCACGCTGGTTTATTACGGCCCTACATCTATCGTGCATCGACAAAATGAGATTGTCAATGTCTTGTTGAGGTACATTTGCCCATTCAGCGATTAAAAGCTCTCTCAATTGAAACGTTGTGTGAATGTTCCCCATATGCGGAGTAATTCTTCGTTGAAGCATGTCCCACACATGCTCGATGGGATTCAGGTCCGGTGATTGTGCTGGCCATGGCAATACATCAACTCCTTTGTTGGTGAGCCAGTCAGTCACTAGACGCGCGACATGTGGACGAGCATTATCATGCATTAGGTGGAAGTTTTCACCAACAGCACCAGCAAACGCACGGACGATAGGTAGAAGAATGGTGTCGAGGTACTGTCGAGCTGTGAGGGAGCGATTTGGAAAAACGAGATCGGTTCTGCCGCCGATCATGATTCCGCCCCATAGCATTACTGTACCACCTCTGTATGTGTAGACTTCCTGGACGTGTCTCAAACGTTCATTATTTCCAGGTCGTCTCCACAGTTTTACTCGACGAGAATCTGGATGAAATCCAAATCTGGATTCGTCTATAAACAAAACTGTGGCCCAATCATTTGCATCCCAGTTTTGATGTTCTTGACACCACTCTAATCTTCTACCGCGATTGCCTCTCGACAAAGGTGGACATCTAAGTGGCCTTCTGTTGTGGAGATCTGCTTCATGCAGTCATTTCTGACAGTATCACGACCAATGGTTACCTGGTGCGTCTGCTGCAACACGTTAACCAACTCAGGTGATGTGATTATCGGTTGTCTTCTTGCGGTTAAGACCAAAAATCGGTCTTGAACTGCAGTTGTAGCGCGTCCTCGCCCTGGATGTTGTTCGGCTGGACTGCCAGTTTCACGGAAACGCCGCCACAATCGACTGATAACACTTTGGGAGACCCCCAAACGAAGAGCTGCATCATTTTGTCGCATGCCACCTTGAAGAAGCCCTACGGCTCTATTCATCTCAGCCAATGGTAAGTGATGGCGTTCCATGTTAAAGCACAATATTTCCAGTTTGATTGCTTAGCAAGAACTGCATAGAATGTACAAACTCGACACTTTGAGATTATTCATTTTAGCCGAAAACCTACAGTTTGTAAAAAACTTGATAAAAGATTAGTTATCGTTTTTGCAGGCTTTGTTCAACCCATAGAGATCTACAGGGTGGTCGAGTGTACCAATTTAATCGAAATTAAACGACGTCATGCAGTTATTTTTATGATATTTAGTATGTTATAAAAATATCCCTAGACTTTTCCGATGTGTGTATTTCTGCTATTCGAGGCGCTAAAAAACGTGGAACACCTTTCATTGTAAATGAAATGGGTTACGGTGATTTCATAGATATAAAACAACTACCAGTTCCTAGACGAAATAAAGATGTAGATGGCCAAATTGTAAGGTTGTCAGACATGAAAGTTATCAAAATTGAGAAAAATTAACATAATGAGATTAAAATACAGTACAAGACATCGTATTTTGATGATTTTAAAGAGCTTGATTTGAGTAAAAGAACAAATAGAAATAATCGTCATACAAAACTCAAACCGCTTTATCAGCGTAAATTGGAAATATCCGAAAGAAAGAAGACTGACATAAGGAACCTCATTAATGCTGGTTTGATTCCTAGTTATTATACCTCCTACTATGAAAGTATATTTCAGTAGTATAGTAGTATGTATGTACCAAACGATAATTTTGATACAACCTACGTATTTCAAACGATCTCATTAAAATAATTGGTATCACTAATATAATCATAAGTATTTAGATCAGTTTATTTTCTAGAAGAGTTCATTTTTTATTATCTGTAAAATACTTTATTTTTTTCAAATTTAAATTTTATGTTTAATTTTAAAGTTTGTTTCATTATTACTGTTGTAAGATTCAATACTGGCAAAAATTGTGATTTATACATGAAACTTGCATTTCAACGAAAAACGTTACATAATTAAAGTGTATCTTGATTGTACTGATTATAACATAATTGTTTTTGCCAAATAAATATTTTTTCATGTTTCTATGACATAATTTCTTTTTATTTCTATTATATTTTTCTAACTCCCTTTATTGATCTTTCGGTAGTAATGGGTAATTATTCTAAAACGGGAAGGTTTACGGAAATCAAAAGTGGCACTATGCGGAACTTTTTTTAAAACCTTGTTTTCTAAATAACTCCATAATTTACTGGCATGTTTTCAGTACATAACTTGAATAAGATAGTCAAACTAACTAATGAAATTAATTGCATTTTTTTCTTCCAGTTATTTGCTAAGATATTGGCCAAAATTCTGCGTCAAAAACTTTAAATGGTCATACTGAAAAATGTCAATTTTTGTATAACGCCGCTTTTGTTTTCAAGGTGCGATTTGTTGAAATATGAAACAGCGAAAAATTGATTTAAATTTTTCTTGAAATTTTAATATTATTATCTTGTTTCTGTAATTATTTGTTGTGAAAAGAATTTTATTGCGGGGAAGGAATTATCCGTCAATATAGTTTTCAACAGTACCTATAGTGAACTTTTTCGTTTTAGTGTTGAATGAACTGACTCTTCGAGAATATTCGTCTCTTATCTTAGTACACGATAGAATATAAAAAAGGAAGTACCATAAAAAACTACATAAAACAAAACAGGGGAAAGAATCCAATTTGCAAACACTTTTACAGTATGATACATAGCACTCTCCCCTCTCTAATCAAGTTATATAATTTGAAAAATACAATTATGATTATACAAGTAAAAAAAATATAAATATTATACATAATAAACATACATCAAGTATAAGTTAATCTATCAGGTGGTTTAATAACACGTTTTGGTATTTCAAAGTTTTCACTAGTACTATTTGTCGAACCCTGGTTTTCAGGGTTGGAAATATTTATAGTGGTAAAATTTTTTTTTGCATTATGTTGATTGAAAAAAATCATGATTTTTAGGGAAAAAAAGGTTTCTTAAAAAAATTTCTTTTTTGCTAAAAAATGCGTTTGTTAATTAACAATCGTTTTTTGCAACTAAATATTATAATTAAGGAACCGTTTTTTTAAATCATAAATTCTATTGTTCTTCAAGGTTTTGAAAAATCTTTTTTTTATTCTTTTTCTAATTGCTTATTAAAAAAAAATTGTTGTAAACAATTTTTTTTCAATACTTTGTTCTATAATAAAAGTAACTATGTGTTTTTTTAATTTATTTAATTTTTTATAAAACTTTTTTATTTACCTACTTACATAAAATAAAGTTTTATTAAAACAACGATAAAAATAACAATAAAAATTAATTGGCGCTCCGGGGCGACTTCATTGATTCCAGTGGCGCATTTGCTTTTTCAGCTGCAGCTGAACTACAACTAAAGTTGTAGTCCTATTATTTATTTAATTATTGATCGTTATTTATTGAAAAAAGAAAAATTTTTATGTCTTTTCAACATAAACTTCGTGTCATGTAACAATAAATCATAACGATTTTATTACTTGCACTTTTAGTAGTTGTAGGATCATTAACATTCACTTATTTTCATATTTGTATGGAGTTTAAGAAAATTAAATGAAGCAATCAGTCATTCTGTTAATTTAATTTTAATGATCGGTCGATTAAATGCTATCGATAGTAATCCCGATGGAAATGAAGACGACCTTAATGATTATCAAGATTTTCCAGTAGAAGTTCAAGAATACTGTGAACCGATACTTGAAGAAGTCGAAGAGAAGAAGGTTCAAAGAACATCACGACAAGAAAATACAGATGATGAGCCACCGCCACTGGAACGATCTAAGAGATTACAAAAAAAATTATAAAAAAACTTTTAACTGTACTAAACATGATTTAATAAATTTTAAAAATAACTTTCAGTATGTTTTTGATTTAGTAAATTCCCTGAAAACTTGAAATGTTTTTTTTTTTATAAATAACGATCAATAATTAAATAAATAATAGGACTACAACTTAAGTAAAAGGCTTAAATTATTAATAAATTCATAATGAACAAAAAATACTTGAAGCTTATTTGTCATAACTGCAATAGTTTAAAAGTTATTATAATTATAAAAGCGAAGGAGCGAATGAAAAAGACAAGTATCAAGATATCACAATATTAAAATTTTTATAAAAAATAGAATAAATTTTAAAAAAACACATAGTTACTTTCATTATAAAGGAAAGTATTGAAAAAATAAAATAAAAAAAATAATCTGTTTATAATAATTTTTTTTAAATAAACAATTAAAAAAAGAATAAAAAAGTTTTTTCAAAACTTTAAAGAACAATAGAATTTATGATGCTTTTTTTCAATCAACATAATGCAAAAAAATTTTTCGAATTGCTCATAAACAATGTATTTGTTTATAATAAATTTAACAATAGCTGTAAATAATTTAAAAAAATATTATTAATTAGTTTTTAGCCATGAGACATTGAAACAATGAATAATTAAAAAAAATTGTTATGTATTATTTATAAAATTATAATTTTCAATTGTTAATAAAAAAAAAGGAAATATAATTTTTTTTCATTTTAGCAACGGAACTCTATTTTTTGCCTACTAAGGATAACTTCACCAAAGGAAAAAAATGCCAGGGTTTTAGTTTAATAATTATAGGGATTTTTATATTAACTTTCAATTCAGAAAAAGTTATTAATTAAGAAATTTATAGTTAACGTTAAAATTGGTATAAAAATTTTTTGACTGCGGATTATTGTTTATTGATGTATCCCAACATTACATGAATTTTTTCATTTCTTAATATTTACATTAAATATGTTTAAATTTTTTTTGTTTTTATGTCAGAGTGATGAAAGGCGCGCGGAAGCCAGACTACCCGCTTTTGGCTCTATTTTCAGGGCTCTGTAAAAAATATAAATAATCGAGATACAGTTTCGGGAGTCGGGACTTTTTTTACGCAAATTGATTGACCTTTTCAAATCTTTTTTCAAATTTCCAAAATTTTGAAAATTTTCCGAGATATTAAACAAAAACTAAAGCCCGATTTTTTTTACTTAATTGTTTATAACTTTTGTAATTTTTATCGGCGCGTTTTCGGACCTTTCCTTAAACTTTTTAGGCAAAAATACGAATCGAATGACACCTTGGTCGTAATTTTTGGACAGGGCTGAAAAATGTCACCAAAAAGAGCTAAATCGAGTACATGTGAACCAGACTAATCTTGTTGGAATACAATACATTGTTACGAGTAGTTGTAAATAGCTGAACGCTAATTTTTAAATTAGGAAAACTCTATTTGTGACACAACCGATATATAGTTCCAGCCGACTCGGTAAGTTTTTTTTGAAAGGAAAAAAAGAAAGTTTATTTTTGTCCGTCCGCTCTGGGGCATTCGTGAGTGAAACTGAATGATAACGTTCAGAAGACTTGATTTCAGGCAAATTCTGGTTTTCGAATATGAAATTACGTCTTTTAACGTATATAAACCTGCCATGCCTTGTTGTGATATTGTCATTGGGTAATTCTGTTGTGTAGCGATCTTGCAATATCCATATTATCGACTGGGATGAATTTTATCGAATGAATTATTTCTTCCTGACCGTTTAAAAACATCTCCGGCAATGTTAGGTCAGTCAAGCATTGGGAGGTAAGCGTATAGTTTTGTCACTCATTATTTTTTTGGCGCGGAAGTATCGCGAAATCAATTATTTACGAGAATATTGGCGTGAAGTTATCCACAGATTTTTGGCCACACATGCTGACGTAGAGGAAAATAAAAATCTGTGGTTGGTATACGAAATTATTAGCACCCGCACTAATATCTGTGGCTGGAAATACCTATCACTATAGGTTGAACGAGGAATTATCAAGACTATTTGGTGTATAACTTTTTTATAGAATCTTGAGTAGATTGACGCGTTGATAACCGTTTTTTCAATAACAATACAGATTTAGGGACGAATAATATTGGAAATATCAGACTTACTTTCCAATACCCCATGTAGAAATGATACCCGACGATGTGCGTTCATCAAAATCATACAACTTCCATAGTTTCTTGGGTAGATCAACATAATCAACAGTTTTCTCGTCACCCGACGTGTGTACATAAAAATCGAACAAGTCTTATGGAATCTCGCGGGTAGATTATTGTAATGATAATAGTTATCTTGTCACCCTTACAGATTTCCAGGAAAAAATTGTTGCAACTATCAGACTAACTTTTTTAAACCCCTTGTAGAATTGGAACCAGATGATGTGCGAGCATAAAAATAGAGTAAGTCTAATGGAATCTCGGGTAGATTAACATAGTAATAACAATTTTCTTGTCACCCGAACAGATTTCGAAAAAAAAAGTTGTTGAAACAATCAGACTCATTTTTTGATATTCCTTGTAGAATTGGAACCAGGAGATGTGCGTTCATTAAAATCACACAACTCTTATAGAATCTTGGGTAGATCAACATAGTGAAAACCGTTTTCTTGTCAACCATACAGATTTCGAAAAAAAATTGTTGCAATAATCAGACTAACTTTTTTAAACCCCTTGTAGAATTGGAACCAGATGATGTGCGTGCATAAAAATCGAGTAAGTCTAATGGAATCTCGGGTAGATTAACATAGTAATAACAATTTTCTTGTCACCCGAACAGATTTCGAAAAAAAAAATGTTGAAACAATCAGACTCATTTTTTGAGATTCCTTGTAGAATTGGAACCAGGAGATGTGCGTTCATGAAAATCACACAACTCTTATAGAATCTTGGGTAGATCAACGTAATGCGAACTGTTATCTTGTCACCGATACAGATTCCTGGATTATTGAAAATGCCAGATTTATACTTTCCAATACCCCTCGTAGAATTCAAACCCACTGATTTCCGTTAATCAGAATCTCACAACTTCTCAAATAGATCAATGTTGTTGAATTCGTTTTCTTTCTTTCATCCATACAGATTTCGAAAAAATGTAATACGAATGAGTAAGAATATTGCTTCTCTTCCAGTTTGAAGATTTTGTGGCAAATTGAAGAATTAACTGTCTTAAACAAATTCATTTCCAACAATATTTCACTGATGACAAACCAATTTATTTACAATACTTAGCAACTAACGCTCAATTTATTTTCACTATTTAAATTTCTTGTTTAGCCGCACGATTCACTTTCTGTACTGCCCTCTTGGGTCGGGAAACCGGGCTTATATAATGTAACGGTTTGATGTCATGTGTTTGTTGCATGATTTGTATATTGAAAATTTCATGAAGTGAATTGGGGTTAGGAATCATCCGGTTTCAATTCTACAAGGAATTACAAAAAATGAGTCTGATTGTTTCAACATTTTTTTTTTCGAAATCTGTTTAGGTAGCAAGAAAATTGTTATCACTACATCAATCTACTCAATATTGAATAAGACATGTTCGATTTTTATGCACGCACATCATCTGGTTCCAATTCTACAAGGGGTTTTAAAAAGTTAGTCTTATCGTTTAAACAATTTTATTCTCGAAATCTGTATGGGTGACAAGAAAACGGTTTTCACTATGTTCATCTACCCAAGATTCTATAAGAGTTGTGTGATTTCCATGAACGCACATCATCTGGTCCAGTTCTTCAAGAAATCTCAATAAATGAATCTGATTCAATAATTTTCTATTCTAAAATTTGTTTAGATGACAAGAAAACTGTTATCGCCAAGTTAATTTACACAAGAAACTATGTAAGTTGTGTGATTCTCATGAACGCACACCATCGGGTGTCATTTCTACATTGAGTATTGGAAAGGAAGTCTGATATTTCCAATATTATTCTTTCCTAAATCTGTATTGTTGATGAGAAAACGGTTATCAACAGGTCAATCTACTCAAGATTCTATAAAAAGTTATACACCAAATAGTCTTAATAATTTCACGTTCAACTTATAGTGATAGGTATTTCCAGCCACAGATATTAGTACTGGTGCTTATAATTTCATATCCCAACCACAGATTTTTATTTTCCTCTACGTCAGCATGTGTGGCCAGAAATCTGTGGATAACTTCACGCCAATTACGAGAATACCTTTTTTTAATATTTTT
This sequence comes from Leptinotarsa decemlineata, assembly GCF_025532065.1. Classification (NCBI taxonomy): domain Eukaryota; kingdom Metazoa; phylum Arthropoda; class Insecta; order Coleoptera; family Chrysomelidae; genus Leptinotarsa; species Leptinotarsa decemlineata. The sequence goes on along the minus strand of NW_027412572.1, from coordinate 4,122,327 downwards.
CTCTGATATGGTAAATCGAAATTTCGTCCGGACGGTGCTACCTTTGAGAACACGTCGAAGTGGACGGGATCAGACCTTTTTGAACTTTATTGCCTTGTACGTAGCGACTAAACCGCAAGTTTCCGAAATCATATGGATGGTGGTGTTCCTATTTCGACCGTGTGGACGTGGAATTAGAAGCTTTTACCGAATTTGCGTAGTAGCGGGCCATAGGAATCTACTCATCACTAGCAACTAGATAAGTACCGATTAGAAGTCTTAATTATGGTGTTGTTTTTGCGGGATCCAATTGGAAGATATTCTTTCTTATTAGTCAGTAGGCTATGTCATATATACAGTAAGTACGGTCCTGTTCATGATATCGATGGTATGCGTTTTTCTGTACTTGATGTTTTGCATTCCTCTATTGAAGGCAAAAATAAAGACAGTTTATGATAAATGGCGTTTTAATAAACATTACATGGCGCTGCGAACGAACCATTGTTATTGAATATTCCTTTTGGAAAGTCAAAGTAAAGTTTTAAAGATAGAAAATGGCAGAGTCGAGAGGAATTGCTCCGTTGGACGTAACATGTGGCAATGTAGCGGATAAATGGAAATTTTGGATTCAAAAATTCAACAATTACTTGAAAGCTAATGAAATCGACAAGAAAGAAGAAGATGTACAATGTGCACAGTTTTTACAGTATATTGGTGATGAGGGCATTCGTATATTCAATACATTCAAATTTAAAAAAGGAAAACAGAACAGGATTAAGCCCTTGATACGCGAATTTGACAATTTATTTCAACCACAAACGAATCTAGTGTATGAAAGACATAAGTTTTTCACAAGGAAGCAGATGGAAGGTGAAAGTTTACAACAGTTCATAACAGACTTGAAAAACAAAGCGAAAAGTTGTGCTTTCAGTGATTTGGAAGAGTCACTGGTTTGCAGTATGCTTATTGTAATGAATCTGAAGCCGGCCCTGACCGATGCATGACGCATGACGGAATACCGCGAAAGAGCGGGAAGGATGCGGATGAGTCCCGAAATCCGCAGAGGGATCCGGAACGTTCGTTGACAATATAAAAACGTCGCTCTCCGTCCCGAAGAGTAGTCTGTACCAAGAAAGCGAATCGAGCGGTTAACAAACGGTTAAGATAAATTAAGCGTTAGTTACTGAATGGTGTAAATAAATTAGTAGTGATAGTGAAGTATTGTTAAAATAAATTTGTTTAAGACAGTTAATTCTTTAATTCGTTACATTATCATTGGCCTCTTAAGTGATCAACTAAGAGAAAGATTATTGGAAAATAGTGATATGACTTCGAAGAAAGCGGAAAGTGTATGCTTGGCAGTTCAGGAGTCTAGGAAGCAGGGGCAGGAAATGACAAGTGAAGTGAAAGAGTTATGTATTGTGGATGCTCGTACGGAAGCTAATCGGAACATACCGGGTGGTTCTACTCAACAATCAACATCACGTTCTGATTATCAAGCCAGTACGAATACAGGTTTTCCAGGACAACCACATTTCAGAAGAGTGAGTAAAGCAGTTGGTCGGTTTTCGCCAAAGCAAATCAGTTGCTTTAAATGTGGAATAGCACATCCTGTAAGAAAATGTCCAGCTTTCGGTAAGCAATGTAATATATGTGGGAACTTCAATCATTTTCAGAAAATGTGTAGAAAAAGTATTGTACACTCCATTGAGTTTAATAATGATACACCAGGTGAATATGAAACTGTTCAAGAATATGACGATTTAAATTCGAATTATGTCTTTATAGGGATGGTGAATAAATTTTCCGAAAAAAATAAACAGAAACAATGGCACATAGAAATGGATGTTAATCAAGTTAAAAATGTTGTCTTCAAGTTAGATACTGGAGCAATGACAAATGTCATCAATATAAAAACAATTGTCTCTTTGAATATAGATGAAAAAACTATATAGAGATCGAATGTTTGGCTAACAAATTATTCAAATGATACTATACCTGTGATTGGCGAATGTCGCTTACATTGTTACTATAAAAATAATGTTTACTGGTTAGATTTTGTTATAGTAGATATAGACTCTCCAGCTATTTTAGGTTTGGATAGTTGTATCGAATTGAACATTATTAAAAAAATTGATTCTGTTGATTGTGCTGATATCGTAAAAAAATACGAAGACATTTTTCAAGGAATTGGTTGCCTTGAGAAACCTTTTCACATTCAACTGAAATTAGATGCCGTACCAAAAATCTACCCAGCAGGAAAAATTCCGTTTCCTTTAATACCTAAGTTTAAGCGCTGTTTGGAGGAGATGGAGTCGCAGGGAATCATCTCTAAAGTAGACTTTCCCACAGAATGGGTCAATCCAATAGTACTAGTCGCAAAAAAAGATGGCTCTTTGAGAATTTGCCTCGATCCGGTTGAACTCAATAAAAATATTCGTAGAGAACATTATCCATTACCAACTTTCGAAGAAATCAGTGCTAAATTAAAATATGCTGAATATTTCAGTACGCTTGATGCCATGTCAGGGTTTTGGCAAATTGCTCTTGATAATGAGAGTTCGAAGCCATGCACTTTTGCTACACCTTTTGGCAGATACCGCTTTCTAAGATTACCGTTCGGTGTAAATTGTGCTCCTGAGGTTTTCCAAAAAAGATTGAAAGCTATTTTTGACATACCGGGGGTAGAGATATATATTGATGATATTTTGATATGGGGTAGTACCAAAGAAGAACATGATGCACGTTTGGAAAATGTATTGCGAATTGCAAAGCAAAATAATGTTAGATTCAATAAAAATAAATGTAAATTCTGTTTAACTGAAATCGTTTATATGGGCCATAAAATTTCACAATCTGGCTATAAGCCTGATGATTCCAAAGTGAAGGCAATCACGGAAATGCCTCTTCCTAAGAATAAAGGCGATTTACAGCGGTTTCTGGGTATGATAACCTATGTGAGTAAATTCATCGACCATTTATCAAGCATTACTGCTCCGTTGAGACAGTTGCTGAAAAAAGACACTGCCTGGTGTTGGGAATCAGTACATGATAATGCCTTCAGGCTATTAAAAGAAAAATTGACAAGTCATCCTGTCTTACAATTTTATGATTCGGAAAAGCCTATTACAATCTCAGCAGATTCTTCAAAAGATGGAGTTGGCGCGGTTTTACTTCAAAATAATTTGCCGTGCATGTATGCATCCAAATCATTAACCGATACCCAAAAAAATTATGCATAGATTGAAAAAGAATTATATGCACTGCTATTCGCTTGTGAACGGTTTCATCAATTTATTTTTGGAAAAACCATAACAATGGAAACTGATCATAAGGCCTTGGTACAAATTTTCAATAAACCGCTATATAATTGCCCACCCCGTCTTCAACGAATGTTCATGAGACTGCAGAGATATGATATTAAACTTATTTATAAACCAGGTAGAAACCTTTTTTTTTGCTGATACGTTGTCACGAGCCTACATAATGGGCGAATCTCCCAAATCTGATATTGATGATGAGATTGATTATCAGATTTGTTTACTCAGGTTTAATTTGAATGCTACAAATGAAAAAATCGCACAGATCAAAAAACATACATTAACCGATCCGGAATTACGTATTGTAATGAAATATGTTCACGATGGTTGACCAAAAACAATAAAAAAAACTGATCCACTTGTAAAAAGGTATTACAAATTCAAAGATGAGATTACCGAAGCAAATGGACTATTATATAAAGGTAACAAACTCATAATACCACACCAAATGCATAAGGAAATTCTAAATAAAATTCATTATGACCACTTTGGAATTACTAGATGTAAAAATAGAGCTAGGGAATGTTTTTTCTGGCCAAATATGTCTAAAGAAATTGAGGACTTAGTTTCTAATTGTATCACATGTAAGGTCTTTCAAAGAAATAATATTGAAAAACCAATGATAGGTCATGAGGTTCCTGAACGTCCCTGGGAAAAAGTAGCGTGCGACTTATTTTTTTTTGGACAACGAAACATACTTACTAGTAGTAGATTATTTCTCTAAATATATTGAAATAGCAAAACTAGTAGATTCTACCTCATCTAAAGAAGTAATAACGCATTTAAAATCCATATTCGCGCGCCACGGCATTCCAAATATATTAGTCAGCGACGGGGGACCACAATTCTCTAGTTTATATTTCAAACAATTTTCACAGGCATGGCAGTTCACTCATATCACGTCCAGCCCTAGATATCCCCAATCAAATGGGCTAGTCGAACGACATGTGGCCACATTGAAAAATATGCTGCGTAAAGCTAAATACGAAAATAAAGATATATATTTAACTTTATTAATTTACAATTGAAAGTAATTTGGAGTCTCCTGCAAAAATTCTGATGTCCAGGCAACTCAGAGATATATTACCGGTTGAAACCACCTGTCTCAGGCCAGCCAAAAGTAATTTTGCAGAAATAAAACAAACTCTGAAAAGACGGCAAAATCAACAGAAGCAATTTTACAATAGAAAAACTAAACCTAATGGACATAGTCTCAAAAATAACGAAACTGTTTTAGTTAAGAGGAGACTAGAGGACAAACAATGGGAAAAAGGTGTTATAGTTTCTAAATCAGAAATTAGACCACGATCTTACAATGTTAAGTTTGATAATGGTAGTTTATTGTCTAGAAATGATCAATACATCAACAGATATCCTGTTCATCCCAACTGTGATAATGCAGTTGAGGATTCCAATGATACTGAAATCTCAAGTGAATCTAATAATGATGATTCAATCGCTAATGAGCAAATGCAAGATACGAATGAAAGCAATCAAGAGATTGTGTTTGTACCAACCACTACAAGAAGTGGTAGGGAAGTGAAAATTCCTCGTAGGCTGCATTATAACAGCTAGGGTATTAACGTATTACCTGTTCCTGTTTATTTATATTACTTTATTTATTATTGCTTGTATATATTCATTATGTTCATTTAATATTACAGCCAGCTCTTCACATATCTATAGTTATATTAGTTTTGGTATTACAGGTTATATTTTGTTCGTTATATTTCGTATAGGGGAATTTGTTTAACAAGGGGAATGTCATATATTTATACAGTAAGTACGGTCCTGTTCATGATATCGATGGTATGCGTTTTTCTGTACTTGATGTTTTGCATTCCTCTATTGAAGGCAAAAATAAAGACAGTTTATGATTAATGGCGTTTTAATAAACATTACAGGCTATATGTTTGAAGACTGGCAGTAAATAAATCTAAAGAAATGAACTTTAAACGTTCAAGCCAGTCTCGAATATACCTACACAGTAGGTTGAAAGGACTGACGTCTATCAGAAAACAACTACCCCCCTGGCTAATACCACGAAGGGCGTTGGATTATATCCGACAGGCGTCAGTGCAGGAATCTTCACAGAAAATTTTTCCTGCATATGCAATTGGCAATACAATTGAAAGAGTCGACCTTCAATTTTGGAACAGGCACACTTGCAGACCGGTTTCGAGCTCATTAGCCACTCATCAGTGCAAAATAGTGGCCATCTTCGACCTGAAATCAATAATATTCCATACTTGACAATAGTATTTCATTCCTCTTCCTAAATTGGGGCGAACAACAAAATGTAACTCCATCTAGTGGACGAAGTACTAACCAACTACATATCCGAAATGTGCCCGATTCCTCCGAATTGGGCACTTTCTTATTAGACAGTGGGCTATGCTTGAAGACTGGCAGTAAATAAATCTAAAGGGCCCGAAACCGGTCTGCCAATGTGCCTGTTTCAAAATTGAAGATCGACTCTTTCAGTTGTATTGCCAATTGCATTTGCAGAAAATTTTCTGTGAAGATTCTTGTACTGACGCCTGTCGGATATAATCCAACGCCCTTCGTGGTATTAGCCAGGGGAGTAGTTGTTTTCTGATAGGCGTCAGTCCATTCAACCTACTGTGTAGGTATATTTGAGACTGGCTCAAATGTTTAAAGTTCATTTCTTTAGATTTAATAAAATTATATGTAATAAAATCGAATGCTATAGGTTGTGACGATATAAATATTTAATTAATTAAAATGTATTGTAATGAAGAAGAGAGAATTGAAACTTTCTTGTTTTTACCACTTTTATTTGTAACTTACGTTAACAACAGTTTCGTCCTATAAGGACATTTTCAAACTTATACATTAAATATATAAGTTTGAAGCCCTATAATGACATCTTCAAATAGTTTAAAATAATTTATCCAAAAGTAGCGTTTTCCCATTTATCAGGAGTGCAATATTTTTCTTGACGCACGTTTCATCAACCTAGTTGGTGTCTTCAGGAAATACAGTTGATTAGGGTCGGTGCATTTGTTTAAAATCTAAAAGGAGAACAAAAAAGACTTGAAGTCTCTTTGTCCTATATCCTTTAGTTTATGAGTTATTTTAATAACAATGATTGAGAACCATGAGGAATTGCCAAACGCAGAAATGGATTTTTTTTATTGAAAAAAATGGAGAAACAGTTTTTACACAAAAAGTACACATGGTTGTTTTTGTTTGGTAGTATTTAAAAAAATATGTCGTAAAAATTAATTTGTTCTGAACAAATCGTTTATTAAATAAATAAAGAGAATATAAATAAAAAAAAATCAGAATATCAATGAGAAATAGAAATTATGATTTAAAAAAATAATCGTTCCTTAATATTCACAGTAAGTAATAAAAAAATCATAATATTCATCACTGATAAAAATCCTCCCAAAAAATTTTCAAATACCTTACAAATAATACATTTGTTTATAACAATGTTTAAACAAATAGAGCTACAAATTATGGAAAATATTTTTTATGTAACTTTGAATAATAAGAATACAAATAAATTTGAATATTAAAAAAATGTTTATGGCTTCAATTGGATTTTTCACTTTTCATCGTCTTTGATTATTAATAACAAAGTGGAAAATCAAATTTTTTTAATTTTTCCAACGGAAATATTTTTTGAGGGCTTTCAAGAAAAGCTCCAAGAAATGAAAAACATTTAAGGTTTTTAGCTTACAAATTATCAGGATTTTGATGTAAATTTTCAAAAATTGGTTAATTAACTGAAGTATATCAAATAAAATTATCACAGGAAACTTTTTTCCATTGATTTTTGTTCATTAATGTGTTTAGAAGATATGAATTTTTTTCTCAATAATGGGGAGGTGGGGTTTTTTAGGAATTTTCCTCCTCTTTAAGAATCTGTTTCAAATTTCGGATATCTTTAATATTTTCTGAGATATTTGCAATAAAACCAAACCACCTTTTTTTACTAAATTATTTATAACTTTTGCAATTTTTCCGAGCCCCTCTTGAAATTTTTCAAAAAGTTGCTAGAGGTCATTCCGAATCGAATAAGCCCTGGATCATAATTTTTGGTGTATTTGGACAGAAGTTCCAAAGAAAGGATCTTGTAACCCAGACTTTAAAACCTTGCTGACTTGTAAATTATCTTTACTCATCATTTTCGTATTTTCTGATCGCATATCATTGGAATGTTCGCTTCCCTCGAAATGAAAGTTTATTGCCGAAGAAACAGATGGATATTTAAAACGAAACCATCTGGGATGTTCCGAATAGGTACTAATCGTTAACACTCTTATCGAATTATACTAAAACCTATAATGATTGAGAGTAGAAGTAAGCCCAGTTGACAGCAAATCGGTGGCGTGCTTATTAATTTTTGAGAGGGTTAAGAATGAAAGAAAAATTCTTGGAACAATTAGTTAAAATATTCATACACATTTTTTATTTATTTCATCAAAACTTTGCAATATCGTAATTTACCTAATCGTTGTAGTCATTAGGTGGGCCTTATGAAAACGGAGTAATAATCGTGGTAATTATAGTAGGTACCAAATAAATTAACAATATTAATGAAAAACACAATATATATATATATATATATATATATATATATATATATATATATATATATATATATATATATAAAACTTTTTTCACTATTGGCTTGCAGCAATTGATAAGTGAACTCTTTATAACTATTCTCAAGCTTTCGAGTAACTTAAACTCATCGTCAGAGGTACTAGAAAATACAAATTACAAATTTTTGATAATAGAATATAATATAAATGTGAATGTACAAATTTTCGTCTAATCTACAACCTCAGATTCGTCACTGTTGCTACCGCTATCATCAAAGTGAATTATGATTGGTTCAATATTGTGTTCAATACGGTTGTCTACGTCCCACATTTTTTGCTCCTCTTTTAAAACATGCTGCATGCATTTCTTCCAGTCTTCTGCAGAAACAGTTCGAATAGCTTCTTGTAGGTGATATTGCACGTCCACTGATTTAAATGTTCTGTTTTCTCGTGCCACATATCCTTTTACTTGCGCCCAGATTAATTCTATTGGGTTTAATTCGCAATGGTATGGTGGTAACCTTAAAACTGTAATTCCACGACTTAACGCCATTTCATCCACTGCGAATTTTTTATATTTGTCTGTGTGTAATTTTGTTAGCTGCAGTAGTTCTGCCTTTAAACTATCTTTGTTATATTGGATGTTCTTATTAATTAACCATTCTTGAATTGCTGCTTTTTTCCATGATTGTTTCGGTAATGGTTCTAAATGTCGACTATGGTATGGGGCATTGTCCATGACGATGACAGACCCAGGTTCCACAAGTTGAATGATGCCTTCAAACCATTTTTCAAACACCTCCGCATTCATCTCTCCATGATAGTCGCCTGTTTTCTTAGATTTAAATAATAATTCACCATTTGGTAAAAATCCACTGTCGCTTCCTATATGCGTAACTATCAGACGACTACCTTTCCAGGTGGCTGTTTTAACCCAACTGACAAACCTTCAATAAAGGCTTGTCGTGCACTTGTTATATTACCATCCTGCCATACTTTTTTGACCGTATGTCCTTGGTTAACCCATGTCTCGTCCATGAAGTACAATTTTTTTTGAGCTTCCGAAATTCGTCAATTTTTCTTAGATAGTTTCTTCTCCATGCTATTATTTCTTGACGTTCAATGAGAATGCTTTTTCTGTCAACTTTTCCGTACGTAAATTTCATTTCGTGTACAAGTTTCCTAAAAATTTCTTTACCCATTTTTGGGACCAATTGATGATCGCTAAGTGCCTCCAGAACTGTTTGTAGTGTGGGCAGCTCATTTCTGAAAAAGAAACTGTAAATACTTCTGCGTATACTGGTTTTGGCTTCTTCATCAACTGTGATTTTTTTTCGTCCGCTACTAGTTTTTGACGTTTGTACGTCCCCATGAATTTCTGCTTCTCTTAGTATTTTGTAAATCGATGATTTTGGTACACCGGTATAATCAGAGCACATATCAACTAATTTATCTTTTGTAATTGTGGAACTTAATGATGTAGAAATGCCCGGTTGGTTATTCGGAGGTACACACGTAGAATTACAGCACATATGCACAAAGTCATCTTTTGGTGGCTGATGATCTCTTTCAAGACAGTGAAATACTCGCAGTACAATTTGTTTTTCTCTTACTGACCGAGACTCCGACCGTTTTACCTTTTTCGACGTGGGAGGCCCGACCATGTCTCCCATTTTTTGAGTAGTTTGAGAACGGTGTAGAAATATAATTATGTAACGCTTAAACACTTATTAGCACTATTATTTTCACCAATTGTTATCACAACACGTCGATTGCTGACTAACTTCACTGTAAAACGTACAATTCACGCTGTATAATTCACAAACCAATGATACGCTCATGGCTGCAAGTACATTAATGACGACTGCAACGATAAGATGTAAGTTACGGTAAAGTAACAAAGACAGAAATATCGTTGCGTACAGCGTTGCCACTAGTTGTAATAAATATCAAACACTATACAGAAAATAATGAATTTTAACTGATCAGTAATCAGGAAATGTATAAGTATTATTCATTACAAGCTCATTACTGATTTTTGTCATAAATAATACCTTTTAATCGTACTAGTATTGTGTATTATCTATAATTTGCCACAACCTACAACTCTACTGCTTACTATATTTTGATTCTGCTATAAACTGGTAACGTAAAATTTAGATATGACAACGCGCTTTACTCTCAATCATTATTGGTTTTACTATAGACAAAGAATTCGGGCACAACTGGTTGACCCTTTCGATTGTATTTATGACCCCGACCAGTGGTAATTTTTCAGAAGTTACTGGGAACACATTTTTTTACCTATGCATACATTCAGTTTATTCAAGGATTTCGGCCGAGAACTAATTCGAATTCTGATTGTGCTCGCCACGAGGTTACACTGTTATTTTTGTTAGTGTTATCAATAAATTTTATTATTTGTAACCCTGTGTCCGTCTGATTAATAATTCAACTATCAATAGTCCACACAATTCATCAACTATAGTATAACAATTTTCAATTGAAGGTAACTCATATACAAATTGAACTGAGAGCTAACGGCAACAATGTTAAATGTTAGAACTAAATTCTTACCGGGGTCATTTTTAGTGCCTATAATTGAAAAGTAAGATGATTCCATAAAATTTGCCCCCCGTAACAAGATAGCTTCTGAAATCGATAGGATGTACGAGCGAATAGGTGAACCAGTCCGTTAAATACTTTGAAACATCTGTAAACTGATCAACACTTCGCAGGTCTATTATATTTGCGTCCTTAAAATGTCATAACTAGTCATTCGGTTTCTTCTTTATGAAGCGTCCTTATTAGTCCAGTCATTATAGTAAGTTCACCTCGGAATTCGAGATACCCAGCAGTAAGTCTGTAAATACTTGTATTGTTGTCTCAAAACCTACATATGGTAGGGTGTAAGCAACGATTAAATTTCAAGGTCAAAGGTCACAAAAATCGTTTTTTTGCGCTTTTTTTGGAAATATCTCATTTCCTACGGGTTTTTTGCTATTTGTATTTATTATCAATATTGTAGAATACAAAATTCTCTACAAATTTTGTTTGAAAAAATTTTTTATACGGTGAGCCGTTTTCGAGATAGAGGGCGGAGAGCGCACGGTCACAGCATCACTTCAGGTCAACCGGTGCCTCCGGTCGATAACGCGCCATATATAGTTGATGAACTATCGATAAATCAATGATTATAAATATTTGTCAATTTTTATTAACTATTATATTATATTTTATCATTTTTTTCCTAACTTATCCACTTTTTATTTAGTATTAATTTATTTAACAACACTTACCTGCCCATGTAATTGCAGAATTGTTAATGAAAATATAGGAATTATATTTGAATTTTAACCTAATTAATATTTATAACTTCTTACATGATGAAAAAAAAAACAAATAAATTATGAATTAATCTTTTTATTAAAAAATAGCATTGAATACATTTATTTTTATTGAAAGTAAAGAAATGGAATAAAGGGTACAAAAAATACAATTTATAATTTTAATCATCTTCTTCCTCTTCATCGTCGTCTTCTGGCTGCTGGTAAATTTCAAACTGGTCTTCATTATCGTCTTCAACGGCATTTGTCTCAAGTTCTTCCATGATTTCGGGGTCAAAGGTTCCATCTTCGTTAATGTCGCTCTGATATGGTAGAGCATTGAGACAAACTTGCCCATTACATTGGCCACAAGCTGAAGAGCATTGCTAGCCCGCTTTCCTGCACCCGCATCGCGAACCACAACCACTCTTGCAGTTGCAGAAAATTGTATTTAGCAAATCTTCTGGAGCAGGTGGTAAAATTGTCATGATAGGTTCCAGAAAATCGTTTCGCATTGCCCAACCCCATACCTGGGGTTCCAAATCATGTCCTAACCAAGTTTGAACTTGATAATATACACGGTTGAAATGTTGATGAGCAGCTGCACTTGTTGGTGGAATATTTGAAAGCTGCACAGGTTTATTAAGTTTTGTAGACTTGACGTAATGCATATAACGAAGATGATCGAGACTTTTCACAGATTTCGGAGCATTATAGACTGCCAATAAGGTTTGAGTTCCACTCTCTAATAATCTCTGGGCCGAACAATTTTCTTCCTCAAATGCTGCAGCTAGTTCATCCAAATTTGTCAGTTTCTCAAAAACTTTTAGAAATGATTTTTTATGAGTATTATTGAATAGATATAGATTTAATGCATGAAGAAAATGATAAAATATAATATAATAGTTAATAAAAATTGACGAATATTTATAATCATTGATTTATCGATAGTTCATCAACTATATATGGCGCGTTTTCGACCGGAGGCACAGGTTGACCTGAAGTGATGCTGTGACCGCGCGCTCTCCGCCCTCTATCTCGAAAACGGTTCACCGTATAAAAATTTTTTTTAAACAAAATTTGTAGAGAATTTTGTATTCTACAATATTGATAAGAAATACAAATAGCAAAAAACCCATAGGAAATGAGATATTTCCAAAAAAAGCGCAAAAAAACGATTTTTGTGACCTTTGACCTTGAAATTTAATAGTTGCTTACACCCTCCCATATGTAGGTTTTGAGACAACTTTTAGGGTGTCAATATACAAGTATTTACAGACTTACAGCTGGGTATCTCGAATTCCGAGATTCTTACCTAATTCAAGCTTAAATGACTGGATTATATCTGCATAGGCGAAGTTGTTCTATTTCTTGTGAAGGTGACTTTGTTTTGTATTAATTAAATATATTTTATTATATTTATTAAATAAACTGTTATATTTATTAACTTTAAAATATAAGATAAAGTTGGCCGATACTTGTTTTTCAAAATACATTATCATAGATTTTCATCACATTCACACTTTATTGTGAGATAATTACTTCACCTAGTCATTAAACACAGGTATAAATGTACGTTAAACTCAGATATAACTATCATTAATTATGAATTTCACTAGTTCCGACTTCTATTGTCTAATGTATAAAACGATTTGAAATCCCTGAAAGGTATTAAAATACCAGAGCGATTCCAAAAATGTATTAATATACGGGGTGTTCCATTTAAAAAAATACAGTTGCAAGGACTTTTTGATGGAAGTGGCGACGCCGCAATGCTGAAAATATTTTAGATCGATAGAACAGGTAAGGAAATGTGAGAGGTGAAATTTTCAGAAAAACCATGCTTTGCGTTTTCCAGAAACTTCTAACCTACCATCGACCATGAGTCACGCTGTATAGGTCTCACCTGAAGTGAGGTCTAACTATTACGGCTTGATTAGGAAGATATAATAATTCAAATCCCAAACACTGAAGTAGGTATTTCTTTCTTTTCTCGAGAAAAAGAAAACTCTTATATATATTCACCTCCTACTACGTATAAGGCAAATCCATCCAAGATGTGATCACAATTCTCGAATTCAGCTCTAGCCATGTGCGGTGATGAAAAAAAAGGGAAAGAATCTCCTCCTTTCAAAGGTATGTCAACTTATCATCTATAGTTCGTTCATAATTTGTCGATAGCACAAAATGAGGGCCCAAGTCATAAAACGGTCGTAAAACTCGTAAAATCATAGGCGGAGGTTCCTGAGGTGTTTATTCATTAAATATAAAGCTTCAGTTTATATTCGAAACTTGCTTTGAAAGGATGAAGTTGTTACGAACGAAAATAATTTTTGGTTTAGTACATTTTTTAATCGCATTTAATTTACGGCTCGTTGGTGTTTCGGCGTCTACGGCAGTAATTAACGTCTCTAATATTTATTTTGCGAATTTTGTGCAGTGCGTGAGTAACTTTTTTTCATATTCCTACAAACATATACGTACCTTTCGTTCCTGCTTGTTTTGTTTGATTGCTTGCGATGGCTTCGTCATCATCATCAACATTATCAACTTTTACACCGGTACTGTTGCGTACAGTCAGTAAGTCTGTCTATTCACCAAGAGAGAAGACTATTGTTTTGAACGTTCACGATGCTCTGGTTTCTCAGAATCCCACAAACACTGTTCAGAACATAATCAAGAGTTGTGCCAACATGACGGGCGTAGCGGAGTCAACAATATATAGGTTCCTATCAGAAAGAAAAAAAAAAGGTATAGCTAACCCAAATACAAACGAATACTTAAAGAGAGGGAGAAAACCTATTGAAATTGATGAATTTGCCAAAAATGGTATTCGAAGGAAAATTCACGAATTTTTTTACAAAAAAGAAATACCCAACTTAAACAAAATTTTACAAGAAGTTAGAGACGACCCGGATTTGCCTCATGTCGGACGAACCAAATTGTGGCAAGTTTTAAAAGAATTAAATTTCCGGTGGGAGAAATCAGACCGAAAATCACTTTTGATTGACCGGGAAGAGATAATATGTTGGAGAAGAAAGTATCTAAGATCTATACGAAAATTTCGGGCTGAAGGAAGGCCAATTTACTATCAGGACGAAACGTGGGTAAACGCAGGTCATACTCTCACGAAAATTTGGACAGATAAAAATATATCAAGCTCCAGGCAAGCCTTTATGGAAGGTTGGTCTACTGGTATTTCCCCACCCTCTGGTAAAGGCAGTAGATTAATAGTTTCTCACATTGGCAGTGAAAAAGGATTTGCTAAGCATGGTTTGTTGGAATTTGAATCCAAAAGCACAAAAGACTATCACGAGGAGATGACAGCTGATGTTTTCGAAGAGTATTTTGAGCAGATGATTGAACATATACCACCAAACTCAATTATAGTATTAGATAATGCACCTTATCATTCACGACTAGTTGAAAGACTTCCAACGACTGCGTGGAAGGAACAGGATATCATTGACTGGCTGCGGAATAAGTCCCTGCCTTACGAAGATGGAATGGTTAAAGCAGAACTTTTAAAAATTGCCCGGCAACACAAATCTAAGTTCAAGAAATACGTAGTTGACAAAATGGCGGAAAGACGAAACATCACAGTCCTTAGACTTCCACCCTACCACTGCGAATTAAATCCAATTGAACTCATTTGGGCACAAATGAAAAGCTATGTGGCTAGAAAAAATACGTTATATAAAATACAAGCTGTACGTGAATTGTTATATGAGTCTTTACAACATATTACAGAAGAAAATTGGCGAGATGCAGTAAGACATGCAATAGAAGAAGAACAAAAAATGTGGGATCTTGACAATATAATTGATGCGACTGTAGAGACACAACCGCTAATTATTAACCTGAAGACGACTCGGATTCCGAAGATGATCCTGTTTATTTTGAATTTGAATAGTTTTGTAAGTAATCGTAGTTTATATCATTTAAAAATAGGTATTAATTAAATAAATGTATCTTTTACAAATTGCAAGTAACTTATTATTTTTGAATAAAATAAAGAAATTTTTTTAAAATAAAAATACAGTTTACAGTACCTACAGTTTAAGAATACTATTATATTTATTTATTTAAAGTAACTAATGTTTTAATCATATACTCTACGACACTGGTCACTCATTTCCACTCAAAATACCTACATAATCGGATTAAAAGTTTTATAGCTGTATTGTATTTCTTCAGATACAAGGTGGGTTAGTCGAAAACATCTTAAACTGCCAGTTTTAGTTTGGTTTTTGTTATTATATCATATTAGCTGTCCTCTCTGTATTTCAGTTCTCTAATGAGGGTCAAACTTGCACTGAGCTATCAACAAATTATGAACGGACTATAGTCAGTTTCGCAATCCCATGAAATGGGTTAATTATTGCGGTTGTCTGGTCGTCATGGTTATTGATGTCACAGACGGTCTTCGAGGTAACAGAAGTGACATAGATTGCCAATATAACTCAACAGTGATGTAAAGGTATATTTTGAAGAACTAAATATTAGAATGTTAGGTTGTTTATTTCTCGTATTTGTATTTCACAGGAATCTCAGAGAACACTCGAAGCACCAATTACTAACAAGGCAATTACAAACAAGAACTGAGTGATGGTAAGTGATTGAATGATATCTAGGTGAAATTGAATATACAGAGCGTATTATTTTCAGGTAAAGAAACCTAGAATTCAACGGATCTCATGCGGAAGCACTATTTCAAAAATCTCATAACAATGAATAAATAAACATCGAAGTTGTATATAATTTTTTTTCGTCACTCTCACATTCGGTTCCGGTCGAATTTATATTTTATTCTGTTGATTATAGACGTGCGGTCAAAATTCGTCGGAAGGATATGCTATTCAAAAGCCACCTCTGTTTCAGAACAAAAAAAGATTGAAAAATATAGACATTCGCCAACCTGCATAAATAAAACTTGAACTCTTTCGAATTCCTCTTTCCTCATCACGAAAAAATAAAAGTTTAGTAAATCTTAGTCTTCTGATACTTCATCAGTAAAAAAAAATATAACCCTGAACTATTCAGTTTGTGTGAAGTTATCCACGCTTTTCTATCCACTCTTTTTGGGTGCCCTAACTGTAATAGAAATGAAAGATTCCAAATTTATCAATATCTTATCTTTTAGTTGCTTGAAATTTTTTTGTAGAATATTTGAAAGTGGAAAAAATGTAAACAGATATTTTTTCTTATATCTCCATTAATACTGAATGATCGATGAGGAATTTTTCAGTGCAATGTAGCACATTATTCATTGATAACAATCACGAGATCAAATCAATTTGCAGTGCCGTCGGGGAGGGAAGAAAAAATAAAAACTGAATTTTTTTTATTGACTATTTTTCTTATATCTCAGTTAATATTGGAAGCTCTTTAATTAATTTTTCACTATAATATAGCACATTATTCATAAATATCAACCATCATCCAATATCAACGGAGATATAAGAAAAAATAGTGAAAAAATTTCAGTTTTTATTTTTAACACCTTCTCCGACGGCACTGAAAATTGATTTGATCTTGTACATGTTATCTATGAATAATGTGCTATATACCAGTGAAAAATTCATCAACAATCATCCACTATTAACTGAGATAAAAGCAAAAATATGTAAAAAAATGTAAGTTGTTATTTGTTCCACCCTCCCCGACGGCACTGCAACTTGATTTGATCTTGTACATGATATCTATGAATAATGTGCTATATTTCAGTGAAAAATTAATCAGCGATCATTCACTATTAATGGAGATATAAGCAAAAATATGTCAAAAAATGTAAGTTATTATTTTTTCCACCCTCCCTGACGGCACTGCAAATTGGTTTGATCTCGTACATGATATCTATGAATAATGTGCTATATTTCAGTGAAAAATTAATCAGCGATCATACACTATTAACGCAGATATAAGCAAAAATATGTCAAAAAATGTAAGTTATTATTTTTTCCACCCTCCCCGACGGCACTGCAAATTGATTTGATCTCGTACATAATATATATGAATAATGTGCTACATTTCAGTGAAAACATAATCAGCGATCATTCACTATTAATGGAGATATAAGAAAATATGTCAAAAATATCAGTTTTAATTTATTCCACCCTCAAATATTCTGCAAAATTTTTGCAAGAAATTGAAAGATAAGATATTGATAAATTTGGAATTTTTCATTTCTATTACATTTAAAGCACACTTAAAATCTACTCAAACTATTATTTCCATATGTTACAATCTGAGGCATACAAAAGCGTGGCTAGGAATTATGTGACAACAGTGGACGGATATTCTCGTCTATCCCGATATAGATGATCTGTCTACACATCAAAAAGCGCGGCATGAAACGCGTGGATAACTCACACAAACAACCATTGGCATATTATGTAAACTATCAAATGCGCTTACCTTGTAGTTGGCCATACTTTTCTGGTTTTGGTGATTTATATTCAATGTAGTATAGTATAGAGAAAATAATGTTTGTCTGATTTCCACTAAGATTTTTGTCTTAAGTAAACTTTACTTGAGAATGGTTCAGTGAATCGAAATCGATCGTAACAAATTAAAATCTTAGTGGAAATTAGTCAGTTCTCTATTCAATACTTAATATAAATTTCTCCAAAATAAATAGGTCATCAATCGAACAGAAAACAAATACTTGTTCAAATTAGAAATTTCACTTATAAACGAATGTTATTTCACTTAGAAACGGATACTGAAAATGCACAAAAACACAGCAACCGACACAGTCAAAACAAATCTTCCAATGACTGTGAACTAAACAGACATTCCTTTCCTAGAGATATGGGAGGGGGGGGGGTGCAGAGAAGAAAGGGGAAGGGCAAAATAACACACTCTCCCTTCTCTAGAGTCTAGACTGCCGATGGACGATTGGGAAGGAATGTAAGAATTGAAGATGTGGTAAAGTCTGTACCCTTCACAGTGGCGGATTCAGAGGTTTCTTCAGGAGGGGGGTGCTCACAAAAAATAGTTGAATTGATATAAAAAAGTTCTTAATGCAAGAAATAATAAATAGGTACCTGATTTTTTTAATTTGATGTCTCATAGTGTAAATTGGAGATGCCCTTAAAATTGGCCCTCACAAAAACAATATTTTCAGGCAAATATTTGTTGAAATAGAAATGAAACAACAACGAAATAATTAAACCCAATTGATACGGTTTAGTATGATTTTCACAATGAATTGTTTTACAAAAACCGCGACACGTGTTTCGCTGTACAATAGCTTTCTCAAGCGTAAAATAATAAGTTACTTCTAAATTACAATCATTTTATCCTCTAATATCCCCATCTGTCATCGCCCCATTATTTTTTAGTACATCATCTACTTCATTATTATCTTTTTTTTTCAATAAAACCGTTCAACATAAAACTTCTTTTTCACTTATTTTATTTAATTATCTCACTCATTTTTATCTGTTGATAACAGATCTACAGCGTGACTCACGGTCGATGGTAGGTTAGACGTTTCTGGAAAACGCAAAGCATGATTTTTCTGAAAATTTCACCTCTCACATTTCCTTACCTGTTCTATCGATCTAAAATATTTTCAGCATTGCGGCGTTGCCACATCCATCAAAAAGTCCTAGCAAATTATTTTTTTTAAATGGAACACCCCGTATATTAATACATTTTTGGAATCGCTCTAGTATTTTAATAAATTTTTGTTAATAATGTCCTATACCTATCTCTATCTTTTTTCGAGATAAAAAATAAATTGTGCTAAATATGGTCCAAAACGTAGTCTTAATTCAAATTAAGTACATCAGTACTCTCAATTCATGAAAAGTTGATATTTTGATGATAGTTTGGACAAACTCGAAATATTCAAATGACACCAAGAAATCGACTCCATATCATACAGGGCGTGCTAAAATTACTAATATTTCCATTGTTCATAAAAGTAGTCGAAAGTTCATTTTTTCAAATGGAACCCCCTGTATATTACTCGATAAATTGAAATATGTTGAAAAATGCTTCAAGATGATATACATGTCCCTATACTTAAATCGTCAAGTTTTCTTAATAAAGCCGTTTTTGTGGAAAAATTGTTATTCACGTTTTACCTACAAGTGTTGAAAGTGGCATTTTATTTTGTGAGTGGGGATTATTGCAAAACGAGCGTCAGCAAGTGGAGCAAACTCTTGAGCAAAATAAAATCACTTTTAACAAATGTATCATACAAATTTCTTTGTATAACGTTACTACTGATAATAAAAAAATTTATAGGGTCCATGGGATTTGAACACACGATCTTTGGATTATAAGGCATATGTTACAACTACATACGCCAACTCACGTTATTTTAAGGAGGATTATTGGTTAGTCATGAAGGACTTTCCACAGTTGGACTGAATACTTCTTCGTCATCGTCAGTAACTCCACAGGAATTTAATATTACCAATAGCACGAACTGCATGTGTGAACTTTTCTAACTGATTTTTTAGTAGGTGTGTTGGGTATTGTAATGAAGTTGCACTGAATTTGGTTTTGTAAAAAACTACAACATAAACTTATTTATTCAATAACATACAGAAAGAAATGTGAAATGGTAATTTTAGTGTCTGTTCAGTTTGAATGCTTGTAAGCTTCTGCCCTAAACGTCTGCCTGTTCTTCTCGCCGACCTCAGGGTTGTGTCTGGCATCCGGGAAGGGAGTGACTATACAGGGTGAACGCCTGAACATGGCCCCCACCTTGAAAGGACTGGCTTTCAATCTCCTCTATTGGAAGTGGACATATTCTGTTGAAAGATCTCTTGACCATTCCAGTTGAAGTCAGAATGGTTGCCACTCGGTTGATACCATCCTTGCCTGGATGCACTGCCTCGATTCTTCCAAGCTTCCTTACCATGGGTGGTTGGTCCTCCTCTTTTATCAGCACGATAGTTCCCGTCTTTAATTGTTGTTGAGACGTTTTCCATTTGAGCCTATGCTGAACTTCGGAAATGAATTCTTTGCTCCATCTTTCCCAGAAATGCTGGGTGATTTGCTGCATCCTTTCATATGATGACAATTTGTTTTGCGGTACAGTTCTCAAATCTGCATCTGGTACCCCAATGAGTGATCTTCCGACTAAGAAGTGTGCCGGAGTAAGAGGTAGAGGATCTGATGGATGAGTGGAAAGTGGTGTGAGTGGACGAGAATTTACTATTGCCTCGATTTGCGTTAATAAAGAATAAAGTTCTTCGAAAGTAAGGTGAGCGTTTCCCATGACTCGTTTCATATGATATTTTATGGATTTTACACCGGCTTCCCACAGACCTCCAAAGTGCGGAGAGTATGGTGGAATGAATTTCCATTCAATACCTTCGATTGAGAATGATTCTGTTAATTGAAGTTCGTGAGATTGAATGAACTTACCCAACTCGGCTAGTTCAGAACTGGCAGAGACGAAATTCTTTCCGTTATCAGAAAATATTCTTAGAGGTTTTCCTCTTCGCGCTACAAACCTACGAAGTGCTAAAATAAATGAATCTTTCGTTAGGTCGGAAACTAACTCCAGATGTATTGCTTTCGTCACGAAACAAATGAATAGACTGACGTAGCATTTAGAAAGTTTCGAACCACGACCTTTCTTATTTTTGATCATGAGTGGTCCGGCATAATCTACTCCGCAGATATAAAATGGCGGCTGAGGTTCCAATCTCTCACTCGGTAAGTTTCCCATAATGGGTTGCACTAACGTCGGATTATTTCTGAAACATTTTATACATTGGCGCACAGTTTTTCTTGCGATGGAGCGACCCGAAGTGGACCAGAAGGCTTCTCTAATGGAATACAACAATTGTTGTGGACCGGCATGTAACAGCCTTTTATGCTCATCATTGAACAATAATTTTGTAAAGTGGTGTTTATGTGAGAGTATAATCGGAAACCTTTTAGAATAGGGGTATTTGGAACTGGCTATTCTTCCTCCAACTCTGATGATTTCCTCCTCGTCAAGAAAAGGATTGAGAGAGAGGATGCTACTTCCCGATTCAAGCGGCATTTTAGTTTTCAATTTCTTAAGTTCATTGGGAAATGATTCACGTTGCGCTAATTTAATGAGCTCATTACGCGCCGCCTTGAGATTATTCAGAGTTATGGGTAGTGTTTGCTTTCCACGCGTTCTATTCGCATTATTTATGAATTTAAGAATGTAAGCCATACACCTTTCGAGTCTATTTATATTTGAAAATTTTTCGAAATCAATCATTTTCGTTTTGTTTGCAGTATGAAATGAACTTACAATTCTCTTCAATTCAGGAAGGTCTTTGATGTTATCTGTGCCTGTTACGGGCCACTCATTTTCGCTTCGCATGAGCCAAGAAGGGCCATGCCACCAAAGCGAACATGAGACTAGCTTTGCCGGTTTTACGCCTCTTGATAATAGATCTGAAGGATTATCACCGCTGCATATATGATGCCAAGAATCGGAGCTCGTTTTTTGCTGTATTTCCGCTACGCGGTTTGCTACAAATACCTTTAGTTGATTTGGTGGCGTTTTAAGCCAACCCAACACTATGGTAGAGTCCGCCCAGAAAATTCTCCTGTCAATGTTTGTATCCAACGCATCCGAGACCTTTTCCGCAAGCCTCGAGAGCATGAGCGCACCGTTTAACTCTAATCTAGGTATTGTAATAGTGTGTAGTGGTGCCACTTTGGCCTTTGAGCACAACAAGTTGACGTGGATGCCGTCATCTTGATCAACTGATCTCATATATATGCTAGCACCATAAGCACTTTGAGATGCGTCACAAAACCCATGCATTTCTACTCGTTTCGGATTTTTGCAAAGAACATGCCTAGCAATTTGTACATGATTTAAAGAAGAAAGTTCTGCTTTGAATTCGCTCCAGAACGACTCGAGATTCGTAGGGAGGCGCTCATCCCAGTCCAACTTTTCTAACCATAGTTTTTGCATGATGATTTTTGATGTTATTGTAACTGGGCTGAGGAGGCCAAGTGGATCGAAAATTGTGGAAATGCAAGAGAGAATTGTTCGTTTTGTAGCATTTTTGTTATCTGGTATATTTATTTTGAATACCAACATATCTGTATTGGGTAGCCAAGCTAAGCCCAAGGTTTTAGCATTTTCATTGATTCCAAAATCAACTACATTCAAATCATGTTGCAGATCACGAACGTATTGCAATACCTTCGGATTGTTAGAATAAAACTTTCGTAATTCAAAACAACCAGACTTTAGTACGGAAGATACATCTTTACAAAGACGGGCTGCTTCTTCGATGGAATTTCTTCCAAACAAAAGATCGTCTACATAGAAGTTTTTTCTAATGATATCTGCTGCCTGAGGGTAAGCTGATTCATTTTCAGTGGCTAACTGAAAAAGACACCGTATTGCTAAGAATGATGAAGCAGCTTCACCATATGTAACCGTGTTCAGTTCATACACCGAGATAGGATTATCGGGACTTCTTCGCCAAAGGATTCTTTGAAGAGATCTTTGTTCCGGATGTATGAGAACTTGACGATACATCTTTGCAATATCACCGCATACCACGTAAGCATACTCGCGAAAACTCAAAACTAGAGAAATTAATTCCCTCTGAATCGTGGGGCCTACCATTTGAAGGTCATTTACACACAAAAAAAAAAGTTCTCAAATTGAGAAGAGTCATTTCTTTGAAAATTCAAGTAAATTTCTCCTTTGAATTAAGCATATTTTTTTGCCACAAAACAGTTGTTTTTCATAAGAGGAGAGGATAATTTTTTTGAAATATATACTTAAGCCAAGCATGCCATTATAAAAATGAAAGTATGAATTATTCAACTTGATATTAACGCTTTTGTTCATTCAAAAAAACATAATATTTTGTTTCAATACTCTATTTCTTGGTGCAAGTATATGAATTTGCGTTGTTTTGAATGAAAAAACATAATTTTGTCAGGTTGACATTACCATTTGTTTGAATTAGAAAAAGGTAATTTTTTGATTCAACAATTATGTTTCCTCGATGAAAGAATAATCATATGCATTGGTTTCAAATGAAGAAATAGTTTCTTCAAGTTGATACTATTAATTTGTTCCAATCAATAATCCCAATATCTTGATTCTATACCTCTTTTTTCTCAAAACCAGAACAGAAAAATGCATTGTTTTGAATAAAAAGAAATAGTTTTTTCAGGTTTATGTTGACAATTTATTCGAATTGATAAACGTAATATTTCGAGAGAATACTTTCTTTCCTTCATATAGAATAAGTCAAATATGTATTTCTTCAATTCAAAAAATATGCTTCCTTCTTGGTCTTTTAGATAATGTTCGGTATCACATTTACAGAAAATTCTTGAAAACAAGTTTTTCAGTTGCAAGGTGAACTTTCAATTATGTTTGAAACATTGGCAAGTAACTCTAAATTTTTGATTATTACCGTTGACTTTTTTATCTTTATTTTGGAAGTGAAAATTTATTGTAGTAAGTAAATCATCATAACCATTTGACATTATCATTTTCTCATTTCAATAATGCTGGTTTCTTGAGAATTGGTAGCTAGGCGGTGATGCCACAAAGACCGATTGATTTCAATAAATTCATAGGAAAAGCAAAAAGGCCAACTTGAAAAAAAACGGTGACCGAAGCTGTCGACAACTTCTATTACAATCTGCTGTATAAATTGGGAAATGAGAATAAGCAGCATAATATTTTTCAGTGTTTGATATCTATAATAGGTATACGTGAGAAAGTAGACAAAAATTCTTTCGAATTAATTTTATGTGTACCTACTTAAAATGGTTATTTCGACAAAATTCAAGGCGTACCAAATCTCAAAAAAGGTTCAATTAAACTGCAGTTACGCATAATAAAGCACATGATATTATATAAAAAGACCTCATTTCAAAATTTACGCAATTTGGAATTCAAATTAAGATGATGGCAGCGCCAGAGATTGTACCTATGAGGTACCTATAGTTAAGTAAGTATTTTGAATGACAATTTGTTATAATTTTATTCATATTTGAGATATTTTTCCCCTTCTGAATTTGCGGTTACATCAAAATATTTATATTTCTTCAAACTATTTAAATTGAAAGCTAATTCATCAAATTCCTATAATAAATTCAACTATAGGGAATTATTTGTCATGATGTACACATTTGGCAATGGCAACAACAATATCATAGAAACTCTGAGATCATATTCAGTTATAAGTTCATATTAATAATTCAGCTATCAGAGGACATATCACTTCTCTTGAATTTCCGATAGGCTAGCGATGAAAAATACACTTGGCAACGTTTATTATTTATCATGTGACTTGCTAACCGCGAATCTGCCAGTGACCTTCGTCAAGTCACGCCATAAATCCAAATCAGGTCTTGAGTTAAGAGACGTTGAGGCATCAGACAGAAGCCGGTTTTCTATTTTTTGCTGTATCGTTTCTAATCGCCACTATATCACAGAATAAACCGAGTAAATAGTGTTGTGTTATGAAAACGTGGGCATGGATATCCAACAACTTCTGAATTTGTGGAAGGCTGATGATATAATCATATCAAAATTCCTCGGTAAGTACCTATTACAAGAAATTACCCGGAAATAATCTGTAATTAAACATTGTGTGGCTTGTTTGAAGTCTTTAGTACCTATATATACCGAATGAAAGGAATATTTTTTTAATTGATGATTTGTTACTTGATCTAGGTATACCTCATTATTTATATCATTGCGTCCATGCCTGGTATATAATAGATGATGTTTTATAAAATTAATCAAACTGTGTTTGAAGCAGAACTTGTAAAACCACTTGAATATTTTGAATAATGCCAAATTCAACAAAATGAGCAGTACCTAGATTTATTCAATTATCCACATGTTATTATACACCCATTAAAACGAAGTGAAATATCAACTATTATGTAATTTTAATGGACTTGAAATAATCCTTTTAGAAATATAGAGAAATATACAGGGTGTTTCATTGAAAAAAATATTTTTATTCAATTTTCTGAATTCAAACGTTAATGGAAATAAAACCGACAGGTTTGAATGTGACCAAGATACAGGACGTGTTCTACTAAAAGTTGGAAATTCAATTTCGCCCTTTTTCTCAAAAAATAGGGAGAGCTATGGAAGTTCTGTTGTCAGCAATATTTAAAAAAAAAGTAGAGCAGTAATGTGAAGACCGCAGCTTTCTATCTCCAAAGACAACTGAGATATCATGCAAAAGTATCTAAAATTGGACACTTTGTACATATAAGAATAAATATTAAAAAGTGTATCTGTTCTTCCGGTTAGAGGAGGTTACAATAGGTTTCTTATGAAAATATCTCGGAATATATTATATTTCCGAGATATTGTAGGTATGACTTTAAAGTTTATTTTCGCTATTTTAAAAATTTTATTTTTTCATTTCCCTACATTTATTTTCCATAATTTCAGAAATTTGCAGCTCATTTTCGGGATGCATTTTGTGATCTGAGACTCTAAGATGATGTGGCAGTGTTATTTTTCTGAAAATTTTACTAGAAGTATCTAAAGGGATTCTTTATTTCATGCAAAAATCCATACTTATATTTTTCGAGTTTTAAAATCAGAAAATCACACAGGAATTCAGCTTTTCATTTGTTTACAGTAAAAGTTGATTTCATAGGATTTTAGGATTAGTTTTCGTAATTACTGATGACGGAACCACTTTATGCAATAAAAAATATGATCTACTAGGAACAAGTAGAGTTCAAGAACCTACTTTTCAGTTGATGTTCGAGATGAATCAAATATACAGTGGTTTTTAGATTTTTTTGAGGGATACGATGGACACAATATTTCCCAATAATTCTCAAACTATAGCTTGAGATGCACATATTTCAATAAGACCAAGATTTTCAGAAAAATCAATAATCTACTCGATAATTGAAGCTTACTTACATTTCACATAACTCACTTATTAATGCAATATTATTTCAGATAACAAAGTAACAGTTGAGGATTTACCTTTCCTTACTGAGGAATATTTAAAAGAATTAGTTCCTCTCATAGGGCAGCGTATTATGATTAAAAAAAAGATACATGACTACATTGTTTCTCAAGTAAGTTGGGTTCGGGTTTGAAATATTATGGTGTGGAAGTGGTTTTTTTCTTTCAGAAAGAAAATATCGCGGAAAATATAATCAATAAAAGTCCTAAACCTCACGAGTTGATCCAAATTATCAATGAATTTAGTGACATCCAGACGACAAGCACTATAAGCCATTGCTCAACTGAACCTTCTTCCCTTCCTGCCGACAGTTCTTTTCACGTTGATGAATACTTTGGTGATAATTTGGACTTGATCATTCGGCCTAAGTTCAGCGATTTCGACCTGAAAACAATTCTCCAAACATCACCAATGGGCAATAGTGTTCTCAAGTATTATGAAACAAAAAAACAATTGGATGGAACAAGAAGAACTCGTTTGGTGGACATTATTATGAAACACTTATATAACCACATCATAAAGCAGTATGTCATTTATTTTAATTTACTGTCACCATAAAATACTTTATAAAGACAATGTAGATTTCCTGCTACTGGGTTTTTTATATACAAACATCTTTTATGGCAGTGGTTGTACCTTATAGTTTGTATTCTTGTATATTTTCAGAAGACTTAGTCATGACGAGTATACTATATTAGCTGCTAAAATTGTCCAACTCTTTCCAACAGAAACAACTGGAATATACTATATTCCTGCTATAAAGAAACGACACTCTGTAACAGGAAAATCAATTGTGGCAAAAGGGCGATTGGTGGATAAATGCCGAAACATTATATATAAATGTGACGATGCAATAACTTTGAAGTCACGAAAAAGGAAGTCTTCTTGGAATTCCACTGAAAATATTCCCGAAAAGGAGGCGACAGATACAGTTGCAGGTAAGTTCCTCAAAATAGTAGGTACCCATACTTGTTATTATCAACATCTAATAATATTGTGTATGCTTTTTACCTTATCCAGCAGAACTTCAAGACGACCAAAACTACATATGGCTATTACATAATTCAGATCCATGGACCACCGTGGAAAATAAATGGGATCTGCTGTATGACAAAAGAAGAGAGCAAAAGTGTGAGTCAGCCGCAGAATTCTTAAAACTTTGGTCAGTTTTGACTGATCCCAGAGGCATTTCATTGGTGAGTTAGGTGTAACTTTCACCCAATTGAGAGACCTATACAAATTTGGTATTTTCATAAAGGTTACTGTGAAACTATTTTATTCAACATAGTAACAAATTTCAGATTGCCAAAGATTTTGAGAGACTTTACCCCTCGTCGAGTATGAGCTTTTATGTCAAATGGGAACCATTTTTTGAGTCAGTTCTGGAATATAAGAAAAATATTGCAGTAGACAAACTGTTGGTGAGCTTGATAGAAGAAATTGAATCTACCGAAAATACAGGTTAGTTTATCAAAAATACCGAGTCTGGCCAGAAATGAAAATAGAATTCAGTCTATTTTTCTAAATTTCCCGTATTTTTACTCGACTATAGTCAGTCATAGGCTACCTTCTCCTAATGTTAGTTTATCAGGGTATTTTGAACTATATGACCTATAATACATTCCTAAAATACCTAGGAATAATTATGAATTGAAAATTTATAATGTATGAAACTCATTTCGTGGTAACAGTGTTGCCATATCTAACATTGACATGTCAAATATGGTCCAATAATATAATTTCATAAAATCAAAACTACCTACTTGCTCTGTGTATATAAAAGATCATGAGATATTTTCCAAAATAGTATTATGGTAAGAAGAAATGTCCAAATAATTATCATTTTTATAATAATAACACTACAAGGTTTTAACTACTTACAGTTTCACAAACCACATGGAAAACATTGACATATTATTTATAATTTTTTTTCTTGAAAGAATTTTTCAAGAAGAAACATTTCATATAATAATTGAGACCTTGTATATTTCATTGTTGAATAGTTGTTGGTTGATAAAATTATTTCTGTTAATTTATATCTGCGTATTTAGAATTATCGAATTCATAATAATATACATATATAATTTTGCAGATGTCAAATTGATTAAACAGATTTCGCTTCTACCTCAATTGATTCCACCGAGAGGTAGAGTGAAACTCAACAATAAAACTTGGAAATTTTCTACAGTGGAATGCCAGGAGGGGTTTCTTGTGCATGTTACGGTATGTAGCCACCATTTTCCTTATTCTTTTGAAATCATTTTTAGATTTTGTTGCCACTTATTGAACACTTTCCATTACAGAGTGTCTCTGAAATTGAGGAGAAACTCAAAAACTTGAGAGATCAGGCAGCTGCAAAGAAAACAACTTTGCAACCATTCATCTTGATTGAAGGGCCTTATGACTGTCCCAGTAATTTTTATATCATCATTGATAAGATTCGTTATCATTTTAAATCAATAGTACCTTGCTTCGACACCCTGTTTAAAATATTTCATGTTTTGGATATAAAATATCCAGCGCAATGTGAATATTTATGGGTGTTGATTCAGAAATGTGTTTTCAATATTGACACCAAATTTGATAATGTACCTCCTTATTTATCAGATATTCTGCATATATCCAGGCAATGATACATCGAATTTGTTATTTTTGAGCATTTGATTTAAAATGAACTGTAATATTTGTGGTAAAGATTTTGAAAAATGAAGTGCAATATTTGTGGCAAAGATTTTGCAATCTTTAAGAAATATATTTTTCATATAGAATTTTTTCACAAAATAATGAACTACTTCAGTTGTCCCTTTACGAGATGTGGAAGAGTTTATAACAAGAAACATAATTTGAGAGAACACATAAAAAAAAAACATTCAAATTCTGATAATACATCATGTGGTAACAGTAACAATAAATTTTTGGTCGATGACAATGAGTTATTTATTGCTAAAGATAATACTTCTTCGAATATTCCAGAATCAGCACCAATTGTTGATAAATGTGAAAATCTTGATAACACTGAACAATTCAAAAAGATTTTCAATGAATCGATAAAATTTTTCCTGGCAAATTTGTATGACAAGTTAACCTTGACCAGAAATGATATACAAGATATTGTTTTAGAAATGGACGAATTCATTTCAGTGATAATGAGAGCAACCAAGAACTGTGTATTTGATTTGTTACAATTGGAAGAGCACCGAACAAAAATTAATATAGTTTTTCAATTACTATGTAACCCTTTTTCAGAACTCAAAACAGAGTATAAACGAATGCAATACTTCCAAAATTTGAATACTTTCATTAGACCTGAAGAGATTCAAATTGGAATCGTTCCTGAACAGCAGAAAAAAAAAGGTGAAATTTCCATACATCTGAAACGCAAATATGCCTATTACATTCCATTGGATAAAACACTCACACATTTATTTGAATTGCCACATGTTTATAAAATAATAAACTGTTATAAGAATGAATGTTTAAAAAATTTTCTTGATAACAAAATTATATCGAATAGTGTGAATGGATCTGTCTGGAATGAAATTGAACATGAACATAAAGATGATTTGTTTCCTCTGGTACTGTACTTCGATGACTTCGAACCTGGTAATCCATTAGGCAGTACAGCTGGTAATTACAAAATAGGAACGATATACTTCTCAATTCCCACTATACCTCCAGAGTATTACACTCGTTTGGAGAATATATTTTTGGCTTTAATTTTCAATAGTAATGAAAGAGGTCAATTTGGCAATGACGTTGTTTTTAGAAAATTAATAACAGATCTAAAACATCTTGAATCGCACGGAATCGAGGTGAATATTTCATCTGAGAAAAAACGAATATATTTCACAACTATTGCATTCTTGGGGGACAATTTGGGGATACATTCTATGTTTGGTTTACACGAAAGTTTCAGTTCCACATATTATTGCAGATTCTGTACATCGACTAAAAATGAAATGAACTTTATGCTGAAGGAAAATGAAAATAACTTGAGGATAGTAAAAAACTACGAGGATAACCTGAAGAATAATATTGGAATCAAGGAAAGATGTGTGTTCAATGTGTTACCAAATTTTCACATTTATAACAATTTTTCCTGTGACATTATGCATGATCTTTTTGAAGGTGTACATAGATATGATATGGCTTTTTTGATAGATGGAATGATAAGTAAAAATTATTTTTCATTGGGAATACTCAATGATAGAATACAGCACTATCAGTATGAATCTTCTGAAAAAAATATTCCTCCTCATATCACTAAAGAACATCTTAACAAAAAATGCATTATATTTTCTGCATCCGAAATGCATAATCTAGTTAAAAATTTTAGATTTTTTGTTGGAGATTTAGTTCCTGAAAATGATGTATTATGGGAATTATATTTAACACTTCTCAACATAACCACCATTGTGACTTGCTCTAGTTTAACGCAAGAATCAATTGATTTATTGAAATTTTTAGTGGAAACCCATCATGAACTATTCATTAACCTTTTTAATACAAACCTCAAGCCTAAACACCATTTCCTACTGCATTATGCTCGTGTAGTTGCGAAAATGGGCCCACTTACTATAATTTCGAGTATACGATTCGAAGGAAAGCACAGAGATTTCAAATCACCTGCACATCATATAAGGAGTAGGAAGAATTTACCTCTTAGTCTTGCTCTCAGAAATCAACTGAAAAATTTATTCCGTTTCATTAGTAACAGAGGGTTCAATGTAGTTGAGAACTTTGGTAAATGTTATGAACTTGATAAAAACTTCACCAAAGGGTTGAATTTTAGTTTTGAGAATTTCCATGGAATTAATTGGTATGAGTTGAATGGGGTGAAGTACAATGTTGGATCAGTGTTGGTTTATGAAGTTCAGAATGAAATCCCATATTTATTTCATGTCAAACATATCATAGTTGATAAAACTGCTTTTGATGGGAATATTCGTTTCATTTGTAATGCACTAAAATGTTTGGAATATAGTAAACATTTTGAAGCTTTTGAAGTGATACACCAAACACAATTGAAAGTTTTAGATCTCAAGAATTGTTATTCATCTGATCCCACTGTCATACACACTTTGTGCAATGGAAGAAGTTATGTTTCTGTTTGAATCTTTATCTACCATGAATATTTCACTTCATAAAATGAAAACTGAATATGTATAAGTACAGTGTGCCTAAGATAAGGAGGAACAGCATGGTGATCCTCGGTAACCGTAAGAGTTACACATCAATAGGTCGAATAAGCAAAAAGTTGCGCAATTAAGGGGTCAATATAATTAGATGTCAATATATTTATGTTTACTTCTGGATATATTCGGAAAAGAAACGAAATTTGGCGGTTTGGTTTTTATTTTTCTTCTGAAGTTATTTGAATAGTTTTGAAAAAACCATATATAGGCACTGTCTCGTTGCCACTTCTTCAGCTCTACAAAATGGCGTTAACAAAATATCCCTACAACGTTTTGTTTCAAAGAAACCATCATCAACTTAGTTTTTTTATATGACACCAAAAATACGTGACATGGCATTTTTTATTGTAATGTCATGCAGGGTGTACTTTTTTTCGTGTCATATAAAAAACAAAGTTGATGATGGTTTCTTCGAAACGAAACGTTGTGCGGAGATTTTGTGAACGCCATTTTGTAGAGCTGAAAAGTGGCATAAAAAAAGTGCGTTTGGTTTTTTAGAAACTTTTCAAATAACTTCAGGACAAAATACAAACCGAACCGCCAAATTTTGTTTTTTGTTTTCGACTTTCTTCGGAAGTAAACAATATTTTCTGTATTTCTCAACATCTATTTATTGATCACTTATTTGCGCAACTTCGTGCCCAACTAGAACTACTGTGTAACTATTACAGTTACCGAGATCCCCATTGATTCCCATGCTGTTCATCCTTATCTTGGACATGCACACTACTGGTTCAAGTACTGTGTTACTGTTATCATACATGTTTCATCAAATTTTATTTTTGAGGAAGGTTGGTTCAGTTTATATAAGAAGAATTGTGTCAATATATGATCCACCCTAGCAAATATGTTGGTTTTGTTTTATATTTTTACCATTTCTATGGATCTACATGTTTTAGTTGGTTAACTCCACTGTTTTTATGATTGCAGGGCATAGGGATAACAGTTTCATTTCGAATGTGCTTTAAATGTTACAATATTTTATATTTCTTCTATATCTTTTGACCAGTGACTTTGGAAATGTTTTTGATTCAGACCGAAAAGACTGAATAGTTCCTTTAAAAAATGTTAATTTTTTATTTTTCTGTGATCTCATAGTAATAAAATCATTGTATCTTAGGTTAGATAGACAAAATCATTTCGACCAAAGAATTGTATTTTTAGTTGTTTTACACCCGAATTTTGTTTTTATACAATATACTATTCAATAAAACTTTTCAATGAATACTTTTGTTTCAATTATTTTTGACACTACATTATGTATATTACATCAAGCTTCTGTTTGTACAACAAAACATTGTATTCAGACTAAATCTCTACTATTCCTCATAATTACTTGTCATATATTTTCTGCCGAAACTTCAACTATCTTTCATTAGGTAGTACCTATATAGCACTTTAGTATTTCTGACATCTGCACAAAGTTGAAGTCCAAATAAATTTTGTTTACTGGTTGCATAAATACAACATATATAAATTTTGACAAGAAATGTTCATGTCAATTTTTCACAGTATAACATAACGATACGTTTCTAGCCCTGAAAATGCATTTCTCCACCTGAGCAAGCAATGAAAATGATATATTTAAAGTGAAAAATTGTTTTTACGCAAGCAATTTGGATTCATTTCAAATCAAGAATATGAAACTATTCTTTGAAAGTAAGAAATGTTCGATTGAAGCAACTGGTATTGTTAAAGAGAGAAAACCAACTTATTGTCATGTACAATTCAGTTTTTCATATCAAAAATATCATTTTTTCTGATCGAGTAAATAAATATTTTTAATGAAAGGAATGGTTTTGATAAAGAGAATGAACGGAAGTCTCATTGAGAGTATCTTATGGAATCAGATTAGGAATATATGATTTCATCTCATATTTTGACCTAAACAAATGATTTTGTTGGGGAGAGAATGAAAAAGTCTCATCATGAAAAATTTATAGATTCAGATCGGTAATATAATTCTTTCCATTCAAAGTAATCAATATTTAACACAAACAAAGTATTTTTCTTGGAGTGAATGAATCCAATTCTCACTGTGAGTAATTCATAATTTCAGATCAAGAAAATTATGTTATATAATAGAGTAAATTGATTTTAAACTCAAAACCGTGATTATGTCAAAGTGAATATATTAATTTCTCAAAATGAAAAAAATTGATTTTTTTGAAATGAACAAATTATCTCTTTCGTTATATACAAACAAATCATTTTCTTGAGTCAATGCAGTCATGCTTGATCCAAGATTTTTTTTTTTTGTGTGTAGAGAATATTGAGATGAAGTAGAGGCAGATGCGTCGAACACAACGCGAAGTTTCGTCGATACGCTGTCTTCGCGCATAACTCCTTGGTGTGGCAGATAAAAGGAATATTTGACTGTTTCATCTTCATTAATCTTGTTCATGTGACCTAAACTTTCATACTCCGCCATGAAATCACTATATAAAGATTTGAGTTTACTGTTTTCATTAAGCTTTTTTTCTAGGGAAAGGAAACGCTTTCTAGCTTGTTCACGCGATTCGCCTAGATTTTCTAAAGATTTCTTGAATGGAATTTTAACTACAAACCTGCCATTGCTTAGTCTACTAGTATTTTGAAGGAAATGCTCTTCGCATAATTTCTCCTCTTCCGATAAAGCTTTGTTCGGAAATATCTCTTCGATTTCCCAAAAACGGGCTAATTGGTTCTGAATGTCAGGGTTGTGAGTGAAATGACAAGAAACTCTTTTCGAGAATGATTTACTAATGGGCCCTGAGATGACCCAACCAAGTTGAGTTTTTTGCAAAATTGGTTCGTTACGCCCCAGAGAAATTTGACCTACACATATTAAAGAATAGAAGTGATCCGCTCCTATCAACATATCAATTGAACTGGGTTCGTAAAAATTCGGATCTGCAAGATTTATGTCATGTGGAATATTTAGTCTGAAGTGATTTGATATTTTTGTATCCGGCAATTTTCCTGTGATTTCCGGAAGTACATAACAGTGAATGTTTGTACGAAAAGAATTGTGTTGAGATTGGATATTGACTTCGCATTTCGACTTGATGTAGGAAGTAGTACGATTGAGACCACATACTTCTACATTAGTAGGTAAAGTGCTTAAATTTAATTTCCTACACGTATCCTCTCTCATGAAACTTGATTCTGAACCTGAATCTAATAGAACCCTAATGGTGTGAATGTTTGAATCATTATCCGCAATATTTACCAATGCTGTTGACAGCAATACGCATTTGTTAGCAATATTTGCAGATAATGCATGTGAAACTGCATTATTAGAAGTTTGAGAATTATCGGAAATTGGAACAGGCGTATTATTCTGGGTGTAGTCCATATGAATTAGGGTGTGATGCTTACCGTTGCATTTTTTGCAATTTGAACAACGGCATATTTTGCTATAGTGACCCGGACGAAGGCAATTTGTGCATAGTTTTGAATTTTTTACACGTTCGATTCTTTCGCTAACAGAAAGTTTCAAGAAATCTTCACACGTTTGACTGTAATGCGCTCCTTTGCAAAATACACATTTTGGTTTGTTTTCCGTACTAGTGATGTGAAAACCTCTTGTACCGCTTTGCTTATTGTATTTTTTATCGACAACCCTTTCGTTCTGATTTGATTCTAACGTTTCTAAGAAATCAGCTCGAGATTTTAGAAATCTCTTTAGATCATCTAAAGTAGGAACGTCTTTATCGACTCTATATTTTTCCCATTCACGAACTGTTACTGAATCTAATTTAGTTTGAATCAGGAATACAATAAGAGTATCCCAATGCTTTGTGGGCTGTTTCAATTGTTCAAGCGCTCTCAAATTCTTGGAAACTGTATCCAAAAGTTTTCGCAATTTTTCACCTGATTCCTTTCCAATCATTTCCAAATTGAATAAAGATTTTACGTGATTGTGTACTAATAGTCTTTTATTGTCATATCGCTCCTGTAAGATATTCCACGCCACTGCATAATTGTCGGCAGAAAATTCGAGAGATTGGATAACCTGAACAGCACCGCCTTCTAAGGATGCTCTTAAATAATGAAATTTTTGTATGTCATTGATATTTGTATTTTTGTCAATCAAAGAATCGAAAGTATCCCGAAACTCTATCCAGTTCTGATAAGATCCGTCGAATTTAGGTAATTGTATAGTTGGAAGCTTGATTGAATTTAAATAAGTATTATTTGGTAAATTTGAAAGAATTGCATTCGAGTTCTCTTGTACTGTTTTAATTTCAAGAATTGACTTTGCAATAGATTTTTGAGTGAAATATTTATTTGTGAATGATTCTCTTTCCGAGAAATTTGCTTCTGCATCGTCAGATAAACTTTCTATTAAATTTTGAATATTTTCAAATTCGTCAAGAGTATTTTCAAATTTCGAAAGTCTCTCAGTCACTTGGATATAGTCTATATCGAGAAGTTCGGTTTTTTTTGTTTATTTCATTTAGAAAATTCGTGAATATGGTTACTTTTGATTTAATTGCTCCCCGCGCTCTTTTATATTCTTCCAAACTCATGTTTTCGAGAAATATTATTTGCAAAGGAATGAAATTTAGATATTTACTGTTGGCAAATATTGCTTATGTATTATTTTGGAACTAATAGACTCATAAAAACGCAAAAGCAATAGTTTTCTAAGGAAATTTGGTAGAAAGTAGGTAGGTATATTATAATGGGAGAAAAGTTCTCTTACCCCAGCTTGTCCAGATGTGCAGTCGCCCAGCCGTGTTGTACGCTTGAATCTGGCTGAATCGTCTCTGCGATCGCGGTGATCCACTGCGTCGTTGAATATGGTTGGTTTTTCTTCTGTCTGTCCCGTTTGATTTGTGTTATGATTGAAATTTCACTGGATTCAAATGTGGCTCGATAGGACCATTATGTTGGGTATTGTAATGAAGTTGCACTGAATTTGGTTTTGTAAAAAACTACAACATAAACTTATTTATTCAATAACATACAGAAAGAAATGTGAAATGGTAATTTTAGTGTCTGTTCAGTTTGAATGCTTGTAAGCTTCTGCCCTAAACGTCTGCCTGTTCTTCTCGCCGACCTCAGGGTTGTGTCTGGCATCCGGGAAGGGAGTGACTATACAGGGTGAACGCCTGAACAAGGTGTTCTAATTGAAGTGTTTCTATCAAAGAAATTTTCAATAACAGTTGTACAAAAAATAATTTTTAAAGAATTTTATTTCTAGGTAGTCGTGGAAATATCAAGCTTATGACAGTTTGGTGACTTTTAAAAGTAATTTATAAATGGTTATTGCCGGTGTTTCAAAAAATCGCCAAAAATGAATGCAGATATTGATTATTCAAACGAAGTTCTCATGAAATTATTTATTATACACGGACAGTGTGATCAAATCAATGCCAGAACTTGTAGAAAATTAAACCAAATATATCCTGAATCAACACCAATGAACGAGGGGAAGTTTTTAAGATTACAAAATAATTTCCTTAACTATGGCTCCATGTTAAAAGCGCCTTCAACATTACCAAAACCTGTTACTTTAAATGAGGACTACATTCGCAATGCAGAAAAAGATTTAGGTGTATCACATGCTTCAGTACAACGAATTTTGAAAAATCACGGAATGCATCCGTATAAATTTACCAAAGTTCAAGCTCTAAAATCAGAAGACTTCGAACGTATAGTGTATTTTTGTGAATTCCTTTTGATTCATACACAGGAAGATCGGGAATTTTTGTCAAAAATAATTTGGAGCGACGAATCAAAATTTACGAGGGATGGTATTTTCAATAGAAGGAGTAATCATAATCCTCATGTTACAAAAGAAAATCCTCATGTTACAAAAGAAATGGGTTTTCAAGAAAAATTTGACCTAAATGTTTTCTGTATTCTGAAGAACAATAAAATTAGCTTTTTTATTTTAGGCGTTTAGGGCCGTGGGATTGGCCACCGAGATCACCCGATCTCACGCCACTTGACCTTTTTATGGGGTGTTTTAAAAGAAAGGGTATACAGTACTCCAGTGCCTACCAAAGAAGAATTGCGACGACGAATAGTGCGGGGTATTGAAGATCTGGATCCCCAGGAAATTGAAAAACCAACCACAAGTCGCGTACAAAAAACATTTTAAAGTGTTTAGAATGTAGTGGACAACATTTTCAGCATTTATTGTGAAAATGTGATATTTTGTTTACAATTTTGTTATTTTGAATCATCCTATTCTGTTATTGTCTGTACTTTCACATGTTTTAGCCCACAAAATCTTACTTTTTACCTAGAAATGACTGATTTCTGGTACAGTTGTTCCCTGGAAACTTTGAGCCATAGTTAAGGAAATTATTTTGTAACCTCACAAACTTCCTCTCGTTCATTGGTGTTAATTCAGGATACACTTGGTTGAATTTTTTACACATTCTGACAATGATTTGATCACTTTGTTCATGTGTATAATAAATAATTTCATAAGAACTTCGTTTGAATAATCGATATTTGCATTCATTTTGGAAGATGATTCGAAAAACCGTCGATAACTCTTTGTAAATTACTTATAAAAGTAATCGAACTGCTATAAGCTTGATAATTCCACTGCTACCGAGTAATATACAGGGTTTATTTGAAAAAATGAACTTTTGACTACTTTTAGGAACAATGGAAATAATGGTAATCTTAGCACGCCCTCTATGATATGGAGTCGATTTCTTGGTGTTATTTGAATATTTCGAGTTTGTCGAAATTATCATCAAAATATCAACTTTTCATGAATTGAGAGTACTGATGTACTCAATTTCAATTAAGGCTATGTTTTGGACCATATTTAGCACAATTTTTTTTTCTCGAAAACAGATAGAGATAAGTATAGGACATTATTAACAAAAAAGTATTAAAATACCAGAGCGATTCCAAAAATGTATTAATATATACATTTAAAAAAATAAAGTTGCTAGGACTTTTAGATGGAAGTGGCAACGCCACTTGAGGGGTGCGAGGTGAAATTTTCAGAAAAATCATGCTTTGCGTTTTCCAGAAACGTCTAACCTACCATCGACCGTGAGTCACGCTGTATAAATCAATATTAATCGAAAGGATCTGACTACAAAATGTCAAGAATTCTAAAATATGACACATCCATTTCAGGAAAGCATGTTGTGGATTTTGATTATTCGAAGATGTTGAATATGGTGTATATAATATATTGATAAAACCTTCACAGAAGCTTTAGAACTTTCTAGAATGAAAAGAACGATTGAAAAATATATAAATTCAGTAACATGACGACAAAACTATAGTACAGTGGAAGGATATTAGTCACGATTTGGGCCACCCTGTATAAAGCTTGAAATTTTTCAGATCTTAAAGAGATTGGTCCGCCCAAAAAAATATGATATTAGTAAAAATTTAGCTTCATAAAATTTCATCAACAGAAGAATATGGTCATAAAGTATTGGCATATTATACAAACAATCAAATGCGCTTACCTTGTCCAGTTGGCCACTTTTCTGCTTCTACTGACTTATATTCATTGTAGAGTTGAATAAATTAAACAAATTGTTTTTCAAACTACGTATTTCACTTATGAAAGAAATATAAAGTACAAGGAAACAGGGCAACCCCTTCGATTAAAAGATAAATCCGAACCGCCTAACTACTCAAACTACAACTACACTACACAGACAGACTTCATAGAAACTTTGAGATTGAGAAGTAACTTCCCACATTCGTATAGATGAGAGAGGGGAGCGCAGAAATGAAAGTGGAAGGGGGCAAAATGCACACATTCTCCCATCTTTAGACTGGAGATGGAAGACTGAAGACTGGGAAGGAATATAGGAATCTGTACTTTTCACAGTGGCGGAGGAACTAAAAATTATTAATACCTATATTTCGTCTAGCGTCAATTGGATATATGTTCTTGAATTTGGAATTCAAAGGGGAGGCGTTCTCACAAAACACAGTATTTTCGAGAAAACGAAAACCTTTGTTGAAATAGAAACTAAACAACGAAAAAATGGTCGACTCAAATTCGAGTCTATGTATGGAGATTTCGTAAAAGACAGAGCTGGTTAAATTGTGGCACAGTTATCTATCATCGAGTAGTATTGAAATATACCATGCTGCATTTGTTAAATATAATTTAACAAATGCAGCATTATTGTGAATGAACAAGAATATACCACGGAAGCATTAGGTATGATCGAAGTAACTGATATCTTATTCTTAAAGCTATCGGCGAACTCAAAGGCCAAAAAACCAATACAAAGAAAAAATGCCGCTACGAATTAGTCCACGTAGACTGAAGAACTGGCGGTTCGTAATGAATAATTTTTACTAACCGAGTTTTATGATTGGCTGAAGATTCATAAAATTAAATTTGTCATTTAAACATGTCATTTGTCATAGGTTCGTTCCAACCTTGAGTCATAAACAGATTTCCAACTGTTTGTAAATCGTTGACAACGCGCATGTCTGGTAAATATTGGTTTCTGATTAATTTGAAATTTCTGATTGGAACAGCTGATAGTTCAACTGAAGTTTGGCATGGAATTTCAACATAACCTTTAAAAATAATTTGGGAAAGAAAGTTTTTGGCTTTCTACTACTCCATCTTAATACAAAAAAAGGGATGAGGAAATCTTCCAAACAAAGGAAGGAAGTAATCAATTTGAATGTGTAGATCATGGATGTGTAGATCATGCAAAGAAGTA
Organism: Leptinotarsa decemlineata; assembly: GCF_025532065.1. Lineage (NCBI taxonomy): Eukaryota > Metazoa > Arthropoda > Insecta > Coleoptera > Chrysomelidae > Leptinotarsa > Leptinotarsa decemlineata. Next base: position 4,082,313 of record NW_027412572.1, on the reverse strand, counting down.
ACTTTCAGACACAAACTGAAAGAATGTCCTCCTGAAACAGCTACTTTCATATAAACATTGAATTACACGAAAGAAAAAAAATTCTTTCGAAACAAATACTTCTATATGAACACTGAATTATACAGAAGAAGGTTGCAGTATTTCATATCTCTATTCTATTTACTTATCAACATGGAACTGGGAGGTCACCGCAATAATTAATTTGTGTAATTAAAGATGTTCATATTATAGGTTCACTTAAAGAATTCCCAATTTTTCCTGCGCCAGCAAATACATGATTTATTTTATAACAATTTTTGCAGGTTATGTTGTTTGTAAGTTGCATGAACATAAAACAGAAACAGTAATACGGAATACGCATGCGTCAGATTGATGGTTAGAAGATAATCCTCAAACCATTCTGATAGATTTCGAACAGGTTTGAATCTTGGATGGAACAGAAAACTGATAGTTTACTGATGGTTGGAAACTCACGTTGGAACGCAATCACATTACTGCGCAGAATCCTGACTGTCAGAAACTGTTTCTGACGCTGGTTGGAACGAACCTCATGTTACGGTGATCAATAGAATGTAGCGATGAGAACCGCCGTTGTGTCGTCAATGTTCAGTTCAGGAACAGATCGCGATTTGAGTGTTGAAATTCGATATTGGTGAAGTTATAATTACTTAAAATTTTTGTTATTTGTTTGAAATGTGGCGTCCTTGGACAAGTACTTCTAGTAATAACGAGTGTGATAACAACGCAGACTTTTTCCAGTGTAGTGATTCCAACAGCGACGGTGAACAATGCGAAAAAGAGATACCAGTGAATAAGATTCGGATGCATTCGAATATTGAAACACAGAGAGTATGTTTCAATGTATATAAGAATGTACATATCCAGTTTGGTTTCGAGGGGAAAAAATATTACAAGCAACATCAGATTTGACTGAAATTCCTTTCTCAACTGTACGTAAAATAGTCAAAAACAAACCTTATGAACCCAAGACGCGATTTGATGCGGGATTACCAAAACCTTCAGATGTTCATCTAATAAAATCATTAAAAAAAACAATATAAGACTGTTACGAAAGCAATGAGATTCCTACAATTGAAATCATAAGGAAAAAATTTTATACTTCCGGCCATAACGTGAGCTGCTGTAACAAAACTCTTCAGAATTGGATAAAGAAACTAGGATTTAAATTTAAAATAATAAACAAATGTCAAGGAGTTATGGAAATCAGAAGAATAGTGGAATTGCGTAACAGATACTTAGAACAAATAACTAAATATAGACAAGAACAACGGCCAATTTTCTATTTGGACGAAACTTGGTATGACACTCACGACACAGTTACGAAAGGGTGGACTGATGGTTCGAGAATGTGTACGCCTAACATGCCTGCAAACAAAGGATCGCGACTAGTCATTGTGCATTGCGGAGGAAGTAAAGCATGGGTTTCGAATTCTTTGAAATTATGTGACTATCATAAGAACATGGAAGCTAATAATCTCGAGAAATGGTTTGAAAACACATTGATCCCAAATTTGGATGCAAATAGGGTGATAGTTCTTGACAACGCTTCCTATCATTCGCGACAGCTCATCAATGTACCGAATAAAAATTGGAGGAAAGATGTTCCACCGCAACCCGCATTCACTTGTGACCTAACCTAACCTCCCAACTAGCAATTTCGTATTTTAAAATTGTTGCGGAAACGTTTCAGAGAAACAAATTATAAAACTGCATTCCTCACAGAAATGTTTTCGAAGTGTTTATAAAACTGCTATAAATAGGAAATTGGCACCGTTTTATAAAACATTATAGTTATTATTGATATTTTGTAAGGCTTTTAACAAACACTACAAAACAGTTTTATAAACATTTTGGCAGTTACTATAAAATTTGTCTAACACTCTTAAAAAGTAGTTTTATAAAGACTTCCCTTATTGCACTTTAGCGACACATCAATCAGGAGACAATTTTATAAGAGTTTTTTAGTAGTTCCAAGTAGGCGTTATAAAATATAATACAGCCGAAAACGATAACAATAAAATAAAGAAGTGTTGAAAATGTTTTCTTGAAGACGCAAGAAGTAATTTTGTATTGGACACTAGGAAAATATAATAGATATGTCACCAACTGAAAACTAACAAATAGAAAGGTTGAAGCCATTTTGAAATTTCACTTCTGCACTCATAAAACTTCTAAAGACATTGTTTGTGTTTCGAAGATTGATATTTTTACTGCAAATGAAATTTTATTGACAAATATATAGCCTATTATTAGCAAAATTTAAGCGCGCCACTCATTTATGAATGTTGTCGGTAAAATTATTAATTATACAAAAATTCACTCTGTCAACGTACTAATTTTCTGGTCGCAAACTTAACTCACTTTATTCTAAATAATATAATGTTATAATATTTATGTACTTTTCAGCTGTAAATATCACTATATGTGCGGTATTTCATATTTTCAACTCATCAAATTTCAGTATCCCGGATCGCTATTATTTAAAAAGGCGTCATTCTATAAAATTAATTGGTATCAGTAGCAAGCATTTCAACGTATTTTAGCTACTATGTTACCCCTATAAAACTGTTGAGAAACTCTTAGTTCTGAGAGTGATGGTATTGCGGCAGAGTCGGACTACTTTTGAAGCTATAAGTTTCTACAAAAGTGCTTGTATGAATAAAAGATTTCTCACACATAGTTCGGATAAATATTATCTGTCTTTGATATTTTGGCTAAAATGTTTCATCGATTATAAAGGCTAAACCACGGGTTTTAACCTTTATAATAACCTTTTCCTGTTTTTCGCAAGAAAAAAATTGAAGCACTAGGTCAGGTAGGATAGTTTGAAGTATTTTTTAGTATTTCCAATATACAGGGCGACTCAAAAAGCTTTCAGAAAGTTTTTTTATGGAACACCAAGCCATTTCTTCGTCTATTTGAAGCACTTCGAACTGAATCTAAAACTATTATATACCCCCAATAAATGCTCAAAATGGCCGCCAATTTATAGTAATGAGTTTTCAATATTTTTTTGGCCCTAAGCTACGATGTATCAATAATATAGAAGTATTTTGCAAGAGTTTTACCTCATATTACTGAAGTTTTCTCCCAACACCAAACTGTTCTAGATCCACTAGGTATTAAGATTTTCAACCGTATTTTTTTTTAATAGATGGATTTTATGAAATAACTTGAACAAAACCGAACTAGCCCAAACCAACCATTATCCCTTCTTTTACTAAACAAAAAATTATAAAAAAATATTTGTTACAAATAGAGTATTCGAACCAGTCGTCACAAAAATTAATACGTCAATCCCAACATCAAAGGCATTTACACTAACGGAAACCTATGGATATGAACACTGTCACGAATTAATTATAGAAAGCGGGTAGCGAACCCATACAATCGAATTTGAACGCGAACGCATACGCTCAAATCACAAAATTATCGGAAACCTAGATACTCCCAAATGGATAAAATTCCGTGAATCTCCTTGTATGGTTCAGCTGCTAAAACTGAACTCCCATCCAACTTATTTCTATATGAAATATTTTTTCGAAACACAACTAAGCACCCCGTTATTTAGATGTTTTTTTACACAGAATACTAAGAATACGGCTCTGTTAATATTTGTTTGCCTTTCTGCTCCGCTGTGGCTCTGCTGTCGGTACACAACTGTTGTGATTGTTATAAGTTAGTTGGCAACATTTTTGCTAATAAACGATACTTTGGTGACTCTTATAATATAAATTACTTATATTCATCACATATCACCTTTTTTATGATGAATATCCGTTGTCTAATGCTAAATACATGGTGAATATTAGACATAACCTATATGATCGCCGATGAAATATTGTTGATATATAATTTGTCATGCGTTTAGAGGAAATGAGTGGTAAGTTTTTGATGTCAGAATATATCTTTCAATTAGCTTCAATAATTGACCAGATATTTGATAATTCAGGCCTATATTTTCAGTTGTTAGTTTTTTTTTGAAGCTGGATTTGACTCATTTTAACTACGTTTTAGGTATATATGTTCACCATAGTTCCGTCGTCATGGGTAAATAATAACTAACTCTCATGGCCAAAAATTGATGCTGATAAGCTAATACGAATCCACAATTCTGTGCCCGAAGCCAGTTGGTTTAAAATGATGTATAAACTAAAACAAAGTCATTTGATGACCAACCAAATTGCTGAAGAAGAACTATTAGAACGAATGCTGAAGAATGACGATACAGAACAACAAAAGCAGGGTTATTTTCATTCAAACAAGTTGTCACAGAAAGTGTGGAAAACCTAGAGTTATGTATGCAAGGACATACACTTTTTCAAATGTTTTTGTCTGTAAAACGTCAAGTAGTTGGTTTTTGGTATAGTTATCTTCAAAATACAAATTGTTATCCGTTGAAAAACTTCGTATTTCCTCTTTCCTTTAATTTTTATTCGGTACTTTGATGAGCTGTCGCGAATGATAGGAAGCGTTGTCAAGAACTATTACACTATTTGCATCCAAATTTGTGATCAATGTGTTTTCAAACGATTTCTCAAAAATATTAGCTTCCATGTTCTTATGATAGTCAACATTGCAGTCCTCAAGTTTTTTTTCACATAATTTCAAAGATTTCGGAACCCATCCTTTAGTTCCTCCGCAATGCACAATGATTAGTCGCGATCCTTTGTTTGCAGGAATGTTAGGCGTACACATTCTCGAACCATCAGTCCACCCTTTCGTAACTGTGTCGTGTCATACCAAGTTTCGTCCAAATAGAAAATTGGCTATTGTTCTTGTCTATATTTAGTTATTTGTTCTAAGTATTTGTTACGCAATTCCACTATTCTTCTGCTTTCCACAATTGCTTGACATTTGTTTATTATTTTGAATTTGAATCCTAGTTTATTTATCCAATTCTGAAGAGTTTTGTCACAGCAGCTCACTTTATGGCTGGAAGTATTCAATTTCTTTCTTATGATTTCAATTGTAGGAATCTCATTGCTTTTGTAAGTCGTATATTGTTTTTTTAATGATTTTATTAGATGAACATCTGAAGGTTTTGGTAATCCCGCATCAAATCGCGTCTTACGTTCGTAAGGTTGGTTTTTGACTATTTTACGTACAGTTGAGAAAGGAATTTCAGTCAAATCTGATGTTGCTTGTAATATTTCTTCCCCTCGAAACCAAACTTGATATGTACATTCTTATATACATTGAAACATACTCTCTGTGATTCAATATTCAAATGCATCCGAATCTTATTCACTGGTATCTCTTTTTCGCGTTGTTCATCAGCGCTATTGGAATCACTACACAGGAAAAAGTGTGCGTTGTTATCACACTCGTTATTACTATTAGGACTTGTCCAAGGACGCCACATTTCAAACAAATAACAAAAATTTTAAGTAATTATAACTTCACCAATATGGAATTTCAACACTCAAATCGCGATCTGTTCCTGAACCGAACATTGACGACACAACGGCGGTTCTCATCGCTACATTCTATTGGTCACCGTAACATGACTACTAGGCGACATTTTTGAGGTTAAGATTGAATGATGACTTGTCATCATGTAAATTGAACTTCGCCTTTTATCTTCTTATAATTAATGAACTGTACATGATTAATTTGCTTTGAATGTATTAAAAGATGATAAAGACGATATTATTATTATTATTAAAAAAGTCTAATTCGCTGGTAAGTCATATTTAAAAATTTGCTCATCAAATAAAATGAAATCAATGGAAAAAGTAATCTATAAATTTGGGTCAACGCCTTTTGTTCTCAAAATTTGAATTCTTTGCAAACATTATCTTGTATCATTCTATACATGGTTCAAATTTCAAATGGTCTAAAATTTAAATGAAATTACTGATCGCAAATGAACAAAACTTTTACTCACCACAAGTAGCTCTGGATAAACATCCAAGAACATTTGCAACTGTCACAACACAAACTTTACGTCTCTAATAGTTATAGTGAACAAAACACGGACACAAATGATAAATGATGCAATAGTGGACCGCAAGAGGTAAGAATTTGAAAGAGTGGGAGGACAAGGAGACCAGACAACGCGACGGGAATGTTGAACGTGTGCAGTCGGCATGGCATCTCGACAGGGGGAAATGCAGAGAGGGGAATAATAGCTCTTTTACTCGATCCGGCGCGCGTCGCGCGGCGCCCGCCACGCGGTGCACGCATGAAAAATGTGATGTTTACACAAGAGGTCGGTTTCGTCTAGCGCACACCGCGCGGCGCTTCCGTATTATGACTGTTCAGTAGAGGTTCAACTATTGAAATGTTAACATTGCGGAAGAAGAAAGTACTAGCCATGTACTTGCTATGGAGAAGGCGAATAAGAAAAAGAAATAGGCGGTTTTGGATTCACTCATTGCTTCAAAATCGACATACTTCTGGGTCCTTCAAAGTTTTATTCAATTCATTGCGGAACAGTGAGGAAAGATTCTTTTCGTACTTTCGCATGTCAATCAAATCTTTTGATGAACTTTGTGAGAAACTGAAAGACAAGCTATAAAAACAAGATACAAACATGAGGAACTCCATCCAACCTATGGAAATGCTTGCCGTTACAATAAGGTAAGTTTATAAATGTAAAGACATATACATAAATGTAATACTGCTACATACGAAATTGATATTTTTTTCTTTGTTAAAATATTCCAATCATGTGAATCTCCCTCAAAATCTAAGGACAACACACTTGATGGTGTAGGTGTAGCACGATGCGCGGTTGGTGTGCGTGATGGTTGCGTTGGTTGCAGGTTGCTTGCTTCTTGACTGGTTTGTTGGTTCATTGGATAGTATTGTTCACTGCTGATTGAGGTATGAGGATGAATCGGACTAATGTATGGGTTGGTGTAGGTCTGGTTTGGAAATTTCGGAGGAAATTGCGGCTGTTGTTGAGAATAATACATATTTGGATAGTGGTATTGCGGAGTAGGGGCTTGGATGGTTCCTTGACCCTGTCCTTGGGCCTTGACGTTTTTTAAAACCCCGAGAACCCCGAGTTGAAATTCGACAAACTGGTCATTAGTAAACGTTTTTAATGTTGGAATCATACTTCTGAAGAAGCCAAAGTAAGTTTCTTCTTCGTCATGCGGGTTTTCTAAAATTTTCATCATCTTCAGTTCGAACTCGTCCTCGTTTCTCTTCTTTTTTCTTGTTACCTGTGATTTGGTCGGTTGCGCTGGAATACGAGTTCCAGGATCGTCTATTATTTCTTCCGTTGGTGATGCAGTATTATTGCCTTCGGGTACGTTGATGGATGACTCTGTATCATGTTGGTGTGCTATTTTCTTCAAAAATTGAAGTTGGTCGTGATATACGTATTTTTTTATTTTACTAGCTCCAGCTCCTGATTTTTTTGAATCCTTATCTTGTCGAATATGCTTCATCCACCTGTCCCTTACATTTCGCCATTTCTTAAGCAAGGTGTCCCCTGAAATTAAAACCCGTATTAGTTATATGAATATTGATATAAAACGTGTGGCGTTAAATAAATTAATTTGTCCATTATTACTTTTTATAAATATATTTTTCCGTCGAACGGACAAGTATCGGTAAACCATGGTAGAAAAAGTGGCTTTTTGACCAGTGGCAATGATTGTTGAAAGGTTGAACTTGTTCTAGCGTTCTAACTTTTCTTTTGATTTGACCTATGGCGTGGAAAGAAACAAAAGACGAAATGCGGCTGAGGGAGGGACCGGTTCCGAAACTCTAATAAAGGCAGATATAAAATCTATTTTTGTTTGTTTCAGGTATCTGGCTTCTGGCAACATGTTTACTGACCTACACTTCTACTACAAACTTGGAATTTCTACAATAAGTAAAATTGTAGAAAACGTATGCAGCAATATATGGGATGTCTTCCGATCTGAGTGTTTTCCTGAGCTGACGGCAAAGAATCTGAAGGAAATATCAGAAAGATTTTTGAATAAAACACAATTTCCCCATTGTGTAGGAGCTGTGGATGGAAAACATATCAGAGTGGTCAAGCCGAAGCATAGTGGTTCTTTGTATTTCAACTACAAAGGTTATTATACTATTGTGCTAATGGCCGTGTGCGATGCAAATTATCGATTTACTTTTGTTAATATTGGGGCTCACGGATCAGAAGCAGATCCCTCAGTTTTCCAGAAATCAAGTCTATGGAAAAACATTCAGGATCAAACAATAGAATTTCCTAAACCAGAACCTCTCCCAGGGAGTGAATCACCTAATATGCCTTATTTCTTCCTAGGGGATGAAGCGTTTCTCTTAAGAACTAAGCTTATGCGTCCTTTTGGAGGCCACAACTTAACTGTTGAAAAAAGAGTTTTCAACTATAGGTTGAGTAGAGGTAGAAGATTGATTGAATGCACCTTTGGCATCATGAGCAATAAATGGAGGATCTTTCATCGACCTATGAATGTGAACATCGAATTAGCGGTAAAGATAACCAAAGCCTGTGTAGTTCTACACAACTTCGTTAGAGTAAGGGATGGAAATAGGTTAGAAGATGCATCTACTGTTGTTGGATGGGAAGATTTGCCAGTACGTACCAATCAAGGAACTAACCAGTCATTGCGGGGTGGGAACGAGCCTATCCAGGTTAGGAATGTTTTGGCTAAGTATTTCATGACAAACGTTGGATCAGTATCATGGCAGTTAAAAAACATCTAATTAACATCTGTGGTCAAAAATGTGAACTGTTTACAATTATAAAATATTTTCAGGTATTTTTTGTTGCTAGTTCTAATCTTTTTTATTTACCCAGTACTATTAAAATTTAAAAAAAAAACCTGTTATTTTCAATGAACATATTCATCATATGCTACGTGTTTAACTATATAATCTTTCAAATGGTACTTACCCAACTGTTTCTTTTCCGAAGCAGATTTTTCTTCAAATCCTTCAAATAGCTCCTGACAAATTTCTCTCCAAGCTTCCCTATTCTTGTTTCTGTCTTTATATTCCTCTAGCGACTTGTCCCACAGCAATGGTCTTTCTTCCACAAACATGATTAATTTTTCCATGTCAATATCATCAATATCAGTCTCAATGACCTTTTGTGTTTCACTCATTTTAACTCCTTAAATATATGTTCTAACTTCTACTTCTCTTTCGTTTCAGGATATAAAAACTTTTTTTATAATCCTCAGTCACTTCAGCAACAAAACATTGATCAAACACAATACCATAGTAGGTCTTCACTCTCCAATGGCAGATCCAAGACTAGAGGTTAAAGTCGTGCGGCGCGCGCCGGACCGTGTAAAAACCTCAATAAGAAACAATAGCCCTTCGCAGACTAATCCGGCGTGAACGCCGCATGTCCGGCGGCAATTTGCGCGCCGCGAGGCGTCTACGCCGTGCGGCGCGCGCTGCATGTAGTGTGGAAAGACTCATCTACTGCCATAGCTCAACGCCGCATAAGGCGCGAGCCGCACGGCGCGAACCGGATCGTGTGAAAGAGCTGTAAGACAGAGACTATTCGCGATTCCGACAACTGCGGTAATCATTTTATCCAGTGTTGCCTATGTCATTACTATTGTAATAGTTCCATTACTTCTTACTTCTGGGTTGTATGATATTACGTCATTACGTACAGTTGGAAAACCCGTTATCTATTATTTTTGTGAAAGAAAAAGAGTTGAATTTATAGTTCGTGGTCACAGAAAAACTGATCCATTGTTGTTCAGAGGAACAATGCGATGCACATGTATGAAGTTCTCCATTGAATTTTTTTATTTTTTTCAGAGAGTGAATAATAATTGATAGCAAAAACTCGTAACTTTCACAGAAGCGATAGTGAGTTTGAAAATGTGACATACGAAACTTCCAATGCAGCAGCTGATGATGCTACAGCACAATTAGGGGAAAAGTGTACGAGATGATCCGTTGAGGAAAGATGATCCTTTTATATTGCAAGTGCCATCTAGTTGTGTGTTTATTGGTAAAATGTAGTCCCCGAAATTGTCCCGCCTCAGTCAATCGTAATGGCGTCTTGAGTGACAGTCAAATTTTTTGAGGAAGAAAATAAAAATTATGTGACTTCAATCGGAGGTAAGGCTGACTTTAAGATTATGTTAAATGTGTTCTAATGTACTTTATTGTCGTGGCTGATGTATTAGTTAGCATTGTATATGTTTGATATGTTTTAAAATATGTTTTTCAGTTAACCAGCTATTGCACCCCCACGAACGATAACCCTCAGAAGTCAAAACTTGTGCGAGCTAAGGACTAACAAGGTCTTACCTTTTAACGAGTGATTCCTAACACTTTATTTTGATTTTTTGACAGCATGGAAACAGTTGAAACCACATAGGTTGTGTTATCGATTATTGAATAAAAAAGGTTATGTTGTGGGAAGATGATTATGTTACCGGTGTATAGTTCAAATAAACGTGCAACCTACTTTCCAACAGCTCGCCTTTAATAATATAGTTAGGGAGCTAACTAATTTCGTTATTCAATAATCATTTCTGATTATTTCTTTTTAGCAATACTCTCAAGGGCATAAACTTTTTCAAATGTTCTTGTCTGTAAAACTTCAAGTAGTTCGTTTTTGGTATATTAATCTCCAAAATACAATTTGTTATCCATTAAAAAACTTTATATTTCGTCTTTCCTCGAATTTTTATTGGGTACTTCAATGAACTGTCGCAAATGATAGGAAGCGTTGTCAAGAACTATCACACTATTTGCATCCAAATTTGGGATCAATGTGTTTTCAAACCATTTCTCGAGATTATTAGCTTCCATGTTCTTATGATAGTCACATAATTTCAAAGAATTCGAAACCCATGCTTTACTTCCTCCGCAATGCACAATGATTAGTCGCGATCCTTTGTTTGCAAGCATGTTAGGCGAACACATTCTCGAACCATCAGTCCACCCTTTCGTAACTGTGTCGTGAGTGTCCTACCAAGTTTCGTCCAAATAGAAGATTTGCAGTTGTTCTTGTCTATTGTATAGTTATTTGTTCTAAGTATTCAAATCCATATTCTTCTGCTTTCCCTAACTAATTGATGTTTGTTTATTATTTTAAATCTAAATCCTAGTTTCTTTATCGAATTCTGAATAGTTTCGTCACGGCAGCTCACGTAATGCTCGAAAGTATTCATTTTATTCCTTATGTTTTCAGATGTAGGAATCTCATTGCTTTTGTAACAGTTTGTTGTACATCGTTCTTTTCAATGATTTTATTGGATTTTTTATTTTTTTGTTTTCAGACCTATGGGTAATGAATGAAACTGCAAATTAATATAATTTTAATCTTTTTATTCATCCTCTATTATAAACATGCTATAAATCTGTGGTCGCCAACCTCTTCAATGTTTAAAAAAAAATCTGTTTTAAAATCTGTTTGGTAAATTTTCGTTATGTGGACACCCGGCGATTTTGAAAAAATTTTTGACTGTACTTACGTATTTTGATGCGTAGATTACGAATCCGAAAAAAAAAGCGGCGCTCTCACTTATTTAAAAAGTTACGGCCCTTCAAAGTTCAGAAAAGGGCAACTTTTCAGCCTTCTTTTTCACTAAATAAGCTATTTAAAAACACAAGCATTTATTCACTAGGTCACCTTTACACCTTATTCCTCCTTCTTTAACACTTTTCACTTCAATAATCAACATTTTTCTTATAAAAATGTTAAAAAATGTACGGAGCTGCTTTTTGGTTACATATCACTGTATTTTACGTTTTTAAGGTTAATGATATGGTTGGTACGACTGATGCAGTCCATATTCCTGAAGTAATTCAAATGTTTTTACCTTCATTCTTTAGATCGTAAATTGGTTTTTGGTGGTGTATTACGAATTTGAAATAGTAGGCGACGGCAAATACCAACCGCTTTTTTCTGAAATGTCACTAGTAACTAACCTAAAAATAGAATAATGTCACCAGGAGAAGCATTCGTTTTTAAATTAAGTTTTTTATAAGAAACATGTTGATTATTGAAGTGAAAAGTGTTAAAGAAGGAGGAATAATGTGTAAAGGTGACCTAGTGAATAAATGCTTGTGTTTTTAAATAGTTTATTTAGTGAAAAAGAAGGCTGAAAAGTTGCCCTTTTCTGAACTTTGAAGGGCCGTAACTTTTTAAATAAGTGAGAGCGCCGCTTTTTTCTTTCGGATTCGTAATCTACGCATCAAAATACGTAAGTACAGTCAAAAATTTTTTCAAAATCGCCGGGTGTCCACATAACGAAAATTTACCATCTGTTTTTCCGTTAATCAGATGCCGCCCCCATACGAACGACAACTCTCAGAAGTTGAGAAACTTCTGCGAGCTAAGGACTAACGAGGTCTTACCTTTTAACGTGTGATTCCTAACACGGTTGCAGAATCATTCCAGCTTCAACCAGATAAATTCTCTCGAGAAAAATATCTGGTCGAGGCGGGAATCGAACACACGACCTTCCGATCGTGAGTCGGACGCACTACCACCGCGGCCAATTCCACAACGATGTGTTGAGCTACTTTGTTAATTTTGGAATAAACAGCGAGCTACCCACACGGAAGCCACGTAACGCAACGTAAATGAAATAATCCACAGTTAATTTATCATTATATGTATTTATTTTACTATTTAACTGGTAATACATAATACATAGGTACTAATAATAAACTAATAAAAAAATAACTAATATTACTAGTACGTACTTGTTCATAGCTACATTCCTACCTATCAAACGAATGTGTTTGAAAAATAAACACAAACTTTTATCCAGCCACAACAGCATGCCACGTATGAATTGAAAATAGTTAATAATAACAACAAAAAAGTAACGCACTATCATGAACATGAACATTGAAAAATAAAAAAGCAACTTCAATGAGAAGGCTGACACTCAGACTTATCGATAATTTTTTTAATGTTTGCAGTAAAATTTGATGCAGCCATTCGAATACAATTATCCAAATGTTCATCTGTAAGTCGATTGCGATATTTGTTCTTAATAAACTTCATATTGGAAAAAAAAGAAGGTTCACACAAATAGGTTGAACTGAATAATGCTTTCTTTTTCAAGGCAACACGGCATAGAACTGAATATTTGTCTTTACTTACAATAGGCCAGATACATTCAGTACTTGAGACTAACGATTTTAAGGCTAAATCATTTTGAAACTCAATGACTTCCATTTCTGTTGCAGCGATGTCTTCTTCAAAGTTATGCATAACACAAGTTGCAAACTGTTGAATATCAATTTCCATAAAGGGTGAAACAACAAACTACGCTACTAAAGCCATTTCATTGAAATCCTTAAAACGATTTTTGAAGTTATTCTTCAGGGTAGAAATTATTTCTACATGATATTTGTTGTCATAGGGTTCCAATGGATTTTGAGATATTTTTTCTGAAAGAATAGGAAAATGCTTGGCATCGCTGTTAATTAGGTTTTGTTCCCAAAACACCAACTTTTTGATAAATGCTTTTATATCAGAAATCATTTCCGCTAGTTCTTTGTCTCTCCCCTGAAGCTGCAAATTGAGTTCGTTTAATTTCTCTGTAATGTCCACGAGAAAACCAAAATCTCTAAGCCAGATTGAATTTTCTAGTTCCGGAGTCGGTTCATCGCGTTGTTTGAAAAATTGAACTATGCCAGATAGGACATCATTAAAACGTTTCAGCACCCGTCCTCTACTTAACCATCGGACTTCAGAGTGAAGGAGTAGGTCCCCGTATTGACAGTCAACTTCATCTGCCAAGGTTCTGAATAATCTTCTTTGTAACACTTGAACTCTAATCTTGTTCACAATTTTTACCATCAGTTTCATAACGTTGTTTAGTTTCAGGAAATTTTCACATAATGCTTGCTGATGGATAATGCAGTGGTAACAGAGAAATTGCGGAAAAGTTTCATCTTTACGACATAACGCCACCAGACCCTTATCATAACCCACCATAGCTGGAGCGCCATCGGTTGTCAAGCCTACCATTTTCGATATTGGAATTTTCTCGGAACAAATAATATCTTTAATGAGAAAACAACTCATGTCCAGTAGTGTGTCCTTTCAGTGGAATGAACTTCAAAAGATCTTCTTTAATCGTAAAATCACTAAAAACCATCCTGACGAACACGGCCATCTGGGCAGTGTCAACGACATCTGTTGATTCATCCAGTTGAAGTGAAAAATAAACACAGTTATCTAAGTCAGTTCTTAACTGTAAAAAAATATCATTGCTCATTACTTCTACACGTCTCATCACTGTATTAGCAGAAATTTGCATAGATTTTATAGCTGAAACTACCTCGTCTTTATTTCTAAAGTTGGCAAATAACGAATCAGCAGCTTCTAAAAACGCCTGTTTTATCATTTCCCCGTCTTCATAAGGTTTCTTTTTTTTCTGCAATTATCTGGGACACACGGTACGATGCTTCAGTTGCAGCCTTATTTTTGTCAACTGTTCTTAAAAATATTGATTGTTGTCCAATTAACTGCTTTTTTAACTGTTTCAGTTTCTCCTTTCTGGCGGCAGAATGTAGTGGGAATGAATTTTCAAAATTAGAATGTACAGTTTTATGATGTCTCTCAATATTCCCTTTTTTAGCAACGGAGACCGAAGTATTACATAACAAACACACATTTTTATCTTTAACTTCTGTAAAAAAGTATTGTTCTTCCCATTCCGAATGAAAGTGGCATGTCTTTACCTTCTTACAACTGCTTGCCATAATATTATTTTTGTTGTTCTCTACTAACCCAACCGCTGGACGTTGGTTACGCATTCAGTTTTAAACTAAGCGCAATGTTGCCGCACCGTGCGTATTTATCCCGTTCAAAGCAATCCAGATCGTTCTCGAACACTAACGCGCTGGTCCGGCTGGTCGGTTCTAGCCGATTCTAGCTTGATGACGTCAGCGGCAGATCGCTCACCGCAACGTTGCCGCTGTTTATGTTTAATATTATGACAATTAAATTTTTTTGTGGAATTTTCGGAAGCTTCTCTGATTTTTTCAGTTTGTATTTTTTAAAATAAAATCGTTGTGAGAGCTACAGGTTGGCGACCACTGCTATAAATGAACAAATGTAACAATTGAATAAGAAGCATTCTCAGAAATTTAATTCATAAAGCCTTTGAACACTTTTACAAAAGTATATATTATACTATTATTAAAATATTTATATCTGGTAGTAGGCAAACATTGCCAGAATCGATTTTCAATCATTGTTACGGGCTATTTGGCCTCTCGTCAGCGCAAGGTAGACTCCATCATCAACATGAAGTTGATGATTTTCCATAGCCAAAAATCGAATTCATCTCAGAGTATCATTCCTCGAACTAGGCTGAAGCGGACAACAAACAACATATTTGTCATCGCCCCATCTGCCCGTAAACGAGATAACCGACCGCATATCCGAATGGCCCAATTCCTCGTATAAGGAAAATACTATGTGGAGACACTTTCTATTGGCACCAATGGAAATAAATGAAAATGAGTACCTCTAATTTCCAGGAAATATACCTAATAGGTATACAAATTTGATTGTAGGTAGTTAGGATACTATTTAGATATGTAACTCAGTAAGGAAATCTCATAAGTTGATTTCTCACAGTGTAGAGTTCATGCAGAGATTTGAAGCTAGTGCTCACGTATATAAAAGTGAACGAGAAAATTTGGTGATTGACAATTCAGTGGTTAAATAAAGGTAAGTATGCAAGTAGATTAGATGTTCTAAAGCATTCAGATTGTGGTTTTCATACAATTATTTATTGTAATTTTTCAATTACAGTAAATTGAATAATAATGATGCTATGAATTAAAAAACAAAGAGAATAATAATAATAAATCGGCTTTGTTGATAATAGAAAAAAACAATACAAAAATACATTTAAAAATGGAAATAAGTTATGAAAGATTCTGGTACTCATTGCCGAAGTCTATAGTCCGTTCATAATTTGTCGATAGCACAAAATGAGGGCCCAAGTCATAAAACGGTCGTAAAACTCGTAAAATCATAGGCGGAGGTTCCTGAGGTGTTTATTCATTAAATATAAAGCTTCAGTTTATATTCGAAACTTGCCTTGAAAGGGTGAAGTTGTTACGAACGAAAATAATTTTTGGTTTAGTACATTTTTTAATCGCATTTAATTTACGGCTCGTTGGTGTTTCGGCGTCTACGGCAGTAATTAACGTCTCTAATATTTATTTTGCGAATTTTGTGCAGTGCGTGAGTAACTTTTTTTCATATTCCTACAAACATATACGTACCTTTCGTTCCTGCTTGTTTTGTTTGATTGCTTGCGATGGCTTCGTCATCATCATCAACATCATCAAGTTTTACACCGGTACTGTTGCGTACAGTCAGTAAGTCTGTCTATTCACCAAGAGAGAAGACTATTGTTTTGAACGTTCACGATGCTCTGGTTTCTCAGAATCTCACAAACACTGTTCAGAACATAATCAAGAGTTGTGCCAACATGACGGGCGTAGGGGAGTCAACAATATATAGGTTCCTATCAGAAAGAAAAAAAAAAGGTATAGCTAACCCAAATACAAACGAATACTTAAAGAGAGGGAGAAAACCTATTGAAATTGATGAATTTGCCAAAAATGGTATTCGAAGGAAAATTCACGAATTTTTTTACAAAAAAGAAATACCCAACTTAAACAAAATTTTACAAGAAGTTAGAGACGACCCGGATTTGCCTCATGTCGGACGAACCAAATTGTGGCAAGTTTTGAATTAAATTTCCGGTGGGAGAAATCAGACCGAAAATCACTTTTGATTGACCGGGAAGAGATAATATGTTGGAGAAGAAAGTATCTAAGATCTATACGAAAATTTCGGGCTGAAGGAAGGCCAATTTACTATCAGGACGAAACGTGGGTAAACGCAGGTCATACTCTCACAAAAATTTGGACAGATAAAAATATATCAAGCTCCAGGCAAGCCTTTATGGAAGGTTGGTCTACTGGTATTTCCCCACCCTCTGGTAAAGGCAGTAGATTAATAGTTTCTCACATTGGCAGTGAAAAAGGATTTGCTAAGCATGGTTTGTTGGAATTTGAATCCAAAAGCACAAAAGACTATCACGAGGAGATGACAGCTGATGTTTTCGAAGAGTATTTTGAGCAGATGATTGAACATATACCACCAAACTCAATTATAGTATTAGATAATGCACCTTATCATTCACGACTAGTTGAAAGACTTCCAACGACTGCGTGGAAGAAACAGGATATCATTGACTGGCTGCGGAATAAGTCCCTGCCTTACGAAGATGGAATGGTTAAAGCAGAACTTTTAAAAATTGCCCGGCAACACAAATCTAAGTTCAAGAAATACGTAGTTGACAAAATGGCGGAAAGACGAAACATCACAGTCCTTAGACTTCCACCCTACCACTGCGAATTAAATCCAATTGAACTCATTTGGGCACAAATGAAAAGCTATGTGGCTAGAAAAAATACGTCATATAAAATACAAGCTGTACGTGAATTGTTATATGAGTCTTTACAACATATTACAGAGCAAAATTGGCGAGATGCAGTAAGACATGCAATAGAAGAAGAACAAAAAATGTGGGATCTTGACAATATAATTGATGCGACTGTAGAGACACAACCGCTAATTATTAACCTGCAAGACGACTCGGATTCCGAAGATGATCCTGTTTATTTTGAATTTGAATAGTTTTGTAAGTAATCGTAGTTTATATCATTTAAAAATAGGTATTAATTAAATAAATGTATCTTTTACAAATTGCAAGTAACTTATTATTTTTGAATAAAATAAAGAATTTTTTTTTAATAAAAATACAGTTTACAGTACCTACAGTTTAAGAATATTAATATATTTATTTATTTAAAGTAACTAATGTTTTAATCATATACTCTACGACACTGGTCACTCATTTTCACTCAAAATACCTACATAATCGGATTAAAAGTTTTATAGCTGTATTGTATTTCTTCAGATACAAGGTGGGTTAGTCGAAAACATCTGAAACTGCCAGTTTTAGTTTGGTTTTTGTTATTATATCATATTAGCTGTCCTCTCTGTATTTCAGTTCTCTAATGAGGGTCAAACTTGCAGTGAGCTATCAACAAATTATGAACGGACTGTAGGTCAAAAGCTACTTCTAACCTAACCTAACTCAACCATCAAGCACCACCCCATAATGCACGCAACATAAAAAAATAGAAGACAATCAACAGTGATGGTACCACGAAATAAGAAACAGAAATAAAAATAATAAGTTGTGAATACTATGGAACGCCGTTTTAATTTTTATTGTCACAAATATTCATTCCTCAATTTATTCAACTAACAATTTATTTGTTTGAATTTAATTGATTCATGCATTTGTTCCACACATTAAAAAAGATTGTTCACAAAATTTGTTCTATTTTAAATGACACTTGATTTAAAATGTTACATGAATTAATTTGTTTGATAAAAAGTTGCGAACAGTTATAATATAGATTCATTGTAATATAGATTCATAGATTCATTGTTTGAAATTTTTGGAAATAAATGTTTGGCATATATATATTTTTTGTAACTATCGAATAATTTAATACAATTTCTGTGAAACATGAAAAAAATTGTTATTTGATAATTATAGTTACATGAATTAAAACGATTGTTGATAATTTTAATTCGGCGCTAGCGTCGAGCGGATTCTTGCAGAAGCTGAATTTTTACCGTTTTACTTTTTATTAATATTCCTTTGGAAAGGATTGAATTATTTTGTTTGTTGAATTTCAGTGATACATGATTCAAATTGTTTGTTGATTTTTATTCGGCGCTGCAGTCGAACGGATTATTACCGTACTGTGACCAATGACATACATCAACAAACAATTTAATTCATGTATCACTGAAATTCAACAAACAAAATAATTCAATTCTTCTCGAAGGAATATTAATAAAATCGCCGTTTTACTTTCTATTAGTGTTTTGTAAAAATGAATTGTTTTGATTGTTACATTTGGGTGATACATGAGTTACATTGATTGTTGATAATTTTTATTCGGCGCTGTTGTCGAACGGATTATAGCCGCACTAATTTGTATTACAGTTTTCTTGGTTGGGGATCTACAAATGTGAACACGTTGTCATTAACGTTTTTTCTAATTAGTCTATTAAATTAGGAGAAAATTGCCCATATTGTGAGTTATTCAAATGACATTGAAATTTCGGATACAACAGTAAAGTTGTCGATACAAATAATTTATAGAAACGATTTGAACAGAAAAGTTGTTTATAAAGGGATGCATAATAATTATAAACCTTCTGGTATATCTCTTGCATGAAGCGCCTAACCCCTCTTTTCACGAATGTCAGAGTAAAACTGGATCATAAACGATGAAATTCAATACTTTTCTCGTCACGCATTTCATCAACCAAGTTGGCGTCTTCAGGAAATGCGAAGTTTTATTCATTTTCTGAAGTCGCCAAGTTGGTTGGTGAAACGAGCATCATGAAGAGTATTGAAGTTCTTATGATTGGAAAAAGTGCTCGTTTTTTCATTTATTCCACTTTTACCTTCTAAAACTAACGATGTTAAGGTTGATTCTTTTCACCAGTTGCAAATAGTATACACTTTCCTTTCAAAATCACTTGCCAGTAACACTTCTTGATTTTTTTCTTCAATTAAATAGTAGTTTTCATGGTTAAAAAAGAAAATAAAATTACTGTTTAATCAAAATATAACAAAAATATTTATCTCATATCAAGGACAGGAAGAAAGCAATCTAATTAGGGTTTCAGCTATGCAGTATAGGAATCTAGTGAACCTATTTTCAAAAAAAAATCATATTTTCTGGTATTATATGTTTCAATCACTTCCCAGCGTTTTCAGGTGTCCTTTTTCTTACGATTTCAGCTCTAATTTCAATAACCAGAACCTAAAACATAAATATAAATTCCAGGTAAACTAATACCTAACCTTGTCTTAAGCGGTCACAATTATTATCCTATAGTCATATTAAGATTTCATTTCTTTTCTAGAATATGCATTTGAATAAATTAGTGCTATCTCAACATCTACAGTTTTTTTTAGAAAATTTTGTACATTTTCCAAAGTCTTAATGTAATTTTTGTCAGTTGAGAACATCTATCGATTCCTGATAACTGAAAGATTAGTATGATACTTGATGTATATATTTCACTGAAATTTCCCAAGCAGACATACCTGAACTGCAAAAGAAAATTCTCACCTTTCATTTCATACCAAACTAAAGATTTGCAAATTTAAAGGAAAATCTTACATCTTAGGATTTATTGTGGGATAAAATTAGCATTTCCATACTGAAGACTAAGTTTTCAAATGATTAGACATCTCATCAAGGGCCACAGTCCATTCGAAGTTTGTTCAAAAATTTTGTAAATCTATAAATACCCACCTTCCTGTTTATAAAAATGCTTTGACATGTATTTATTTTCAGATTGTGTTTGCTTTCATTTTTCACCATAATGCTTCGATTACATTGTACCACAGTACAGTTATGATTGAATGCCACTTGCTTTTTGCCTCGATGAACGCTCTATGTATGCTGCATATTGCTTCTATGAAAATCCTTCAGAGCTCATGTCTTCCCAAGATAGTTGCTAATCCATACACATTTCTGGGAAATTGTTTTATACTGTGTGAGAGAGAACTGTAATAACCATTAATACTCTTCAAGATAATCCTTCCCAACTAGCAATTTCGTATTTTATAATAGTTGCGGAAACGTTTCGGAGAAACAAATTATAAAACTGCATTTCTCCCAGAAATGTTTTCAATATGATTATAAAACTGCTATAAATAGGAAATTGGCACCGTTTTATAAAACATTCTAGTTATTATCAATATTTTGTAAGGCCTTTTACAAACACTACAAAATAGATTTATAAACATTTTGGCAGTTACTATAAAATTTGTCTAACGCTCTTAAAAAGTAGTTTTGTAAAGACTTCCCTTACTGCACTTTTGCAACATATTTAAGCGATACTTATAAAATAATCAGAAGACAATTTTATAAGAGTTTTTTATTAGTTCCAAGTAGGCGTTATAAAATATAATACAGCCGAAAACGATAACAATAAAATAAAAAAGTGTTGAAAATGTTTTCTTGAAGACGCAAGAAGTAATTTTGTATTGGACACTAGGAAAATATAACAGATATGTCACCAACTGAAAACTAACAAATAGAAAGGTTGAAGCCATTTTAAAATTTCACTTCTGCACTCATAAAACTGTTAAAGACATTGTTTATGTTTTGAAGATTGATATTTTTACTGCAAATGAAATTTTATTGACAAATATATAGCCTATTATTAGCAAAATTCAAGCGCGCCACTCATTTATAAATGTTTTCGGCAAAATTATTAATTATACAAAAATTCACTCTGTCGACGTATTAATTTTCTAGTCGCAAACTCAACTCACTTTATTCTAAATAATATAATGTTATAATAAGTATGTACTTATCAGCTGTAAATATCACTATATGTGCGGAATTTCATATTTTCAACTAATCTAATTTCAGTATCCCGGATCGCTTTCATTACAAATGGCGTCGTTCTATAAAATGAATTGGTATCAGTAGCAAGCATTTCAACGTATTTTAGCTACTATGTTACCCCTATAAAACTGTTAAGAAACACTTAGTTCTGGGAGTGATGGTATTGCGGCAGAGTCGGACTACTTTTAAAGCTTTAGGTTTCTAGAAAAGTGCTGGTATGAATAAAAGATTTTTCACATATAGTTTGGATAAATATTATCTGTCTTTGATGTTTTGGCTAAAAAGTTTCTTTCATCGATTATAAAGGCTAAACGATGGGTTTTAACCATTATCGTAACTTTTTCCTGATTTTCGCAAGAAAAAATTGAAGCACTAGGTTAGGAGGGATAATTCAAAGTGTTTCTTAGTATTTCCAATATACAGGGCGACTCAAAAAGCTTCCAGAAAGTTTTTTTATGGATCACCAAGTCATTTCTTCGTCTATTTGAAGCACCTTGAACTGAATCTAAAACTATTATATACCTCCCAATAAATGTTCAAAATGGCCGCAATTGGGTTATTATTTATATATTCGGGATACAAACTGAAAAATCCACTACAGTGTCCACACAATGGAATTATTATCAAATTGAAAGTATAAATTAATACACTAATACACTAAATAATTTCAGACACTATGATATGCATTATCATAATGTCTGAAATTGAGGATGAATTAGAATTGAATACAGTAACAATAGAAACTGATTATTAGTTATTGACAAAATGTATCAATTAATTATAATTTATAAAAATGAGTTTTCAATATTTTTTTGGCCGTAAGCTACAGTGTATTAAAAATATGGAAGTATTTTGCAAGAGTGTTACCTCATATTACTGGAGTTTTCTACCAACACCAAACCGGTCTAGACCCACTATTAAGATTTTCGACCGTATATTTTTTAATAGATGGATTTTCTTAAATAACTGAAACAAAACCAAACTAACCCAAACCAGCCATTATCCCTTCTTTCACTAAACAAAAAATTATAAAAAAATATTTGTTACAAATAGAGTATTCGAACCCACCACAAAAATTAATCATACGTCAATTAGTCAACATCCCAACATCAAAGCCATTTACACTAACGAATACCTATGGATACGAACACTGTCACGAATTAATTATAGAAAGCGGGTAGCGAACCTATACAATTGAATTTGAACGCGAACGCATACGCTCAAATCACAAAATTATCGGAAACCTAGATACTCCGAAATGAATTAAATTCCGTGAATCACCTTGTATGGTTTAGCTGCTAAAACTGAACTCCCATCCAACCCTAACAACTCATTTCTATATGAAATATTTTTTCTTAACACAACTGAGCATCCCGTTATTTTGATGGTTTTTTTACACAGAATAATACTAAGAATACGGCCTTATTAATATTTGTTTGCCTTTCTGCTACGCTGTGGCTCTGCTGTCGGTACACAACTATTGTGATTGTTTATAAGTTAGTTGGCAACGTTTTTGCTAATAAATGACACTTTGGTGACTCTTATAATATAAATTACTTATATTCATCACATATTACCTTTATTATGATAAATATTCGTTGTCTAATGCTAAATACATGTTATATTAGACATAACCTATATGAACGCGGAATAAATATTGTTGATATTTAATTTGTCGTGCGTTTAGTGGAAATGACGGGTAAGTTTTTGATGTCAGAATATATCTTTTAATTAGCTTCAATAATTGACCAGATATTTGATAATTCAGGCCTATATTTTCAGTTGATAGTTTTGTGTTTTTGAAGCTGGATTTGACTCATTTTATCTACGTTTTAGGTATATATGTTCACCATAGTTCCGTCGTCATGGGTAAATAACAACCAACCTTCATGGCCAAAAATTGATGCTGATAAGCTAATACGAAACCACAATTCTATGCCCGAAGCCAGTTGGTTTACAATGATGTATAAACTAGAACAAAGTCATTTGATGACCTACCAAATTGCTGAAGAAAAACTATTAGAACGAATGCTGAAGAATGACGATACAGAACAAGAAAAAATTATCAATTCTATGCAACCCAAAAAGCAAGCAGGGTTATTTTCATCCAAACAAGTTGTCACAAAAAGTGTGAAAAAGCCAGAGTTATGTATCTTTTATGGGACACTGTCTATATGACAGTAGGTATTAGTTATTCGAGGAGTTACGTCTGAATACTGCCTGTGAAGCATACCTTGCTGTACCTGAATTTGTCATCATTTAAAGAGTTGTAACACGAAACTGCTTCACTCTGAACAAAATATCCAGGTTTCCTAAATAGATGACTAAAAATTGAAACTTGAAAGTGCAAACCCTTTGTATTTTACAGTCTTCCAAATTGTGAATAATAAGGTTGAGTTACTAAACCCAATGCCTTGAAAATATTGAATTTACTTATGTGGTACCTATATTCAATAAAAATCAAATACTTAGAAGTTGCTGAAGAATTAATTTCCACCACGACATCGATGGTGCCCCACTTGAATAACTTAACAAAAATATTCTTACTCAATACAACTAAAATTTTGAAGAATTTTCCAAAGCTGCGATTAGGAATCGATGTCAGCTGGTTGTTCTTAAATGCTGCATTTTATTCTTGGTTGCAGCAAATATATATTAGCAAAAGCAATTCGATTTTATAACAGTTATGTTAGTGTTTTGGAATTGTTTAAATCTGTTTAAAATCTGTTTTTCCGTTAACCAGCTGTCGCACCCCTACGAACGACAACCCTCAGAAGTCGAAACTTGTGCGAGCTAAGGATTAACGAGGTCTTACCTTTTAACGTGTGATTCCTAACACGGGTTGGACGATAGCAAGTGAAGATCGATCGTTCAGGCTAGGGCTTGAACCACCGACCAACACGGCAGTCAATTCGAGTGAGTGAACAAAGCACCCATGCCGAACCGCTTGGCTATCGACCAACCGGTCGGTCGATTGTAGTGAATATACCATACTATAAAATAGTTGGGAAATTATCATTGAAGTGACAATATGGTAATGAAAATAAAATTGTGTCTGAAAGCATTTTAATAAAACAATTTCATTAAAGCTACAGGAAACAGTTATAAAATGAGCTTGAAATAGTTTTATAACTATCATAAAAATCTCGCAGAAAAGTGTTATAAAACTGCTACATAACAATTCACTTTTATAGGAAAATAAGTTTAATAAGTTAGTTGTAGAAACATTTCTGTGATAATTTCCTGGCTATTTTATAATGGTTTTTTATTTTATTTCATAAACGTTTCTATGACAAATTTATAAAACACTTTTATTGCCTACAACTGTATTGTGTTCACCGATCATCTTATACAATCAATTAGCATTTTGGAAGTAATTATAAAATACTAATAAAATAAAACTGTTGCAACACCATGGAATTATAAAACAACTTTGCTGGTTGGGTTGACCCTACTTTTAGTTGAATTGAATTGAAGATCTAAAACGACTATCACTGTATTGAGAATTACACCCGCACCTAAAATAAATAATCTTTAATCTGAAATGTTATACTCACCTTTGAACAACAGCTGTGAATCGATAGTGTGCGTACTTGAGAGACTACAATTCAACAGAACAAGCGTATTACAATAGTGATCTTATTGTGTATATACCTATATTCAATATGTTTCAATTTATTTACGAGTATAAGCTGTGCTTACGTTAGACACAGTCTACAATGTGTTTCTCAACTGTCGCATATACAATCAAACAAGACACTTACCACAGAATAGTAACACTAACGACAACTTGATGACATTTTACAGACACCAACCAAGAAAACTGTAAGAGGAACTAGTGTGACCATAATCCGTTCGACCGCAGCGCCGAATAAAAATTATCAACAAACAATTTAATTCATGTATCACCTAAATGCAACAGTCAAAACAATTCATTTTTACAAAATACCAATAGAAAGTAAAACTGCGTGTCACACCGTTTTACTTCTTATTAACATTCCTTTGAAATGATCTGAATTATTTTGTTTGTTGAATTTCAGTGATACATGAATTAAATTGATTGTTGATAATTTTCATTCGGCGCCAAGGTAGAACGGCGTTTTGTCGTACTATAAATGAACTAGCATATGTAACACTTGAAGTTCTTGATAAATCCGCCCGATACCAGCGCCGAATTGAAATTATCAACAATCGTTTTAAATGTATCTTTCAAATACAATAAACTTTTTAAATCATCAAAAAATTTAATTCTTTGTCAGAAATTAGCTTTTTAAAAAGATTGATGAAATAAAATGATACTTGCTTGAGAATGTTTTGCACAAAAGTTGTAACCGAATTTTATATTGAATGCATTAAAGTGAATGTTGAAAATATTCAACACTTTCAATAAAATTGAAATATAACAATCTTTATTATTCATAGGAAAATATTTAGAATAGAAAGTTAATTTGCTACATTTTCAGACAAACGAAAATCTATTTTTATTACCAAAAATGTTTCATGGGAAAACTTTGACAGTCATTCAAATATATTCATTGAAATGTTATTCCCAAACTTACTTTTAGAAAGTTAATTCAAAGTTTCATTATAATTCAACAGTCATATAAATAACTAACATTTTATTCAAACGTCAAAATTATATGCGGAATTGAAACGTTTGTTGAATTTACTCGAATAATACATTCCATTGATTGTTGAATAGAAATGTTTGTTCATTGCTGAGTTGAACTATATGTATATAGATTATTTTTCAGCATAATATATAGTAAATTGGCGTTCCATTTTCCAATACTCTGAAACAATATTTTTCTTCGGAATCAATAAAAGCTTCAAGTTATTTCATTAGTATTTTTTATTCGAATAACAATTTTATTTATGTAGGTAACATTTTAAATCAAGTGTCTTTCAAAATAGAACAAATTTTGCGAACAATCGTTTTTAATGTGTCGAACAAATGCATCAAACAATTAAATTCAAACAAATAAATTGTTAGTTGAATAAATTGAGGAATGAATATTTGTGACAATAAAAAGTGAAACGGCGTTCCATAGAATTTAATTGATCTGTTATTAGTTTGTCCAATGAGCAAAAGTTGACCTTACTGACTCTTATAGATATAATTTTTATATTTGTATTTGAATTTTCTCATATTGGATCTCTTCGATTGCTCGGGCAATGAATTATTGAGTTTCACAGCACCAAAAAGAAATGATCTCTGAAACTGTGCAGTGCAATGTTGTGGCATAGTTAGATTGTGTTTATGTCTAATGTTTCTTGAGTGAATATTTTCACGCAGAGTTAGTTGTTGTATTAAAAGGGAAGAATGGGAAGGGTAATCAATTTATGAACAAAACAACCCAAATGATGAATCATGCTGTTTTTCATATTGAGCCAGCGGGAGTTTCTAAAGGCTTCAGAAATTGAATTATACTTGAATTATACCATACATTAGGCGGCAACAAGAATTTTGCACTTTTTGTATTCTTTTTTTATCTGAATCATATGAGTATCACAGAGCAGAGCTTTTTAGAAGTTGGCTCAAAATAAAACGATTACAGTATAACAGTTTCAAAGACATCTAACCTTTTTTCATTAAATTTTCAACATGACTAGTGAATCTAAGATCAGTGTCAAGCATCACCCCTAAATTTTTATCTGCATTGACAGGAGTCAAGATAGTATGACCTATTTGAATTGAAGGGGTTATATTTTTAGGAGTGATTAATTTTTTGGAAAAGAAAGTTTTTGGCTTTCTACTACTCCATCTGATAAAAAAAAGGGGATGAGAGAATCTTCCAAAGAAAGGAAGGAAGTAATCAATTTGAAACTCTATACATGGATGTGTAGATCATGCAAAGAAGTAACTTTCAGATACAAACTGAAAGAAAGTCCTTGTGAAACAGCTACTTTCATATAAACATTGAATTACACGAAAGAATATCATTACGATGTCATCGATGACATAAGCAGATCAAGCTTATTCCGTGACATTCAAAATCGTAATTTATGAATGAAGTGTGTGTATTTTCTATAATGTTATCCAATTTGGTACTGAAGAGCCTTAGGGCAAGTGTCTTAAGGCGAAACATCGGTGTATACCAGTGAGGGTGACAGTGTTCCATGTGAGTACAATTTATTACCATTCATTCAAAGTAGAACTCATGTGAATGGTATCTGATTCTTATTCCACAACAAATGTTTGAAATACAAACTGAGTAGAGAAAAGTATCTTCTGTATAATTCAGTGTTCATATAGAAGTATTTGTTTCGAAAGATTTTTTTTCTTTCGTGTAATTCAATGTTTATATGAAAGTAGCTGTTTCAGGAGGACTTTCTTTCAGTTTGTATCTGAAAGTTACTTCTTTGCATGATCTACACATTCATGTATAGAGTTTCAAATTGATTACTTCCTTCCTTTCTTTGGAAGATTTTCTCATCCCCTTTTTTTTTCAAGTTCAAGTGAACATGATTTGAAAATGAATCCTAATAAAACAATGATGATGCATTTTGGATCGCAGAAGAATCGTAAATTTGCGTAAAACAATTTCCATTCAGAATTAGGTCATACTTTTTTTTTGTATCAGATGGCGTAGTAGAAAGCCAAAAACTTTCTTTCCCAAAAAAGTATCACCTAATTCTGAATATTCTGAATGGAAATTGAATTTTCAAATCATGTTCCCCGTTGATCAAATCAAGATCAGTGTTGAAGAGATTTTGTGCCTCAGCATACTCATCGATTTTAAAGTGCATGTATAATTTTATGTCATCAACATACGCCTGTATTTTACATTTCTTGATGGACGAATTTACTCGAATTTACTTGCTTTTAGTGTTTAGTAGATGAAACTTTTCATTCAATTCGAAAAACTATATTTTCAATACGTGTTCTTGAATCTTGTTATTCATATTCCAACTCTTTATCCAAATTCGTTTCAATCACTTTGTAACTGTATCATCTTCTCATAAAATTCTTGCCATGTGGATTTTTCATGTATCACCTAAACTCAAGATGAAGGAATGGGGGTTGAGAATCACGGACCCTGATGATAATTCGAAAATGTTTCTAATATTTTTCAACATGCTATAGTAGTTGAAGAAAATAATGTTTTCGTGTAGCGACAAATATCCGATTTTACGTATTCTGAAATTTTCATTTTGTTCAAAAATTAATACCACAGATATATCGCACAAGTATTTCTTGAATGCCACAACTCAAAAATCGGTATATTTGAGTTGAGACTATGAACAAATTGGTAAATATTTCTTTATCTGAACTGTATCAAGTTGTATTAACATCCAAATTGTATCAACTTGATATAGTTCAGATGATACTGTATCAACTTGATACAGTTTATATGATCGATAAAAAATATTTATCGATTTTTTTCATATTGATTTTTGAGTTGTGTCCCTTTAGAAATACTAGTGCGAAATGTGCAATCCCATATTTGGTTGGAATTCAATCATCTATACAGTTTACTAGAGTCAGAATGTACGATGTAATAGTAATTATTTCTTTTTTTTTTCGACCTTTTTTGGGTATTTGTCACCTTCCACAATCTGAAAAATATAAAAATAATTTTTAATCGACCTTTTTTTGAATAATTGTTACCTTCCACAATCTGAAAAAATATAAAAATAATAATGGAGAACTTTATACAAGTGTAGAAGGGCAAACTTTTTAGTTTACCCCGATAAGTTACTGCGTAAAAATTAAAGTATTTTTCACAAAGAAAAATCTTCTATTTATCAGTAACTTGTCGTATTTCACAATTTTGCCTTTTAAAAAAATTATTAAGAAATTATACTTATCTTTTTACGTTTCGGAGGCCAAAATCTGCCTCAGTCTTCAGAAATTGATAAAAATTCGAATATATACGCAGTTATTCCTTTTTTGAGAGCTTATTTCTTTACTTCTTCGACAGATGTCAAAGAAGTTTTGAAATATGAAATTATGTCAATGTTGTTGATTGACAACTGAAACATTCGATGTAATACAAGGTACTCTCCGATATCAGTGTGTTGCCATTTCGCCACTATCCAAAGTTTTCTTCAAGATGGGTAGCCAAGTACGGTCTATTTCTAAGGAGCTATTCGAGATACAATTATACACTTGTATAAAGTTCTCCATTATAATTTTTATATTTTTTCAGATTGTGGAAGGTAACAATTACCCAAAAAAAGGTCGATAAAAAACTGATTTTTTCCTCCACAAAAAATGACTTTTGTTGAATATAAAAATTATAATGGAGAACTTTATACAAATGTAGAAGGGCAAACTTTTTAGTTTACCCCGATAAGTTACTGAGAAAATCAAAGTATTTTTCACAAAGAAAATTCTTCTATTTATCAGTAACTTGTCGTATTTAACAATTTTTCATATCAAAAAAATTGATAGGCAAAATTTTTAAATACAAGAAGATTTTTCTTTGTATTATAATTTTTATATTTTTTGTGGAAGGTGACAAATACCCAAAAAAGGTCGATAAAAAAACTGATTTTCCTCCACAAAAAATGACTTTCGTTTGAAAAATTATTTCTGTTTTGTTTTATGTTGCCCGCATACTCTCTAATATTTAATTTCATTTACTGAAAGTTTTAATCCGTAATTTGAAAACAAATATTTCACTTAACGACTTTTCTGCATGATTTTTCAGCAATTATGGAACTTACATTGAACGAGATGTTATTGAAAGAAATAGAATGCTATTATTGTCCCAGACAGTTGGTTCCCCCACTGTTTAAATGTTCTTTCGGTCATCACTTCTGTAACGAGTGTGTCAAATCGGAAGAAAAGTGTTCTGAATGCCAATTGCCAACAAAAAGGGACTATCTGATTGAAGAGTTGTGTTTTGGGACTACTTTGAACTGCTCATCCGCAAAATCTGGTTGTGATTTCAAAGCCAAGACGCTGTTGGTTTCAGAACACGAAAAGTTCTGTTCATTCTCCCAGGCAGTGGAAAAATCACCTGGACACACCTCAAATACAAATCAACCTGGAACATCGGAGGAAAACATTATAGCGAAAGGTAAGTTGGCTGATAATTTTCAAATTTCGACAATTTTTCATCTTTCAATCAAAATCTTTGAATGACTGCCTTTGGAAAAGGTAATTCTGAGACTTGTAAGATAGTACATACTGACTTAACGAATAATTCAGATGAATGATATGAACATGAAACCATTTCCAGTGTATTATATGTGACTTCTTCTTTTGGAGAAGCCACATATAGGCAAATAGTAGTTCTTGATATATTTTCTCATTTTTAATAAACCTCACGTATGATAACAACAATGCTTCATTGGTTGGTGAAGTGGCCTCATCTAACTGCATTTAATTTAAATGATATTGTAGCCTTGAGGGTTTCATCGCTTCATTCTAAAAAGTTTGTTCAAAATCAAAAATCAAAATCAAAAAATCTTTATTTCCGTAGACCTAGGGAAGGCATGGAAAAAGTCACATAACTCAGTACAATTACAATGAGGTCACAATCATATAACAACATAATTATAAGACATATATAACATTTAGACCATAAAAGGGATACAAAAATTAAAATTTAAAATTCCAAATCAGACTGAAAAAATTCATCAAGCGAATAAAATACCTTTTCACATAATAGTTTCCGAACTTTTTGTTTAAAGAGCTTTACACTAGTTATTTTTTTAATGGATATTGGGAGCTTGTTGTACAGTTTTATTGACATGATATGAGGTCCATTAGTCATCTTGGCTAATTTATGACTAGGAATTAAAATGTTATAGTTTTTTTTCAGGGTGAAGCCCGAAAGAAGACATGTATCATCTCTGTTCTGAAACTTGGAGCAATTTGATTTAACGTAGATTACGCAATTAAGAATAAACATGCAAGTAACAGTTAATATATTCTTTGCAAATAGTGGTTTACAGGAATTGAGTGGTTTTTTAAAACAAATTGTTATAATAATCTTTTTCTGTAAAATTAATAAGTAACTGATTCTATTGCAGTTGCCAAAACAAATAATACAGTAATTGAGGGCAGAGTAAACATATGCATAATAGTAACTTTTAAGAATTTCAATAGACACAAAATTACGCAGATTCTATATAACGAAACAATGTGTAGCTAATTTCTTCAGTATGAAATCAACATGATGATTCCAATTGAGTTGAGAATCAATAAAAACTCCTGAAAATTTTTTATAGTTTACCTGTTCAATACTTTTAATCTCAGACCTAACCAATACACTACAATCAGTTTCCTGAATTGTAAAGAGAATTGTTTCAAGATTATTTAGAATCAAGGCATTCTTGGAACAATAATTTTGCATGTTGGATACAGCATCATTTGCTCTTACTGACAATGTTTCACATTCCGAACCACTGACAGTAAAAGATGTGTCATCAGCAAATTGTTGGCAAAGAAGCCACATAGGCGAAGATGGATTTGTGGGATTTTCAATAAATCCATATTTTATATATTCCACGCTATACTGCCTTTTCTTTTTTTTTTGCTTTCCACATAATTTTGTCTTCAAAATGCCGAGGTAAGGAATCGAGTATTAAAAACTTGCTAATGTCACCTCTCACAGTATGCACCACCGTTCGTACAGCACTTTACCTAGCTAGTCGCTAACTCAATTCACTTGTTTTCGTAATATCTTTGAATGACATTACTGGCTGGATGACGCGCGCTTTTATATGAGGCAGCGGGCGGGCCTAGTACTTCCGAGGATGGAGACTAGAAGCTTCT
This sequence comes from Leptinotarsa decemlineata, assembly GCF_025532065.1. Taxonomy (NCBI): domain Eukaryota; kingdom Metazoa; phylum Arthropoda; class Insecta; order Coleoptera; family Chrysomelidae; genus Leptinotarsa; species Leptinotarsa decemlineata. The sequence continues at coordinate 4,050,107 of NW_027412572.1, read as the reverse complement.
CGCTTCGCATTGAAGCTTACCGCCATCTATTGTACAGTTTGACAACTATCGAACAGTCCCCCTGTCTACTCCCAGGGCCAGGGAAATTCCCTCTAACGTCAAGAAGGATGATGGGTCCTATACCAGGGGGAAGGAAGAAACCAGTAGATACCTACTGGGTAAGTACTTCCCTAAGGACGAGCGTATGAGCGACACCATGGCAAGGCGGAGGATAAGGGAGAGGGAACAGGGAGCATGGGGTGAGGATCAGCCGTCCTTCACGTATGGGGAGCTGCGCGCTATAACCGAACAGCTACTCGATGGGAAGGCGACGGGAGTGGATGAGATCCCCAACGAAATGATCCGGAAGATGATAGTTTGGAAAGGGGAGTGTATGTTGAAGGTATTCAATGCTTGCCTAGAAAGACGGTATTTCCCGGAGGTGGTTATTATGATGTTATGGCTTAATTGATAGAAATTGTATTTTTTATGTGAATGATTGTATATCTAGATAACATGTTACTATGTGCTTTACTGTCTCGCCAGTTATTGTAAAATTGTAAGGTTATTGGTATTTCATCTACAGGTAAACCGATCGTAATATCCCCCTGCTATTATCAAATGAACTATGTATATCTGAAATATTGAAGAAATGATAATATTTTGGGTTCAACCCTGTCCTGAGTTATCAAAAAGAAACAAACTGGCATATTCTTTGATCATAATAGTATTCTCCGCGGTTAGGATTAAAATCCACGCATTATATTGGTAACGATAAGTATTTATAGGAAAACGTTTTATGTAATAGAATGAATTGCGAAATTGGTGCTTAGCATCCATTAATGTCTATGTTGTTCTTTAGTCTTAGTTAATAAAATGTTAAAATGTACTCGACTGCGTTTCAGTAGGTTCGTAATTTAACACTCAGTTATCCATAAACTCGCTTGTTCAGGAACTACCGCTCGATTCTGAACAAGTGAATCAAGCTTTTATTACACATTCAATGACGTTTCGAAGTACCCAAAGACTCATCGTCAGTATAACCGCTCCCGAACTGAAGAGAGGGTATTTAGATTAGTCAGAAAGTGTGGGAACCGTCTCCTCAGAGTCACCAATTAAAATCAGGCCAACCAGGTGATCTAGTAAAAAAAGGGGGGTTTCGTAATACCAGATCTTCAATACTCCGCACTATTCGTCTAACGCTCTTAAAAAGTAGTGTTGTAAAGACTGCCCTTACTGCACTTCTGCAACATATTTAAGCGATACTTATAAAATAATCAGAAGACAATTTTATAAGAGTTTTTTAGTAGTTCCAAGTAGGCGTTATAAAATATAATACAGCCGAAAACGATAACTATAAAATAAAAAAGTGTTGAAAATGTTTTCTTGAAGACGCAAGAAGTAATTTTGTATTGGACACTAGGAAAATATAATAGAAATGTCACCAACTGAAAACTAACAAATAGAAAGGTTGAAGCCATTTTGAAATTTCACTTCTGCACTCATAAAACTTATAAAGACATTGTTTGTGTTTCGAAGATTGATATTTTTACTGCAAATGAAATTTTATTGACAAATATATAGCCTATTATTAGTAAAATTTAAGCGCGCCACTCATTTATAAATGTTTTCGGTAAAATTATCAATTATACAAAAATTCACTCTGTCGACGTATTAATTTTCTAGTCGCAAACTTTACTCACTTTATTCCAAATAATATAATATTATAATATTTATGTACTTTTCAGCTGTAAATATCACTATATGTGCGGTATTTCATATTTTCAACTCATCTAATTTCAGTATCCCGGATCGCTATCATTACAAATGGCGTCGTTCTATAAAATGAATTGGTATCAGTAGCAAGCATTTCAACATATTTTAGTTACTATGTTACCCCTATAAAACTGTTAAGAAACACTTACCTAGTTCTGGGAGTGATGGTATTGCGGCAGAGTCGGACTACTTTTAAAGCTTTAGGTTTCTAGAAAAGTGCTAGTATGAATAAAAGATTTCTCACATATAGTTTGGATAAATATTATCTGTCTTTGATGGTTTGGCTAAAAAGTTTCTTTTATCGATTATGAAGGCTAATCGACGGGTTTTAACCATTATCATAACCTTTTCCTGATTTTCGCAAGAAAAAATTGAAGCATTAGGTTATGTGGGATAATTTAAAGTGTTTTTTTAGTATTTCCAATATACAGGGCGACTCAAAATGCTTTCAGAAAGTTTTTTTATGGAACACCAAGTCATTTCTTAGTCTATTTGAAGCAACTTGAACTGAATCTAAAACTATTATATACCCCCCAATAAATGTTCAAAATGGCCGCCACACTAATATATGTATATCATAGTGTCTAAAATTAAGGATGAATTAGAATTGAATACAGTAACAATAGAAACTGATTATTAGTTATTGACAAAATGTATCAATTAATTATAATTTATAAAAATGAGTTTTCATTATTTTTTTGGTCGTAAGCTACAATGTATTGAAAACATGGAAGTATTTTGCAAGAGTGTTACCTCATATTACTGGAGTTTTCTCCCAAAACCAAACCGTTCTAGACCCACAATTGAGATTTCCGACCGTATATTTTTCAATAGATGGATTTTCTGAAATAACTGAAACAAAACCAAACTAACCTAAACCAACCATTATCCCTTCTTCCACTAAACAAAAAATTATAAAAAAATGTTTGTTACAAATAGAGTATTCGAACCCACCACAAAAATTAATCATACGTCAATTAATCAACATCCCAACATCAAAGCCATTTACACTAACGAATACCTATGGATACGAACACTGTCACGAATTAATTATAGAAAGCGGGTAGCGAACCTATACAATTGAATTTGAACGCGAACGCATACTCTCAAATCACAAAATTATCGAAAACCTAGATACTCCCAAATGAATTAAATGCCGTGAATCACCTTGTATGGTTTAGCTGCTAAAACTGAACTCCCATCCAACCCTAACAACTCATTTCTTTATGAAATATTTTTTCGAAACACAACTGAGCATTCCGTTATTTTGATGGTTTTTTTTACACAGAATACTAAGAATACGGCCCTATTAATATTTGTTTGCCTTTCTGCTCCGCTGTGGCTCTGCTGTCGGTACACAACTATTGTGATTGTTTATAAGTTAGTTGGCAACATTTTTGCTAATAAATGACACTTTGGTGACTCTTATAATATAAATTACTTATATTCATCACATATTACCTTTTTTATGATAAATATTCGTTGTCTAATGCTAAATACATGTTATATTAGACATAACCTATATGAACGCGGATTAAATATTGTTGATATTTAATTGGTCGTGCCTTTAGTGGAAATGACGGGTAAGTTTTTGATGTCAGAATATATCTTTTAATTAGCTTCAATAATTGACCAGATATTTGATAATTCAGGCCTATATTTTCAGTTGATAGTTTTGTCTTTTTGAAGCTGGATTTGACTCATTTTATCTACGTTTTAGGTATATATGTTCACCATAGTTCCGTCGTCATGGGTAAATAATAACTAACTCTCATGGCCAAAAATTGATGCTGATAAGCTTATACGAAACCACAATTCTATGCCCGAAGCCAGTTTGTTTACAATGATGTATAAACTAAAACAAAGTCATTTGATGACCAACCAAATTGCTGAAGAAGAACTATTAGAACGAATGCTGAAGAATTGCGATACAGAACAAGAAAAAATTATCAATTCTATGCAACCCAAAAAGCAAGCAGGGTTATTTTCATTCAAACAAGTTGTCACAAAAAGTGTGAAAAAGCCAGAGTCTATATGACAGTAGTTATTAGTTATTCGAGGAGTTACTTCTGAATACTGTCTGTGAAGCATACTTTGCTGAACCTGAATTTGTCATCATTTAAAGAGTTGTAACACGAAACTGCTTCACTCAGAACAAAATATCCAGGTTTTCTAAATAGATAACTAAAAACTGAAACTTGGAAGTCCAAACCCTTTGTATTTTACAGTCTTCCAAATTGTGAATAATAAAGTTGAGTTACTAAACCCAATGCCTTGAAAATATTGAATTTACTTATGGGGTACCTATATTCAATAAAAATCAAATATTTAGTAGTTGCTGAAGAACTAATTTCCACCACGACATCGATGGTGCCCCACTTGAATAACTTAACAAAAATATTCTTACTAAATACCACTAAAATTTTGAAGAATTTTCCAAAGCTGTGATTAGTAATCGATGTCAGCTGGTTGTTCTTAAATGCTGCATTTTATTCTTGGTGGCAGCAAATATATATTAGCAAAAGCAATTTGATTTTATAACAATTATGTTGGTGTTTTGGAATTGTAGTAAATATACCATACTATTAAATAGTTGGGAAATTACACAACACAACAAAAAAATATTTTTTGAATGTTTCCTACACTAAATTAGTCAATTTCTACTAATTTTGGGGTGATAAAAACGAAAATAACAATGAAAAATTTTTATTAGCTCTGGTTTTTGAGATACACAGTACTCAATCTTAAAGAGTAGTTATACTATACGTGAAAAGTGAAAGTACATAAAACAATATTGTTATGTTTCTTTTAGAATATTTTAAGTACAAAATTAATAAAAAAAACATTATTCTTAGTGTTTTGACAAATAAAAGAAGTTTGTACCACCAAATTTCAATTAAGTCCATCCGATTCATTGTAAGATCGCTGTCGTTTAGCTTGTCTTTTATAAAACACTTCTGGAGCATCCCTACACACAGACCAGCAGTAGTCTGCAAGCATTGCTTCATTCCAACGGCCCTGATATCTCTGTTCCATTAAGGCAATGTCTTGATGGAATCTTTCTTCATGTTCGTCACTCACAGCTCCACAGTTTTGTGGGAAGAAATTAAGATGAGAGTGAAGAAAATGAATTTTTAAGGACATGTTGCATCCAAGTTGGTGGTAAGCTTGAAGAAGCTCTTTAACCAATGCTGTGAAGTTATCATCTCTTTTGTTACCTAAAAACCCATGTACAACCCCCTTAATTTGAGGCCCAATAAAGATGCCTTCCTTGACTTTAGCATCACTCAACCTGGGAAACTTTGCTCTCAAGTACTTAAAAGCTTGTCCTTCCTGGTCCATGGCCTTCACAAAGTTTTTCATTAGTCCCAACTTAATATGTAATGGGGGAAGGAGAACATCCTTAGGATCTACAAGAGGCTCGTAAACTAAATTTTTCTCATTAGGGTTTAGGTCTCGTGTAGGCCAGTTCATTTTTTATAGTGAGATTTTCTATCCCGACTGTCCCACAGACACAAAAAACAACAGTACTTGGTGAACCCTAATTGCATTCCTAGGAGTATAGCAATGACTTTCAGATCACCACAGATGTGCCACTTGTGTTGTTCATATTTGATTGATTGGAGAAGTGTTTTCATATTTATATACGTTTCCTTCATGTGAACTGCATCACCTATAGGAATAGAGGGTAGCTGATTTCCATTATGCAGAAGTACAGCTTTTAAGCTTAGTTTTGAAGAGACTATAAACAGTCTCCATTCAGATGGAGTGTGATCCAAATTCAAGCAGTCCATCAAAACAATAACATCAGAACAAACTACGAGGTTTTCTTTTTTTTCAAAAAAAGGAAGCAAATCTTTTTGACGCTGTCTGTACTGAGATAGACAAGCGAAGATTTCTTATAAGGTCACTCAACTCTGCTTGACTAATTCTGTGCGGATCACTAGATCTATCGCTTACCTCAAAATCAGGGTCATAGGATGTAGAAGGATGGGTTGCTCCTTCTAAACAGTCTTCATCACCTTCCTCTAAAATTTCATAGTTTTGGGGTGGAGAAGGGACTGGCAAATTGTCTGAGTGTGGTACAGGCTGAAGAGCAGATGGGAGATTAGGGTATTTAACCGTTCCTCTTTTCTTCATAGATAAACCTTCTTGCTTAATGGGAGGAGTTAAGCAGAAATAACAGTCGTCTGTATGATTGGTAGGCTCACGCCAAACCATAGGTACTGCAAAAGCCATTGCCCGGTTTTTATTTTTCAGCCACTCTCGCAATATGACGGAACAAGAATTACAACATATATGAGGAGCCCATGATTTATCTTGGTCCCCAACTTTCACACCAAAATAATGTTCATAGGCTGTCTTAACGATAGGTGTCATTTTACGTTTCTGAGCCTTAAATGTTATTTCACCACATATATAGCAAAAGCTATCGACAGAATTCACACACTTTCGAGGCATTTCAGATCAGCACTTAAATTAATTTAAAAATCAACTTAACACGATAATTTCAATAGCAACCACGTGCGTACAATTGACAAACTCACATAGGTTATGTTTACTACTTAAGAACAGCTGATGAGAGGGGTGTTATGTAAACAAACATGTGTACCAACTGTTGGTGATGAAATATTTCTTTTGTTGAAAACTCAATATACATATATATAATATAATGATACTATATCTTGAAAACAAGAGCTAATATATAATTTTTATGGTCACTTTCGGTTTTAACACGTGGAAATACATTAAAATCATCTAATTTCAACCCCGAAACAAAAACTTTGTTGTGTTGTGTTATCATTGAAGTGACAATATGGTAATGAAGATAAAATTGTGTCTGAAAGCATTTTAATAAAATAATTTCATTAAAGCTACAGGAAACAGTTATAAAATAAGCTTGAAATAGTTTTATAACTATCATAAAATCTCGCAGAAAAGTATTATAAAACTGCTACATAACAATTCACTTTTATAGGAAAATAAGTTTTATAAGTTAGTTGTAAAAACGTTTCTGAGATAATTTCCTGACTATTTTATAATGGTTTTTTAATTTTATTTCATAAACGTTTCTATGACAAATTTATAAAACACTTTTATTGCCTACAACTGTATTGTGTTCACCGATCATCTAATACAATCAATTAGCATTTTGGAAGTAATTATAAAATACTAATAAAATAAAACTGTTGCAACACCATGGAATTATAAAACAACTTTGCTGGTTGGGTGGCGCCCGGGCTTTATTGTTTTAAGCTTATTTAAAACAATTATTTTTGACTTCTAGTTCGATGTTTTTTAAAAGCGTGTTTTTTAAAAGCGTGTTTTTTAGTTTTTTTAAACTATATCTATTCGTACCGTATTTTGTCTTCAAATATATCATTATAACCATTTTTTAGAGGTATATTCATCCATAGTGAATTTTCATGATAATAATAAACATATTATTAGTAATAATAATTATACTTAATATTATTTAATATGTGGGTCGTGAAAAAAATTCCACAATGAAGGGAACAAATTTTGGGAAACGCTGCTTTGAATGGTAATGATATACAGATATGCTCATGATATAGTTTTTGCAATCTCAGTATCAAACAATTTATAGTAACTCAATTTGCAGGTTATCCAGGACAATCTCTGGAACAAGCTGTCATCGCTGCATTGGAATGTCCGATTTGTTACAGAAGGATTTCACCATCAGTGACAGAATGCGAAAACGGTCATCGAATTTGTCATGATTGCTTTCAGAAAGTAGATAACTGTCCTCTATGCAGATGCGTAAAATTGACCTCGTTCAATTTGTTTTTAGGGCGCATTTTCAAACAACTGGAGTTACCTTGTAATAACGTTTCTAGCGGTTGTCAATTCTATGGCAACGGTCTGTTAGTGGTAGGTCACGAAAATTCTTGTGAATTCGAAACGGTGTCTTGTCCTTTCTTTATCAACGGGTTATGCACATGGCGGGGCTTGAGAGCAGATGTCGTAGATCACTGCAGAAATAACCACTCTGCGGCATTCAGTTGCAAATCGAAACAAGAGTGGCTGATGCGTGATTTCGTTTCGGATGGAGGCTCGTACTGTGCTCTTCATTACGTTCACGGTAATCTGTTCAAACATTGTTGGGCCAGAAAGGGAAATGACATAACATTTTCCATTGGAAGTTTGGGAAATAAACACAGAGGGAAGCAAATTTCATACGAATTGACAATTACGTCAAACACTGTTGAAAATCGTAAGTTGTTTTTGTCCGAGGTTTGGTCGAAACTAACATTCAATTATGATAAACTGAGAGACTTTCGAATGAACAACAACAACTTAATTTATACCATTAGAATAGATGTTCACTAACCATTTCACAGAATTTCCTCGTATTCTTATTCAGAGTATATTGATAGACTTCTACCCTATTTTGAAGTTAATTTTTTTCCTGTTGTGTCGATCAAAATGTATCATTTTATATTATTATTTCGAAATGTTACATCTATTTTCATTCAAATAGTTGTTGTTTATTGACAAATTTGTTCCTGGTATGGAAATAATATACAACAATTATGAAAAGAATCTTTTTTGTACAACTGTCATTAATAGTGACATTTTTAATGGTTGTCAAGAGTATTGTTTATAAAGTAGCGTGTTGAAAATATTTTCAACACGATTTTTTTCGACCAAATAGAAATAAACAAAACATGATTATTAAATTTTCAGGAAAGTTTTATTATGAACAATAGATATAGTTACAATTAAATTCTGTTACAAATGTATTATACCCCAACGCCCTTCGTGGTATTAGCCAGGGGAGTAGTTGTTTTCTAATAGGCGACAGTCCATTAAACCTACTGTGTATGTATATATAGACTGGCCTGAACGTTTTAAGTTTATTTGCTTTAGAAACGTATTATATGCATTAATTACATTATTATTATTTATGAACATAAATATGAAAAGTACAATTAGAACAACTGCTGATATTAATACCTTGCGAAGTTGAGGAGCCTTGCAATATATTTGAGAAAAAATATCTAAAAAACTTTTTTCTCTCTCTCGTATATGTAAAAAAGTGTCTATGTATGCTAGGTTGACTCTTTTTAAAAGCCTAATACAACCTTATTTTGATTATTGTACAACATTACTTTTTCTACTTGGTAAAAATAAAATAGCGCAATTGCAAAAGCTTCAAAATCGGGGCATGCGATTAATATTGTGATGTAGCCGTTACTCAGCTATTAAATCTATGTTACAGTGTCTAAACTGGTTTTCAGTTGAAGAACGTATATTATACAGTGTCACCGATAAAGTCCGCATCAAATGGGAAACTTTTTTATTTATCGTTTTATGTGAAATTTGATTTTGGCAGTAGATTTTGCTTAAGAAATGATGTCAAATGGCGTCTACAAAATAGGTCACGTGATTTCCTTAACCTGTCAAAATTGACATTTAAAAAAAGAAACATCGAAAAATGACATTATTTTTCAAAATATCCAAAAATATCAGAGGATAAAAACATTTTCTTTTGTAATTTTATACCCACACACTAAGTTTCAAACCCATAATAAGTATTTTATATTTTCACTATTTTTCCGCATTCCTGCTTTTTCTACTTATCAAAATTTAAGCACACCTGTACTAAATCATTTATTTTAACTAAACTCGTCACCGAATTTGTTTTTTTGTAATATAATAATATTTTAAGAGCCTCTTTGATGTTGAAAACAAATTTTGAAAAATAAAAGTTGTCAAACTTGATGCAAAGTTCATCTAGTTTCAACGGGGCTTTCCAAACTATACAGTACTTGAGTTTTTTAATGAGCAAATGGCCTCACAATATGAATTAGAACAAAACGGAACATTAGGAAACAATATCTTAGAGTGTTTATTGTTTTTTTAACAAAAAATAAAGTGGAATTTAATCTTAATTAAAAGGAACTGAAAATAAACATGTACCTATACCTAATAAAAAATAAATACCTAATAGCAAAAAAACACGAAAAAAAGACTCACGACACGAAAAGGTCACGTCACGAAAAGGTCTTTGTTTATAAACGATTTGTTTTAAGTAACCCCACAAGAAAAAATCTAGTGGGGTTAAATCTGGCGACCTAGGCGGCCATATTTGCTCCATATTTCGCCCAATAACTTTGCCCCTAAACATTTCTAATAGTTTCTCTTTGACTTGTCTTGAACTATGAATAGGAGCCCCGTCACATTGATACCACAGACTGTGTCTTATTTCAACCGGCATATTGTCCACTATATCACTGATCTCAGTATTTAGAAATTGCAAATAATCCTGAGAAGTTAAATTGTGTCTAAAAAAGAATGGTCCCATTACCTGATTATTTAAAACACCGCACCACACATTTGTTTTAAATGAATATTGGTCCCGACATTCTATCACAAAATGAGGATTTTCCTGAGCCCACCACCTACAATTCTGGGAACTGACTACGCCGTTCGATGTGATCGTAGCTTCGTCGGTCCATAGGATTTTGTAAGGAAATTTTCTGTTTAATTCTACTTCTCCTTGGTACCAGAAAGAGAAATCTAGTCGAACATCGAAATCTGTTTCCTTTAAGATATTTATAAATTTGGGTTTGTAGGGTTTGAATTTATTTTTATGTAAAATTGCTCTTACGCTTTCTCTTTTAACGCCAGTTGTATCTACAATATTGGTAATACTTGATTTTCCCTGTTCGATAACATCCAGGCAGACAGCCAACTGAACCTCATCATTATTGCGTGATGGATTATGACGTTTTTTAAAAGTATTTTCAACTGAACCAGTCAGTTTAAATTTTTTTAAAATCCTACTTGGATTGCTGTACATGTCTACCAGGATGTCTTGCGTTAAAAATATCAGCCACTTGTCGATGCAATGTGTTTTCACCACAAATTAGCACAATTTCAATTTTTTCTTGTAAAGATAACATATTATTTTAATTTTCATACAGTACATTGAACTAACGGGCATTAATTTATTCAGTGACAGTGACGTTTTCTAAAACACATTATGTAGTTTCATATTTTTTCACAGCCTACCCAGTTTTTTTAAATAGGGTTGTTAGCGGAGTAGGTAAATGTAAATACTATGAGTTTTTTCTTTTATTGAATGGGCTTCAAGAATCATGAAATGATATTTCCTAATGTTCCGTTTTGTTCTAATTCATATTGTGAGGCCATTTGCTCATTAAAAAACTCAAGTACTGTATAGTTTTGAAAGCCCCGTTGAAACAAGATGAACTTTGCATCAAGTTTGACAACTTTTATTTTTCAAAATTTGTTTTTAACATCAAAGAGGCTCTTAAAATACTATTATATTACAAAAAAAGAAATTCGGTGACAAGTTTAGTTAAAATAAATGATTTAGTACAGGTGTGCTTAAATTTTGATAAGTAGAAAAAGCAGGGGTGCGGAAAAATAGTGAAAATATAAAATACTTATTATGGGTTTGAAACTTAGTGTGTGGGTATAAAATTACAAAAGAAAATATTTTTATCCTTTGATATTTTTGGATATTTTGAAGAATAATGTCATTTTTCGATGTTTCTTTTTTTAAATGTCAATTTTGACAGGTTAAGGAAATCACGTGACCTATTTTGTAGACTCCATTTGACATCATTTTTCAAGCAGAATCTACTGCCAAAATCAAATTTCACATAAAACGATAAATAAAAAAGTTTCCCATTTGATGCGGACTTTATCGGTGACACTGTATATGACTATGATCTTTATATTTAAGCTGCATAAAGGATTGTTACCCTATTACTTTCAAAAATTCTTATTGAGAAATAATGAAGTTCATGATTACAATACGAGAAGAAATAACAATTTTTACATTTTAATAAAACTAACACTAAATTTGAAATGAATAGTATATTTCACAAAGGCTTAAACGAATTTAATAAACTACCACAATTTGTAAAAGAATCTAATTCAATAAACCAATTTAAGTCATCATTAAAGAAGTATATTAGTGACAGCTCATTATGATATTTGTCATTTTTCATTTTTTAATGTGAACTAACCTAACAATCTATACATATGTATGTATATTTGGTTTTCCTTGAAAGGTACTTTAAAATGTTATTATATTTACATAGTTAATGTCGTGAGATATTTATGAATTTGTAATTTTTCTTTTTTTGTATATTAGGCTTGCCTACTCAATAAATAAATAATAACTATCTGAATTGGTTGAATGGACTGACGCCTATCAGAAAACAACTACTGCCCTGGCTAATACCACGAAGGGCGTTGGATTATATTCGACAGGCGTCAGTGCAGGAATCTTTACAGAAAATTTCCTGCATATGCAATTGGCAATACAACTGAAAGAGTCGACCTTCAATTATGGAACGGGCACACTTGCAGACCGGTTTCGGGCTCATTAGCCACTCATCAGTGCAAGATAGTGGCCATCATCGACCTGAAGTCAATGATATTCCATAATTGAAAATCGAAATTCTTTCAGAGTATTTCATTCCTCTTCCTAAGTTGGAGCGAACAAAAAAATGTCACTCCATCTAGTGGACGAGATACTAACCAACTACATTGCCCGATTCCTCTGAATGAGAAAGAACAACTGTCTTATTAGTCAGTGAGCTATGCTTGAAGACTGACAGTAAACAAATCTAAAGAAATGAACTTTAAACGTTCAAGCCAGTCTCGAATATACCTACACAGTAGGTTGAATGGATTCACACCTATCAGAAAACAACTACTGCCCTGGCTAATACCACGAAGCGCGTTGGATTATATCCGGATTTTATTTTTACTGGTTTATGAATAAAATCGATGTTTGCTTTGATCGAATTTCATTGAGTATGTTACAACATGTATCAAGAGCCTAAAGACAACTATACTCTATTTCCTAATTGTGGGAAATTTCAAGTGCAAAACGCTAACAAAGTTCTCTAACAAAATTTTGTTAGTTCGTTATGATTTTCAGCTGGGATAGGCGGTTCCATGATACTGATATGTCGGATCATGAACTCATATATGCTGAGTTACTTACTTCGGCACCCAAAAAACTGGAAACATTTAAAGTTATCAGGGACTTTCGGAATTTTTCTACAGACGATTTCTATTCAGATATCCGGCATGCTCCGTTCCCTTCGATTTACGATCTGAATGGTATGAACGAGAAACTGCAACTTCTGAACGACTCCATTCTTTCGGTCTTCAACCATCATGTCCCACTGAGAACTATCAGAATAACAAAACCTCATTCCCTTGGATTACTGATAATATACGACTATTAATGAAACTAGGCTCGCGCTAGGTGGAAACGATCGAAAAATGTAGGTCATTATGAGTATTACAAATCTTTGAGAAATTATACCACTCTAGCATGTAAAAATGAAAAAAGAGCTTACTTTCAACATACGATGCGAACAAATGGTGTGAACAAAGTCTGGAAAGAACTAGGTTTACTTAATATAAATTAAAAAAAACCTACTGATATTCCAGAAGAACTTAAGAAGCCTGATGAACTTAATAACTTTTTCGTGAATTCAAATCCCAACTTGGTAATGCATCCTGAAATTCTGGAATTTTACAAAAATGATAAAAGGCAGAAGAGTCTTGACTTTTCCTTCCAACAAATAAGCGAAATTGATATACAAAAAATCATATGCACTATAAAAAGTAATGCTCAAGGCTCCGATGGCATAAATATCAGATTATTGATTATGTGTTGTCCTTTCATAGTACCTTACATAACACACATAATAAATTTCAGCATTCAAACAGGTGATTATCCAAATTGTTGGAAGGAAGCCCTGGTAATACCTCTTCCAAAAAAAAGTAATCCAGAAAGCTTCAAAGATTTGCGTCCAATTAGCATTCTGCCAGCTGTTTCTAAGTTATTTGAAAGAGTGATTTACAACCAACTTTCTGAATTTGTTTCAACTAAAAACCTTCTACCAGAAACACAATCGGGCTTCCGCCCATCTCATAGCTGTGAAACGACAATTTTGAACATTACAGATGATGTTTTCAGCGCCCTTGACCATAAAAAAGCTACATCACTTGTTATGCTTGATTTTTCGAAAGCTTTCGATACGATAAATCACGTTATTCTCCTCACTATCCTCGAATCCATTGGTTTGTCAAATATCGTGGTTCAACTTTTTGAAAACTATTTGAGCGAGCGAGTGCAAAGAATTAAACTAGATAATATAGTATCCAGTCCATTGAAGATAAATCGCGGTGTTCCACAAGGCTCGATTTTAGGTCCTCTTCTATTTATATTATATACCTCAAACTTTGTAAACGTAATCAAATACTCCAAAATGAACCTGTACGCTGATGATACACAATTACATCTTTCATTCCACCCTTCGGATATGATTACTGCAATGCAGATGCTAAATGAAGACATAGCCTCATTGATTTCTACCTCTGCGCAGCATTGTCTTCAAATCAATGCTAGTAAAAGTTTGGTTTTGGTCTTTGGGGCTAAGAGAGAACTGAATGACTTTCAATTAACTGTAGACAAGGATGTGGTTGCACCGACTGAACATGCAAAAAATTTAGGTATCATCCTTGATTCAAACTTGAAATTCAAACATCACATCAATAAATGCATGAGTATTGCCTATATGAACATCAAACAAATTTATACCAACAGACAATGTCTCAACAAAAAAGTAAAAACCATACTATGTGAATCTCTTGTATTATCCAGATTCAATTTTGAAAGCACAGTCTATGGGCCATGCATTGATTATGAAGATAAACGTAGAATTCAGGTTGTTCAAAACAATTGTCTACGTCTAATACACGGCATCAAACTTTCATCATATATCTCATAAACTCAAAGATACCAACTGGCTCAATAAGGCAAAACGGCAATCATTACATGCTGCTTGTCTATATCATAAAATTATCACTGAAAAAGCTCCCAAATATTTATACAAGAAATTGTCATACCGTTCAGATGTCCACAATATCAACATTCGTTACAGGGGAAGACTAACACCCCCCATACACCGTACAGAATTATTCAAAAAATCTTTTTCATACCAGATCTAATGTACACCCATTGTCAATAAGAATGGTGGTTCGTAACATTACTACCTTCTTTTTTCTAACCGTTTATAATTATAATTATTTATATTATTAAAAAAAAATTATGTCTAATATACTATTGTGTCAATTATATATTTAGTACTTTCACTCAACAATTTGTAAATAGTTTTGAATATTTTTTATTTTTTCTGACGAATTTTTTTTCGCTTTTTTGCATTACATATGTGTATGTGTGTATATGAGAACATGTATGTGTATATGTATTGTGGATACATGTATATATAATTCTTTTTTTTTTGACCTAAGATGAAAAACAGAGGTTGCATCTTTTGGTGCAACCAACTGATCTTCAGCCTTTCCCGTTAATTTATTGTATCATTATGGGAATAAAGACCTATTATTATTATTATTATTACTTTACCAGGTCCTCCCTATTTTTATATAGCAAACGGGTCGAGAACAAAATTCGGGTCGTTTTATACATGCAGTGGCATGCTTCAGATATTGATTGGATAATCAAAAATACTAAGAATCTACGTCAAATGTTATGATTGAAGATTCTACAATCTTCTCAAAAAAACTTTTCAAAAGTTGCCCTCTTCTTTTATTTATAACATGTTCAATATATTTTCAATGTATTCAAATGGCTCTTCGAAGAGTATTTTGACATCCTTTATTTCAAATGTATTTTAAATATAAATCACTTGAATGTTTTTTTTTTATTTCAAATTTACCCGCATCAACCATATAGGTTATTAGCGGGGTTCGATACATTTTATATGTCACACAATATATTTATACACTTCAGGAAAGTAACAAGTCTATCAATGTTCTGTGGGGTGAGGATTTCTCGTAGGTCACCGGGTAAGCCACTAGCACGTCTTTGTCTTTGGTAAGATGGGCAATCCAGAAGAATGTGGTTTACATCAAGGTTTGTTTGGCAGGTTTCACATTTTCTGGCCACATCTCGTTGAAGGAGGTGTTGATGTGTTAGCTTGGTATGACCAGTGCGGAGCCTGGTGAGAATCACTTGGTACCTTCTACACATCCCCATGTATTGGACGGGATTCAGATTCGGGTTTATTTGCAAAAGCTTGTTGTTTTGATTTTTATGCCATCTGTCATGCCAAATATTCCGTATATACGTTTTAATAACGGGCTTCATGTCTGTATATGGTATTTTTGATATAATTTTGGCAGATGGGTCTGCACTGGCCTCTTTTGCAGCCACGTCGGCCTCTTCATTACCAGGAATACCTATATGGGATGGGATCCACACCAGTTCGATATTTTTTCCTTGGAGTCTCATCTCATATAACTGTGTCTTGATGTTCTTCAGTATGGGATGTTTTGGGTAGGGCTGTTTAATGCTCTGTGAGGAGCTCAGGGAGTCAGTGAATATTACCGAATCTTTAGCGTTGAGGTTTGTAGAGAGTTTAATCGCTTCCGCTATGGCATGCAGTTCTCCCGTATAAACTGAGCATTCTGGAGGCATACTGAACTTATAGGTGTTGGTCCCTGATATAACTGATGCACCAACTCGTTCATCTTCATACGTCTTAGATGCATCAGTGTAGAGAATGTTGAACCCACTGTACTTAGTTTCTATCTCGAAAAATTTTTGAAGGAGTTTGTGGTTGGAGGTAGTGGACTTAAGAAACGTTGTGAGGGAAGTATTACAGGGAGGAATTTCCACAAGCCAGGGTGGTGGGCTTTCTTCTTGAGCTGATAGGGTGTTAGAGAAAGTGAACCCATGTTTTCTGACTCGTACATTGAATGGATCTCTAATACTTTTATTATGTTGGGGATTTCTACCAGAAGCTTCCGAAAATGTATGTTCATAAGTTGGATGTTTATTATGTGCAGATATTTTGGATGCATATGGATGACGTCTCAAATCCAGGGGTGGTTCGTTGGCTTCGACATATAGACTCTCAACCGGGGTAGTTCGATAAGCACCCATTGCAAGTCTTAGAGCTGCATTGTGTAAGGTATCCAGTTGTTGCAAGCGTCATTTTGCGGCAGTGGAGTAGCTGATTGAGCCATAATCAATTTTAGATCTTATTAGAGATCTGTATATTCTGATGAGGGTGGTACTGTCCGCTCCCCAGGTATGGCTGGATAGAATTTTCAGTAAGTTGATTCCGCTCTGGCATTGTTGTTTAAGGTGACGGATGTGAGCATCCCAATTCAGTTTTTCATCGAAGACTATTCCGAGAAACTTGAATTTCTTCACAAATTCAATCTGCTCACCATACACTTTCAGTATTGGATATCTTGTGGGGGGTCGTTTACTAAATAGCATACACTTCGTTTTTGTACTTGAGAAGGTGAATCCATATTGGGAAGACCATTGTTCCAGTTTGCTGATTGCGGTTTGTAGGAGTTTAGATGCAGAGGACATGTTATTGCTACTTATATATAGCACAAGGTCATCAGCATATATACCACTTTTAATAGGCGACTCGATTCCCTCGCAAATATCATTAATGGTTATAAGAAATAAGGTTACACTCAATATTGATCCTTGTGGAGTTCCATTTTGTTGTATTTTTTTATCCGATAAAGTGTTGTTTGCTCTCACACGGAATGATCGGTTGCTCAGAAAATTCGATACGAACGCTAGGAAGTTACCATCTATTCCCCAAACTTTCAATTTCTTCAGGATATTATATCTCCATGCTGAGTCGTATGCTCTACAAATATCAAAAAATATGGCAATAACATTCCGTTTAGTCGCAAAAGCTTGATGAACATTCGACTCAAGGTTTACTATATTGTCTGTTGTGGAACGGTTTTTACGGAAACCACTCTGCTGGGGTATCAGAAGATTGTTCGTTTCTAGATAAAATTGTAATCTTCGGTTCAGTATCTTCTCAAGTAGTTTACACATTGTACAGGTGAGCGAGATAGGTCGATATGAATCGGGGTTATTCGTGGATTTATTTGCTTTTAGAATTGGAATTATTGTTGCCATTTTCCAGTTATCGGGAAAACATCGAGATGTGAAAATAACATTGAAAATCTTCAGAAGATATATTTTGGCAGCTTTGGGTAGATAGATGAGAAGGCTATAGGGGATATCATCATGTCCAGCGGCTGAGTCCCTGGCGGAATTCAATACATCATCCAGTTCAGTCAGAGTTATTTTTGCATTGAGGGGATTTTCTTTGTCTTCTAATATGATGATTGGTTCTTTTTCTGCAGTTGCTTTGAGTTCGCGGAATTCTGGGGTATATTTGTTATTACTCGAATGACGTTGAAACACTTCCCCAAGTAAGTTAAATACTTCTTTTTTATTTTCGATGGAATTTCCATCATCATCAATTAAATTTATATTTTGGTGTATTCTTCCGCCCTTGAGTTTCTTTATTTTATTCCATATTTAAAAATATATCTTGATTGAGCTCGTAGTTTCTTGAATTCCAGAATATTTTCCAGAGTATTTTGTTTCTTCAATCTATTGAAGGCATGTTTTGTGAGTTTATTTGCTTCTTCACATTCTTTGTTCCACCATGGTACCGGTCGATGTCCGATTACAGGGGAAGTTTTACCAATTGCTTGTGTTGCTGCTTCAATTATTGTATGAGTGAAATTTTTAACTATTTCATTTATAGGTGCCTCGTCCTTGATTTCATATGGTATATTATAGTCCACCAGATGAGAAAAAAGTGTCCAGTTAGCGTTGTTAAGTTTCCATCTCTGTGGTACAGTTGAGGGTTCGTTGGATATTTTATTGTGTTCTATAAGAATAGGAAAGTGGTCGCTGTCGTAAAGGTCAGGAAGAACTTTCCAAGACAGTAAGGGAGCTAATGCAGGATCACACAGTGTTAGATCAAGAACTGAGTGTTTACCAGAGAAAGCGTTGAATCTAGTTTTTGTTACACTGTTCAAGAGAATCAAATTTGATGTGTCAATGACATTTTCTAACGACCGCCCCCCTATGTTAGTGGTGTCACTTCCCCATAACTCATTGTGGGCGTTGAAGTCACCAAGGATGATACGTGGCTTAGGTATCTGTTCGAATAAATCACTGACCTTCTGTTCATCCATAATGGTGTTGGGGGAAATATAGATGTTGCATAAATTTATATTGACTGGTCCTTTGGAAGACACTGCTATAGCTTCCAGATCTGTGTTCAGTTGAATTTGCTCTGTCTGAATAAACTTATCAATATAGATTGGTCCACTGGTCCTAAGTTGATCTGGTCGATTTTTGTGGAAAGCAAGGTAATTTTTGAGCTGATAGGTTTTGTGGTCCCGAAAATGGGTTTCCTGGAGACATAAAATTGACGGCTTTACTTCATTTTTCAATTTCTGCAACATTTCCAGACGGGTGTATAACCCATTTAAATTCCATTGCAAAATGAATGTGATTTGAAATTTCAATACGTTTCGAGAGATATACTGTCACTTTCAGACTCTGAGAGAGATGCATTAGAGTTTGTTTCAAATTGTTTCTGTAATTGGCGAATTATTTTCTTTTTAATTCTAGTTACTCTTGATTTGATTCCTCTGTCTACAAGAGATGGGTAGATTTTCGAGAGAGTGTCCAGAAGACCATGAATATCCTTTGTGTGTTCTTTGGCGATCGATAGGGGATCCGGTGAACCAAAACTGTTATCTAAAAAACTAGTGAGTTGGTCGAAATTCAAAGGAAAAGGAGGGATTGCTTCTTCGATGGTTTTTTTTGATGGTGTGATTGATTGTTCGCATGAGGTTAGCGATTCATGAGGGTTTATTTTAATTTTTTTAGGAATAGGTTTCGGTTTGGTGAAAATTGGAGGTTCTTTCGTTGAGGGATCTTCAGGTGATGGTGTAATTATTTCAGATGAGTTACGCTTGTGTGTGGAAGGAGTTATATCTATAAGGGGTATTATTGGCTCCGTAGTGTCCAGCTCTGTAGTTTGGCTGATCATTGCATTGGTCTCATTTGATTTTTGTTGTTCGGTAATAGTTTCTGGTTCAGGACATGTAGAGGCTAGATGTTCCACTTTTTTACACCTGAAGCAACTCATGTTATCTTCGGAAAGAAATATTCGATATTGGGTGTTATAGAAGGTAATGAGGATTGACTGTGGGACAGGAACGTTTTCATTAGCATTTATATACGTTTGTCGACGGAAACTAAGGACATGACTGTACTCTGGGTTGTTTATTCCAGCTCGGAGGAATGACATAGGGGAGAGTAGGGTTAATCCGTAATTCTTCAAAGTTTTTTCGATGATATCATGTGGGATCATTGGGCACACGTTTGATAATACTACTCGTGTCGCTGGTGTTATGAGCCTGCGTGCCTTAATGATAAGGTGATCCACTTTTATTTCGCCATGTTCTGTGAGGAACTTATCAACGATATCTTTACCCGACAAATATACACAGATGCGATTATTCGATATTCTTGATGTAAAAAGGATATTTTTCGGTTGAATAATTGATCCAAGAGCTACAATATAATCGTGTAGTTTGATTCCGTCAATTGAAGAGAAAAGAATAGCTTGTTCTTTTGTTGGAAACTGGGTACTTCTTCCTTGACTAACTATATTGGAGTAGGATGGGACATTGATTGATTCGTGTTGAGTTCTTTGGGTACCCCTGTAGTCAGAAGTACCCGTATTGGCATTTTAAGTCATTGCTGGAAAAACCTCAGTAGCATCGTCATACACGATGTGCCGGTACGGTTCTGTGTCGCTACCTCACTTGGAGATAAGGAGTGACCAGAGCCAACAGCGGGCAGTCAGGAACCTCAAGGCAATTTTTTATTTGACGAAATTAGGTATTTCTTATTGTTTTTGGTTGTACTCACAGTGTTTGGTAATTCACAATTCGATGTACTGTAGTATGTTTCGCATGAAACAATATATTTATCACTAAAACTAATAAAACGTAAGCTTTCTTACAGAACTGTCGAAACTCCGTGCGTATTCAATTATACCAGAGTTGGACTCCGACTTGAATGTTATAATGAATGAATATATTGATTCTTTTGATAACATTCTTTTTCTACGTTTATTTGAAGGTGATTGACAATGTTTCTTGATGAATTTCATTAGTTCGGACTCCCATTGTTTGATATTATATAAAATGATTTGAAATCACTGAAAAAACTGAAAAAAGAAGAATTAAAAATGAATAGCTGAAAATAACAATTATATTAAGCAAAAGAACCTGAAATGAAGTGATAGTGAAATAAAATACAAATGAAAATAGAACAATTGAACAAAAATAACTAATAAAAAGTTAAGAGATTCCAAGACACTTTAGTTCACGACGTTTCGATTGTTGGTATCTACAATCGTTTTCGGGTGATGATTGCACTAATTCCTCCGAGAGATAACTATTTATTGGTTATTTCACTTATCTCCGCTTTCCTTTTTCCGTTTCACCGGTTTTGTGGGAGATGACCCTTTGGCGGGAGTTGGCCGTTTTTCGCTTGAATATGTTTTTCCATTCGTCGGTGAAACCAGAAAATTGTGTATCTCCACTTTTTATTGAAAATGAGGTTATTGCGCCATCTATTTAAATTGGTTGATAGCTATTGACTAGAAATTTGTGTATTCTAAATATCTTATAGTATTCTGTAAATTTTTAGATCAGAAATCAGTGTATCTCCGGCTTATGTCAGAGTGACGCGAAATGAGTGTAACTCCGCTATGAGCATGTTGATTCGTGCTGAATGTGAGAGCTGTGCAAAAAACTAGTGAAATTAATAGAACTGATAAAAAGTGTATTTGTATGACACGATCATATTGAGGTAAGTGCTATTATATTACATTTCTTCTATATATATATAAAGTAATTTTGTGTAATTTAAACATGAATAATTACTATTTCATTTTCGAATGGAGATACACTTTTTTCCATTCATATATTTTTATGGTGATACACAGTTTTCCAGACAAATTCAATACACACTGTTATTTTTCAAAAAGGCCGGAATATTTCGAATACTTTTAAAATAATATATATGAATAACAATTATTGGCAAATATTTTGTTGATACAAGTTTTTTGTTTAAGACTTTTCATCATGTCACGTGGATTGAAGATTCTCGCAATGTTGAATCTGCAATGCCCAATCCGACCGGATGAACCACCAGACTCGTCAATTTTGAATACAGACGCAGAAGATATACTAAATGAAGCAATCAATAACGAATTACTGTTTGCATTGGATAATTCCAGTATTTCAAATACGGAAGAAATGAGAAGTTTTATTGAGAATGACAATATTGTCTTAAACGAATCCGCCATATTAAAATCAGATCTCCTTGAAGGACAGACACACATTACAAGACCAGTCCAAGAAGAGACGAAAATAGGAAAAAATATTTTGAGTGATATTTCTGCAATAATTCAGAACAATACAGCGGGTTCTGAAAATCAAGAGCTGACTCAAGATGAGATGGGGGAAAACAGCCATATCGACTACCACCCTTCAATTCAATCAGATATCAGTGAAAATGACAGTATTGAAGAGGAAATTATAGCCCATGATTCGGATGATTCCAGTGATGGAGAAGAGAGAAATCAAGAAATAGAAGAAGAATCTAGACAAAATGGTAGAAAGAAAAGAAAGCTTGGCATAGCAAGACAGGACGTGACTTACCAAGAAAATAAGAGAAAGAGAGAATTGGGCTTGCCATATAAAGGCAAAAAAAGGTTTGATGGAAACTGGGACTATAAAATAGCAAAACAGGGAAAATTTTTGTCAAGTCCATGTAACTGTAAATTATCTAAAAGTGGTAATTCGCTACAGTGCCAAAATCTAATCGAAACTAAAAGGCATGCGCTATTTGAAAATTTTTGGAAAAAATCATGGCCTGAGAAACGTGAATATGTTAAAGGATATATTAAAAACTGTGAACAGGCGAAGAGGTACAAACGAAAATTCCCGTCGAAATTATTCTATAAATTATTATCTTGAACAAGACCATGTGAGATTACGGGTATGCAAAAGAATGCTCAATGTCACCCTCGGATTAAAGTATAATTGCGTTTTAAACTGGATAAGGCCAAGTAATATCTCTGAAGTAGATCGTGAGGATATTATGACTGGAAAACAAGGAAAAAATAATAGGAAAAAACGTGAATCTGCCATTATTTATCAAAAGCTGAAAGACTTTTTTGAATCACTTCCAAAAATAGAATCACATTATTGTCGTTCTTCTACACAAAAACATTATTTGGAACCTATTTGGCAAACTATGCAAGAACTGTATCGCTTTTATGTGAATAATTATTGCAAAGAACAGAACGTGAAGCCTTATTCCCGTACAGTTTTTAACGAAACGTTCCATGGGATGAATCTATCTTTATTCCATCCCAAAAAAGATCAATGCGATACCTGCGTTGCATACAAGACTCAAAATGTAACAGAAGAGGAATATCAGCAACATCTGATATTGAAGCAAGAGGCAAGAAATGAAAAAATGACAGACAAAACTGACTCGAATACAGAATTTGTTTTTACTATGGATTTGCAGTCTGTTTTACTAGCTCCCAAGAATAAAGTTTCGAGCATGTACTATAAAACGAAATTGGCGGTACACAACTTCACAATTTATAACTTAAAAAATCAGGAAGGGTACTGCTATCTATGGAGTGAAGTCGAAGGATCTCTGACTGCTAACGAGTTTTCGTCAATTTTAATAGAGTTTATTGAAAAACAGGTCTTACCAAAGATGAATGATAACAACAGAACAATAATATTTTGGAGTGACGGCTGTACTGGACAAAATCGAAATGCATGTTTGGCTAATGCTTTACTAAATACATCAATGCAATATAATATAACTATATTTCAAAAATATTTGTTCAAGGGTCACACACAAATGAAAGCAGACTCCATGCACTCCACGATAGAAAAACGAATTCGAAATAAAGACATTAATGTACCAGCTGATTATGTGACATACTATGAAAATGCTAGGCTGAAGCCATTTCCTTACAAAGTGTTTTATTTAGACCATTTTTTCTTCAGAAATTTTTCAGAAATAAAATATTATACTTCTATAAGACCCGGTCGCAAAGTAGGAGATCCTACAGTCACAGACATAAAACAATTGAAATACGAAGGAGGGGTACTAAGATATAAATTAAGGCATACTGAAAATATTTGGCAGGAATACAATCAAAGAACAGTAGGACAGAAAAAACAACACGTGAATAGTACCCTATTACCAGTTCTATATGGAGAGAGAAGAAAAATTAAAAAAGAAAAGTTCGAGCATTTACAATCACTGAAAAAGAGCTTGAAAGCAGATTATCATTACTTTTACGATAATCTTCCCCATTATTAGTTTCATTTTATATTTGTAAGCTTTTTCATGAATAAAATAGTAGCTTTTATGTACTTTTGTATTATTTTGTTTCCATATTCACTTATATAAAAATGTGTGTATGTCCACAAAAAAGCAGAATTGAAAATGAAATAAGTGTATCTCCAGAAAAAAAATTGCAAAAAGTTAAAATAGTAATAAATGTTTTCTAATTAGTTGGTATTAACCAATCGCATTATTGTAAACTCTAAAAAGATATTTGCGGGGCCATTTTTCAAGCATATTCAGTTTTATTGCTCTCCTGTACAATTTTGAAATTTGGAGTTACACCATTTTCTGGTTTCACCAATATGTTGCGTATTGTGACGGATTAAAATTCAGCTAATGTCTTTAGAGCATTTTCTAGTGAACAACGGTGTAAACAGAATGCGAAAACTAGGTCAGACCTTTATTTTGTCAACAATGAAACGGCCTTGCGAAAGGTCGAAAGATTTTGAATCATCGACTGGGAACAGATATATGTTACAAGAAGCGGTTAATTTCAAATGATAAAACCTAAGAGTCGAAATAATGTAGGAAAGATATTAAATGAAGTATGATTGAATGTATTATTAATGATTGAAGTATTATTAATGGGTCGTAAATCAAAGAAGTCAAACAAGCCGCGGATAAGCAGATGTCAATTAATGTTTCCGTCGAAAGTGCAGGTGATACAAATATTTTCTTTTGTTTCGAAAACGGTATAAATAATCTGAAATCGCCCAGTTCCACCAGTTCCAGAGACGCGGTTCTTGCGTTGATGGCGGCAATACTAGATCGGTATGACGTTTCCAGTATAGAGTTGGCAAAGTCGTACAAATATTTTGAAAAGATAATGGAACAAAACATACTAAACCGCAAACCCAAATATTACCAACTCTTCGAAGCTCAGCCAAGCTACGAAGAGGAAAGATACAATCCAGATTTCGACGACCTACCTTCGGAAGAAGAAGAAATCCAAGGTGAAAACGTGCCACAAAAAAGAGCGGCCACTCCTGAGCCCCGCGTTGAAAAAACAAAAATCCCGGCTACTGAAAAGGTACAAACTCAGCAGCCGAAGAAGAAAAAGACAAAAAGTGATCGAACAAATCCTGGAAATTCCGATGACGTCATGACCGGTACATCACAGGAACCGGATAAGCCGGAAGTGTCTAATCCGAAGACAATACAGGTAGCCCAAAAGGATAATTCCCCAACAAACATTGAAAACACACCCGAACAGATGGATTTGGATGTAGATCAAAAGGTCGAAGAAGCCCCGGTAACAAACCAGGGGGAAACAAAAACAAAAAATGAAAAACCTCCGCCAATTACCATACGAGCGAACGACAAATGGAAAAATTTCAATACGATCACCGCCGCGCAGGATATCAACATATCTCGGGCGGTGAACACAAATGACGGGATAAAGGTTCACTTTAAATCCATAGAGGATTACAGGAAGGTAACAAAATCCCTCGACAAAGAAAAGATACCCTATCACACATACTCGGTACAAGCCGAGAAACCGTTAAGAGTCGTTTTCCGGGGAGTCCCAGAAGTCCTGGAAATAGACGATATCAAAAAAGAACTGCAAGGGAATGGATTTGAAATGATTTCCATCGCTCGTATGAGTAAAGCAAACAAGAAGCCCATCCCCTTCGTACTAGTCCTGGTCCCTAGAAACCAGGCTAACATATACGATATTAAAGAAATCCAAAAAGTCTGCGTTACCGCAGAAACACAAAGGCCACGCAATAGAGCAGGACAATGCTACAGGTGCCAAAAGTTCGGGCACACACAGCGGAACTGTAAAGCAGTCCCGGCCTGTGTAAAGTGCGCCGGACGGCACTTGACAAATGAGTGCAAAAGACCCAAAAACTCCCTGATGCGGTGCTTCAACTGCAAGGGAGAACATCCAGCTAGTTTTCACGGGTGCCCAGAACGCCCCGAAAATAAGAAAAAGGCCTCAGATGAGCCTATAGACGAAAGACAGCCCCCAAACCCGAGGACAGTCGATCAAAATAGAGTCAGAAGCGGAATCTCATACGCGAGAGCCGTATGAACTAGAGAAAATTCCTGCAACTCTCCCGAAGGGCAGCTGCAGGAAATTCTCACGAAGTTTCCGGTTCTACAAGCCATGCTCGCCGGAAATAAATAAAAAATAACATTTCTTAACGACAAAAAAAGGATAACAGAAGACGATGCGACTTCTGAGAGTTTGCTACAAGCTACAAGAAGGTGATAGAGACTTGTCCCTATCACCCTAACATAAGAAAAACATGAACTAGACTGAAGAACAATTAGCTGAAAGGGTAGGGGGCCTTTGGTTCGGTTACCTGACTTAATAAAGACAATGCAGTTCCACCAGTTCAGTTCTGAATCAGACCTTAATCAGTCGACAGTGTGTCCGTCTTGTTCCAGTTTGAATCAATTATCATGTAGTGTTTGAAAGCGTCAGTCTCTGGAAACGGGAAGTTTAGCTCCGGTGTGTAAAAATGTAAAATTCAGTCAGAGCAATTTCGGATAAAACAGATCAGTGGATAAAATGTCGAAAGCGTATGTTCTTCAAGGAACTTGTATCAAGTTAAATAACGCGACCGAATGAAAGAGTTGATACGTCCCTCTTTCGGATTTCGAATAATTATGTGTTAGTGAAAACTTCGAATTAGTCATGGCGCAGCAACAGATTACCGGACTTGGCATACGGAAAGCTTTTTCGTTGATAACGATTTACATACGTGAGTAATATGAAGGAAGACCGAATAAAAACTTATGAAGCTCGAACTACGATGTTATGCGACTAGTTGTTTCCTCATATGAATTTCTGTAAAATTATATTGAGTGCCATGAATATTGATAACTAACCCCCTTATGTGTTGAAATGATTTATGATTTTAATGTTTGTCACAACTGTTTATTCCGAATGTTGATCGAGTTGTTGAGTGCCAATTTGCACTGAAGTTATAACCCTTCTGGTGACATTTCTTATATCTCAAATGATTATGCATGAATTGATTATTTACTATGTGTGTATTTCTGTACTAAATTATATGTATGCTTTTTCTCATGTCTTGTTTAGCAACTTGTTATGGGGTACATTATTACTGTGTTATAAACATTTATTATTCTCAGATTTTCAAATGTAAGTGAATGGCAAACACCCCTTAGATATTTTTGGTTGGATATATATTTGATAATGAATGATCGTAAGCGAACTATAAGAAGGTTGATGTATTATGACAATATGATCTCTGGTGTTGGTTTTCTAGATTAAAGTTTATATGTCTGGAAAAATTATAATAATAACGTTACGCTTGTACTAATTATAACAGATGCCTTTAGAAATGATTTTAGAATTTTGTGTGGTTCTTTTGCAGGTGTAAAAGTAATATGTACTCAGCAGTTTTCGATGATTAGAGTTGTAACTAATAGTTATTACGAAATGTGTAGTACGCATATGAATGCTTTATTTCAGTGTGAAATATTTGATGATGAGTATCTGTCCTCGTATAACCGAAAAAGCTATTAGTTGTGTTTTGATTAGAGTATAGCCCGTAATTGTGAAACTTTTACTGTATACGTTTTAATTAATATGTGTGTCTTTTAATATACTTTTGGAATTTACGTTTGTTTTGCAATTCAGTAGTTGACTAGTAACACCTTGCTACCACAGGGAAGTCTGATTATTTGGAAATAGCCGCTCGTTTCCTGGTTTTGATGTTTCGAGTACCTTATTACATCTTCACTCCAGTCATTGCTACCTGCTGTCGAGTATAGGTCTTCTAGATCAAAACAATAAAGAACCCACTTCAAAGTATCTCTACGCTAGCTTGGCCCGAAAGCAAGGTTTAATAGTCTTGATGATACGGTGGGGTTCAATGATCCGCAGCTGCTGAGAACAGAAAGCTCCCCAGATCTGGGTCTGGGGATTCTACTCTGTTAGTGACTTATCCGTCACTAACGCGGCGAGTGATCATTTGCATACGTCGCACAACCAACGGAGTTAACCGTTAAACAAATCTCCAATAGCAGGTCGAGTTAGCATGCCGAAGGTATGTATGGCGCCTGGAAACGACGCCCATGGTGCTGCTTCCCGGAACTAGGCGACTTCCGGCCATATATTAAGCCCTAGTCCTGCTAGTCCTAGTCCGGAAAGATATTTCCTCATCACACATGGGAACAATTATGAAAGATAACAAAAATACTAATAACTCAACAACAAACAATGCACAAGGAAACAACGACAAAGCTGAAGGAGGCAACGCATCTAGGAAAAATCCTCGGGGTAACCCGGGTCATGAGAACACGGAAGAAATCAGCGACTTGGCTAGTACATCTAGCCAAGAATCAGATGAAGACCCTTGGCTAGATGAATGTTCCTGCGTTATCGGAAACTATGTGTAGTGACCATATTTTGTTTGTTCCTGTTGGGACCTGTATTTAACCTCGGGACGAAGTGAGTTTTTGCAGTTTTTTTTGGTAACCACATTTCTGAATGTTTCGTTTCTTTAAAAGGTTTTATGGAGGAGGGATTCCTGGAGAACCTACACCCCATCTAATTTGAGTTAAGCTTAAATGTAGGAGAAGATTCCCTTTTGATATCCTTCATTTTGTGGATGACGGTTACTGCTTTGGCGCTGTCTATCATTTTGTCGTCTTGGACTGAAACTATTTCCATGAAAATTTGATAAATTCTCTCAACGAGATATTCCAACGATGGATTATTTTCCTGCTCTAATCATTTCTTTGGATTGTACCTGTTTTGTCTCTCCGTTTCTTTCTTGGTGAAGACGAAAGGAAGAGTGTTCAACTTTGCAGCCCATTTCAACCACTCACGATGAACTAGTTTCCCCGGATCGGATTTAACCTGGTCACGAGGATTGAGAGGATGGTTCATCTGGAAAGCCTCTCAAAACTTTTCAACCCAAGAATGCTTCATCTACTCCCCTATAGTCTGTTCATAGTTTGTCGATAGCACAAAATGAGGGCCCAAGTCATAAAACGGTCGTAAAACTCGTAAAATCATAGGCGGAGGTTCCTGAGGTGTTTATTCATTAAATATAAAGCTTCAGTTTATATTCGAAACTTGCCTTGAAAGGGTGAAGTTGTTACGAACGAAAATAATTTTTGGTTTAGTACATTTTTTAATCGCATTTAATTTACGGCTCGTTGGTGTTTCGGCGTCTACGGCAGTAATTAACGTCTCTAATATTTATTTTGCGAATTTTGTGCAGTGCGTGAGTAACTATTTTTCATATTCCTACAAACATATACGTACGTACCTTTCGTTCCTGCTTGTTTTGTTTGATTGCTTGCGATGGCTTCGTCATCATCATTAACATCATCAAGTTTTACACCGGTACTGTTGCGTACAGTCAGTAAGTCTGTCTATTCACCAAGAGAGAAGACTATTGTTTTGAACGTTCACGATGCTCTGGTTTCTCAGAATCCCACAAACACTGTTCAGAACATAATCAAGAGTTGTGCCAACATGACGGGCGTTGGGGTGTCAACAATATATAGGTTCCTATCAGAAAGAAAAAAAAAGGTATAGCTAACCCAAATACAAACGAATACTTAAAGAGGGGGAGAAAACCTATTGAAATTGATGAATTTGCCAAAAATGGTATTCGAAGGAAAATTCACGAATTTTTTTACAAAAAAGAAATACCCAACTTAAACAAAATTTTACAAGAAGTTAGAGACGACCCGGATTTGCCTCATGTCGGACGAACCAAATTGTGGCAAGTTTTAAAAGAATTAAATTTCCGGTGGGAGAAATCAGACCGAAAATCACTTTTGATTGACCGGGAAGAGATAATATGTTGGAGAAGAAAGTATCTAAGATCTATACGAAAATTTCGGGCTGAAGGAAGGCCAATTTACTATCAGGACGAAACGTGGGTAAACGCAGGTCATACTCTCACAAAAATTTGGACAGATAAAAATATATCAAGCTCCAGGCAAGCCTTTATGGAAGGTTGGTCTACTGGTATTTCCCCACCCTCTGGTAAAGGCAGTAGATTAATAGTTTCTCACATTGGCAGTGAAAAAGGATTTGCTAAGCATGGTTTGTTGGAATTTGAATCCAAAAGCACAAAAGACTATCACGAGGAGATGACAGCTGATGTTTTCGAAGAGTATTTTGAGCAGATGATTGAACATATACCACCAAACTCAATTATAGTATTAGATAATGCACCTTATCATTCACGACTAGTTGAAAGACTTCCAACGACTGCGTGGAAGAAACAGGATATCATTGACTGGCTGCGGAATAAGTCCCTGCCTCACGAAGATGGAATGGTTAAAGCAGAACTTTTAAAAATTGCCCGGCAACACAAATCTAAGTTCAAGAAATACGTAGTTGACAAAATGGCGGAAAGACGAAACATCACAGTCCTTAGACTTCCACCCTACCACTGCGAATTAAAGCCAATTGAACTCATTTGGGCACAAATGAAAAGCTATGTGGCTAGAAAAAATACGTCATATAAAATACAAGCTGTACGTGAATTGTTATATGAGTCTTTACAACATATTACAGAACAAAATTGGCGAGATGCAGTAAGACATGCAATAGAAGAAGAACAAAAAATGTGGGATCTTGACAATATAATTGATGCGACTGTAGAGACACAACCGCTAATTATTAACCTGCAAGACGACTCGGATTCCGAAGATGATCCTGTTTATTTTGAATTTGAATAGTTTTGTAAGTAATCGTAGTTTATATCATTTAAAAATAGGTATTAATTAAATAAATGTATCTTTTACAAATTGCAAGTAACTTATTATTTTTGAATAAAATAAAGAAATTTTTTTAAAATAAAAATACAGTTTACAGTACCTACAATTTAAGAATATTAATATATTTATTTATTTAAAGTAACTAATGTTTTAATCATATACTCTACGACACTGGTCACTCATTTCCACTCAAAATACCTACATAATCGGATTAAAAGTTTTATAGCTGTATTGTATTTCTTCAGATACAAGGTGGGTTAGTCGAAAACATCTTAAACTGCCAGTTTTAGTTTGGTTTTTGTTATTATATCATATTAGCTGTCCTCTCTGTATTTCAGTTCTCTAATGAGGGTCAAACTTGCAGTGAGCTATCAACAAATTATGAACGGACTATAGTTGTCTTTCCTTCTATTGTTTGGTTACGACGTACCTGAACGGAGGGGATGGTGCAACCTTTGGTATTTGTATTTCATTTCACTATTATTTCATTTCAGGTTATTTTTGCTTAATATTATTGTTATTTTCAGCTATTTATTTTTAATTCTTCATTTTCTGTTGTTTCGGGGATTTCAAATCATTTTACACAATGGAAGTCCGAACTAGTGAAGTTCATCATGAAACATTGTCAATCACCTTCAAACAAATGGTTCAATATACTAACAGTGAAATGACAGATATGCATTTTTGTTATGGAATGGCTCACGGAAACTCGAATGTTTACCATGAAAGATTTCCTCAGCGTGTGGTGCCTAATAGAAGAACTTTTGTACGTCTTCATGCACGACTTTCTGGAACAGGCAGCTTTAAAAAATCGACGGTTGTCATTGGGAGGCCTGCAACGGTACGAAAAGTTCAAATTGAAGAAGCTGTTTTAAATGAGATTGAAGTGAATCCTCATACCAGTACTCGGAAAATAGCTGAAGAACTTAATATTACCCATGTCACAGTGTGGCAGATTTCAAGAGACCAGCAGCTATATCCCTATCACATGCAACGTGTGCAAGCTCTAATGCCCAGATATTTGCCTGAAAGACTAGCTTTTTCTAATTGGTTACGCGGTAAAATAAGAAAAAATCAGGTTTCCTAAGTCGAATATTGTTCACAGATGAAGCTTGTTTTTCTCGCAATTCAATTATTAACTTCCACAACAATCACATTTGGGCCGAAAACAATCCACACGCCTTGATAGAAAATAAATTTCAAGAATAGTTTTCTTTTAATATTTGGGTTAGAATTGTCGGTGACCATCTCATTGGGCCTCACTTCCTCCCACCTTGGCTTAATGGAGAAGAATACCGAAGGTTTTTAGAATTTGTTTTACCTGGACTTTTAAAAGAAATTCCAGTCATGGAAAATTCCATATGTGGTACATGCACGATGGTGCTACACTTTAGTGTAGTGGCACGGCAATTTTTGGATGAAAATAACCATAATCGCTGGATTGGGAGAGCAGGCCCACACCCATGGTCGCCTCGCTCGCCCGAAATGAATCCCTTAGATTATTTTTTTGGGGACACCTTAAAGCGCTGGTATACAAAACTGCTATTCAAAGTGAAGAGGATTTACGAAATTATTCATGTGACATAATAAAAAATACGCTAGGTATTTTCAGAAGAAAGCGAAATTCAATGATGCGGCGGCTAGACGGTTGTATTGAAGCCGAAGGAGGCCATTTCCAACACTTAATTTAGTGCAATTCGTTAGTCTAGATGTTAATGTTATTTAAGAGATTGATCCAAATTCTCTCAACAAATTTTATTGCACAATAGCAGAAAAACTTACATCCACTATAACAGCACAAAATCACCCCTTAGATTACCTAAAAAATATCAATATACCCGAGGAATTCATATTAGATCATACAAATGTTGAGGAAATTAGAGAAACTTTAAAATATATCAAAAATAAAAAAACACACGGGATTGACGAAGTATCCATTAAACTTTTTGAAAATCTTTCCGATTAGGTTCTGCATATTCTGGCGGATTCAATTAATGTGTCTTTCACAACTGGAACATTTCCTGGCGTCCTGAAAACTGCTTTAGTTATTCCTATTCACAAGGGGGGTGCAGCGAACGAGCCGTCAAACCTTCGACCAATTTCTCTTATACCATCTCTATCGAAACTTATAGAGAAACTTGTCAAGAAAAGAATGATATTCTTCTTTACGAAACATAATATAATAAACAATGCCCAATTTGGCTTTCAATCATGTAAGAATACTAGCGATGCTATCTTTGACTTATTGGAAGAGCTATATTTAGGCCTAAATCAAGGCGAGGCGGCCGCTGCAGTATTCTGTGATTTTTCTAAGGCCTTTGACTGTGTAGATCACAGAATATTGTTGAAGAAATTATTTCTTTATGGTTTCAGAGGGCCAACCCTCGAATGGTTCAGCTCTTTTCTCTCTGACAGAAATCAAATTGTTAAGGTAGGAAATAAAACATCCAGTCTCTCCAAAATATGCCGTGGAGTTCCTCAAGGATCTGTTCTAGGTCCTATCTCATTTCTCCTATATGTGAATGATCTTCCTAACATCAATATTGATGGTAAAATTACACTATTTGCAGATGACACCACTTTATTGTGGCGTGGAAAGAATTTGGTTTCCTTGGAGAGTACCATTAAAGCTGATTTAGAAAAAATTAAGTATTGGTGTGACTCAATCTCACTATGTTTTAACTTCAGCAAAACTAACATTCTATCATTTAAATTTGTGCATGGAAATTTCTGCCTTCAAACTCATATGATAGAAAATAAACAATCTGCTAAATTCTTGGGAATTTGGATTGATCTTTCTGAAATTTGAAGATCATATAAAATATCTGAACAAAAAACTTTCATCTAGCTGTTATGCCAATAGAGTTATCACTAAAGAACTGGGAGCAACTGCTGGTAAAACTGCATGCTACGCTTTAATCGAATCTCACTTGAGATATGGTGTCGCCTTCTAGGGGTTTTGTAGCAAACAGTTACTACAATCTGTTTTCGGTTTGCAAAAAAGAGCAGTGAAATTCATATACAAAGCCAATATTAGGGACCATTGCAAACCCCTATTTATCAATAATAAATTACTGACTGTACACTGCATTTTTATCTTGGAAACAGTAAGTCTCATATTTAAAAGAAGAGAATGCTATAGATCAGGAAATACCTACTTTACCCGTCAAATTCACGACATACCTCTGCCTATTAATAACAACGTTAACAAAACATTCTATTTTGTTTGAGAGTCGGAAGATTTTCAACCATTTACCTACCGAAATGAAAAGTATAGTGAACTACAAGGTATTCCGTAACCGTGTAAAAGAACTTTTGCTCTTAAAAGCGTATTACAGCTTGGTCGAATATTTTGAAGACAGGCTTTGAGACCAGCTTCTGATTTAGGTTTTATTTTTTGAACTTTTTACAGTTCTGGAAATTTTACATAACTTCGACTATTATATTTTATTATATTTTTATTTTGTCTGCACCTGTTATTTTTATTTTTCTTTATAATTACTTGATAACTTGTATTTCATATATATATGTGTGTGTATATATGTGTTATATATGTGTATATATATATATATATATATATATATATATATATATATATACCGGGTGTCCCACATTTTATGTGACAGGCAATATCTGGTTTGTTGAAGGAGATACACAAAAATGTTTCATACAAAAGTTTCAGGAGTTCATAAGAGCTATATTTTGATATAATTTTTAAATATACAGGGTGTTTGGTGTAGGTGCTACAGACCAAAATTCCATTTTTTAAAATAGAACGCCCTGTATATCATTACATATTCAGATGCTACGTTGAATTCTGATATCATTTCATGTTTGGTGTTTGAAATTCGGTAACGGCGTTGTTGAGTTATTGCACTTTTCCTTAAATATAAAGTTTCAAAAAAACTTATTTACTCGTACACGAATCCAGTCTATATCTTTTATTAAATTGAACTAGACTACTACTGAATACAAACCATTATTCTCACCTCTAGGATACGATATAGATATCTGTTGAATATAATATTGAAATTCTTGAGAATGTGACTAACTTGAGGGTGAATTGCTTTATATTGCACAATTTCATCAAGTAGCTTATGCTTGTTGATGCCATAGTAACAAATGTTGTTGAATTGTATCTACTTGTCAGTTCGATTCAGTGATTCTTTGCAAAACAGTAACTGTGTTCTTTGTGCGAAAACTCCAGTATGCCTTTCGCGTTTAGTCCAAGTGATTGCATTGATATGTTATTAATTTTTGGGGAAAGTCAGAAAAACTGCCGTCAAGCACAATGTCTATACCAAGAACGTTTTCCAGACAGACCCATTCCGTCACGAATGACTTTTTCGAGAGTTGTAGAAAAATTGCGAACTGGGTCATTTCCTTCTACTATAAAGCATCGTCATCATACGAGATCTGTTAGAACTGAAGATTTAGAGATCAATGTGTGGCTTATATTATTATTCATCCACATGTTTCTATCCGTATTCTTGCAGAAGAAGTCGGTGTGAGTAAATCTAATGTACAGAGAATTCTGAAAGAAAATAAATACCAATTCAAAATTCAGTTGGTACAAGGTTTGAAACCCACGGACTTTGAACGACGACTTGAATTCATTGCTTGTATTCAGGTAATATTACATGAAAGTCCTAACATATTCAGTCAAATTTTGTGGAGCGATGAATCGCGATTCCACAATAATGGAATTGTGAATCGACATAACAGTCACTATTGGTCTCAAGAAAATCCCCACTGGGTCCGCGAAAGTAATTTTCAAACTACTTGGGGTATTAATGTATGGTGTGGATTGTTCAATGGCCGCATCATAGGACCTTACTTTTTCAATGAAAATCTCAATGGATTGCGATATTTACATTTTTTAGAAAATGATTTGATCCAGTTGATGGAAGATATTCCCATAGCAGAACGACAAGGAATTTGGTGGCAACAAGATGGTGCTCCTCCTCACAATTCTCAGGTTGTTACTGAATATCTGGATAGAACGTACCCAAATAGATGGATTGGTAATAAGGGTCCAATGCGGTGGCCGGCTCATTCCCCAGATTTATCACCGCTTGATTTTTTCCTATGGGGTTATTCAAAAGATATTGTTTTCACTACTCCCCCTTTGAATGTGGATGATCTGAAAATGAAAAATCAACTAGCGTGCAGTGATTTTACGCCTGATATTATAAGAGCGACTTGTACGAGAGAAGTGAGTCGACGTTTCGAAGCCTGTATAATATCTAATGGGCATCACTTTGAACAATTTTTATGACTTATATTTGGGTACCTACCATTCTTATGAAATGATTCATCAAGTTATATTATTTACATTGTTATTAATTAAAGATTTGTTTTCGAATACACCTCTTTCAATTTCGCAATTGTTTCATATTCAAAATGATTCCTGACTGAATTCCACAACTCAAAATTGAAACCATTACTTCGAACACCCAAAATTTTGACTAATTTTCATGTGATCTGATGCAGAGAGAATAATTGTATGAAATATTTTTAAAAATAATAGTCGTTCTCAAGACTTTACATTTTAAGCAATAACTCAACAACGCCGTAACCGAATTTCAAAAACCAAACATGAAATGATATCAGAATTTAACGTAGCATCTGAATATGTAATGATATACAGGGCATTCTATTTAAAAAAATGGAATTTTGGTCTGTAGCACGTACACCAAACACCCCGTATATTTAAAAATTATATCAAAATATAGCTCTCATGAACTCCTAAAACTTTTGTATGAAACATTTTTGTGTATCTTCTTCAACAAACCAGATATTGCCTGTCACATAAAATGTGGGACACCCGGTATATATATATATATATATATATATATATATATATATATATATATATGTATGTTATTTTGTGTAATAGTATTGTTTTCATATGCTTTGTCAATAAGATTTTTTCTTAGACAATAAAGTACAGTGATTCATTGATTGATTAATATTTGTTGTTATTGTTACATGATTAGTAATGAAAAATTGTAAAAATAATAATTCCCAAAAGAAACATTTAATTCTCCATATTATTCCTTGTGAGGTCCAGGGATATGCAATTAGGTCGACTTTTATTTCTTAAAAACTAATCAAGTTCCAAAAAAAATCAGAAGACAAAAAAGTTGTATTTCTAATTGCTCAATCCAAAGAAATG
Source organism: Leptinotarsa decemlineata (assembly GCF_025532065.1). Classification (NCBI taxonomy): domain Eukaryota; kingdom Metazoa; phylum Arthropoda; class Insecta; order Coleoptera; family Chrysomelidae; genus Leptinotarsa; species Leptinotarsa decemlineata. The sequence goes on along the minus strand of NW_027412572.1, from coordinate 4,013,091 downwards.
ATAAAAATTGTGCAAAAGTCAGTGGCGTAAATTTTTAGGGCAAAAATATTCGTTCAAATCCCGCTCGAGACGCCACTGGACTTAATAAATTGAATCACGTTCGGGCTAAATTAGCTCCTTAATGTTATAAATACCATTGCCAAATTACAACAAAATTAGGTAAAGGATATTTAAGATATTTACGAATAACTTTTTTTTTTATTTTAACACCCTGTAGCTTGAGAACGAAGGATTTGCGGACCCATGTTTATATGAATATTTCGTCTTAAAATTACCTAAAGAATCGTCTGTTAAATTTATGGTACATACTTAATTAACACCCTCTCCCCCACCCTCTCATTCCATCATACACCAAAATGTACTATTTAGCTTGGCAGCGGAAGGATTACTTTTGTTTTGTGTTATAATATTACCATACTACTGGGTATTGAAAGAAGTGAAGTGAATTTTGATTGGTTTATTACATATCAAAGTGAATGGGACACAAAAACAAAGTGCAATACACAAAAAAGTCAGTAAAAAATACAAACAAGTGATTGAAATGCTTCTAAATTAAACGCTTATCTTCAAAAACACTTTTGGACTAATTGATTCTCAAAAAAAAAATACGAATCGAAAATATTACTTGCATTATTAGGAAGAGTTGTGTCAAGAAAACCATTGCTGGAAAGAAATACTCCTACTGGGAACTGGAGTGAGTAACTTCAATAAAAAGTGGCAAACAAAAGCCTTCATTTGAGAAACAGTACTCCAACTCCAATGTATAGATCCCGGACTGAGTCTTGGCCGGTGGGAGAAATCGTATCAGCGTAAGTAAAGTTTACGTCGGTATATGTATATGTGTATGCAATTTACTTTCAAACTCCATCACTGACTAAATACGGTCCTGAATTTGAATGTTTACGGCTTACATAATCTAACTGATAACAGATTTCTGCACATCTACTGCATATCTTGAGGGAGGGGCTTCTCACCGGTCATGACTCAGTCCAACAGCTGTATATAGAAAAATTATTCTTTCATCATCAATAATTACGCTGACGATTGCTGAACCGACAATCCTCAACGACGATTTAAAATTATTGCAATGACAAACATTGATATGCGATGATTAAATGAAATAGAATGATCGAATTATTTATTCGAGAATGAGAAATAAAATTAAATTGAATTCTAGGAATATTCTTTCATACTTGACACATCTCCCCCCTCACACTTAGAAAAGCTGGCCTCCAGCTTGAAGGTAATAAGTTATTAAATGAGTTTTGAAAAAAACGTATTCAAAACAGAACAAAATAATTCATAAAATCAACAGTTTTGGTCATAGGATTCTCACGGGCACTAAAAACCGAGTTCGGCACTGTTCACTTCAGTTCTGTCTGGGAAGACTGCCATAGCTACATTCCACTTACGTCGCAACGCCCTCTTGGTTGAATGTTCCATGAGCTGCAGTGTCGCCAACACAGCAAATGAAAATGATAATGCTGCACCCAGTCCGGTGTTGTGTACTTTTTTATGATACTCGAGCATAAATATTCTCAAGAAAGAATCAGGGCTGAGGGCCATGCACTATCAGCTAACAGTATCTGCAAAGGAAACCATACACTTTTAATAAAATATCATACTTGTTCATATCACTGAAAATGTCAATAACAAATGAAATTATATTGGGAGAGATAAGAAGAATTAGGCAGGAAATAAAATTGTTAACTGAAGCAGTAGAAGAGAAATCAAGTTTGAAATTGGAAGACTTAAACCGACGCATCAGCATTTTAGAGCAAGACAACGATAAAATCACGAACAACTTTGAAAGATTGGAAAGGAAATCTAAAGAAAACAATATTATTATTTTTGGTTTGAAAGCTAATTCGGAAGATATATCAGCAGACTTCATCAAAAAGGAATTTAAAAAATCTAGTCGGTGTAAACATTGTTGAAAGTGATTTAAATAATTCCTATCCACTTGGAAAAGCAAAAAACGCCCCAATAAAAATTGAATTCACATCATTTTTTATAAAGGCAGCCATTCTGAAAAACGCTAAAAAGTTTAAAGGTACCAATATTTCAATCGCTAGTGACTTGACAGTTGAACAGCGAAAACAAAATCAGATATTAAGAAAACATCTCAACCTAGCAAAGGGATACAACGAAGAAATGGATAGCTATCTGAGAGACTTTGATATTGAACAAATAGAAACAAATACACACATCGAAATAGTTTAGGGATATTTTTTAAAATGGCAATAATTTTTTTAGATCGCTTTAGGGAAAAAAAGTCGACGGGTGATTATTAAACGAATGTAACTTACAACAAAATTTATTAAATGGTCAAAAATACTGAGTGCGCATATAAGCAAAACTAAAAAAAATATGGCTCTTCTTTGGCACCCCGAAAAAAAATCATAAAAAAAAATCATAATACAAAAAAAATTGGAATCAGTACAAAGTATGGCCTCCACGCTGGTTTATTACGGCCCTACATCTATCGTGCATCGACAAAATGAGATTGTCAATGTCTTGTTGAGGTACATTTGCTCATTCAGCGATTAAAAGCTCTCTCAATTGAAACGTTGTGTGAATGTTCCCCATATGCGGAGTAATTCTTCGTTGAAGCATGTCCCACACATGCTCGATGGTCATGGCAATACATCAACTCCTTCGTTGGTGAGCCAGTCAGTCACTAGACGCGCGACATGTGAACGAGCTTTATCGTGCATTAGGTGGAAGTTTTCACCAACAGCACCAGCAAACGGACGGACGATAGGTAGAAGAATGGTGTCGAGGTACTGTCGAGCTGTGAGGGAGCGATTTGGAAAAAAGGGATCGATTCTGCCGCCGATCATGATTCCGCCCCATAGCATTACTGTACCACCTCTGTATGTGTGGACTTCGTGGACGTGTCTCAAATGTTCATTATTTCCAGGTCGTCTCCACAGTTTTACTCGATGAGAATCTGGGTGAAATCCAAATCTGGATTCGTATGTAAACAAAACTCTGGCCCAATCATTGGCATCCCAGTTTTGATGTTCTTGACACCACTCTAATCTTCTACCGCGATTGCCTCTCGACAAAGGTGGACATCTAAGTGGCCTTCTGTTGTGGAGATCTGCTTCATGCAGTCGATTTCTGACAGTATCACGACCAATGGTTACCTGGTGCGTCTGCTGCAACACGTTAACCAACTCAGGTGCTGTGATTGTCGGTTGTCTTCTTGCGGTTAAGTCCAAAAATCGATCTTGAACTGCAGTTGTAGCGCGTCCTCGCCCTGGAAGTTGTTCAGCTGGACTGCCAGTTTCACGGAAACGCCGCCACAATCGACTGATAACACTTTGAGAGACCCCCAAACGAAGAGCTACATCATTTTGTCGCATGCCACCTTGAAGAAGCCCTACAGCTCTATTCATCTCAGCCAATGGTAAATGATGGCGTTCCATGTTGAAGCACAATATTTCCAGTTTAATTGCTGAGCAAGAACTGCATAGAATGTATAAACTCGACACTTTCAGATTATTCATTTTAGCCGAAAACCTACAGTTTGTAAAAAACTTGATAAAAGATTAGTTACCGTTTTTGCAGGCTTTGTTCAACCCATAGAAATCTACAGGGTTGTCGAGTGTACCAATTTAATCGAAATTAAACGACCTCATGCATTTATTTTTATGATATTTAGTATGTTATAAAAATATCCGTAGACTTTTCCGATGTGTGTATTATCAGCGGTACTCTAGAGTATAACATGTTTTTCAGGAGCAGTGCAAATAAAGTGCAAATAAAAACTCAGATGAGTTGAAAGTTTTACTATCGGATATAATAAATATTTTTGATTTCATTGTAATCACAGAAACTTGGCAAATACCACATATATCTCTGATTAATATTAATGGGTATCAACTATTCTATAACGAAAGTTCCTTCAAGCAAAACGATGGAACAATTATTTTTGCGAAGGAGAATCTAAGCTGTATATGTGGTTAAACTTGAAATAAATATGTTGGAGTTGACCACTACTTTGAACAACACCAAAATATTACTAAACGGGATTTACAGGCCATGTCCAATATCTGAAAAAATCTTCATAAGTAACCTGTCAGACTACCTCAAACATTGTCAAACCTCAGATCTTCACATAATTACGGGCGACATTAATATTAAAAAAATAGTGATAACCATGTACAAGAATACCTGAATGTAATGGGCGAGGAAGGTTTGCTTAATAAATAAATGCACTAGGAATATACAGTGTGTGACAACGAAAACTTAACAGAGCCGTTTTTGATTATAAAAAGTATGATTTTTAAAAAAAGCTCGGACACGTCGGTTTCTAATTAAGGGGGGACACCTTTCAGACTAATCAGATTTTTTGTAGTACGCACCCCCTCGGAGGGATGCGTCCGACGACCCTTATTTAGATAGGGAAAGTAGGTCGAGTGGCACCTTGTTTTAAAGATCTTTCGAATACCTTTACAACTCTGTTACAAGAAGTTTTTTGTAACGATTAGTTTTCAAGATTATTTGAAGATTTAAAGGTATTTTTATTGAGTTCAACTCTTTTTAAAATAAATCAAATTGTTTTTGAGGTACAATTTACGTTCAGAACTTTCATTTAAAAAAATAAATTTTTGCTTTTTATGACAACCTGCTAATACGTGTCCATTTGATGTCATAAAAAAGTAAGAATTATTTGTTTATTGCGAGGAGATTTTTTCGGGGGATGGGGTTGGTTACCACCCTTACATTTTAGGTAAATTGAGTGGCACCTCCTTATGAAGGTTGCCTTTTGACGTGGATATTTTATGCTTCTAATAAAAGAGTGAATCATACTAAAAACTTACCTACACAACGAATACAACCTGCTGTTTTCCTTGAATGCTGATGACACAGAAAAATTTAGAAAACTGTTTTAGGGTTAATAAATCCCAATAATTGTTTTTAAAGCACACACAAAAAAAGTAACACCTAATAAGGGTAACTCACATAGGAAATTTAGAGTAAATGTTCAAATTGTGCGCCATTTTGCCCCATGCAACAATAAAGATTTTGTTCGAATTTTGCTTTTACATTATTCAACACCTCAGGAGTTATAGCTCAGCATTCATCAATAATTCTACGACGTAATTCATCCAAATTGGCTGGCTGTGTAGCATAAACTTCAGACTTTAAATATCCCCACAAAACGTAGTTCAATGGTGTTAAATCTGGTGATCGTGCTGGCCATTCAATTGGACCTCTTCTGTCTTTCAAAATGATTATTCAAAAAATTTCGAACCTGCTGGGCATAATGGGGTGGTGCACCTTCCTGTTGAAAATGGATAAATTCATCTTGACATCTTGGATCCTGTTCAATTATTTCAACTATACGAGGTTGTATTGCCTCTTCAAGAAGTTGTAAATAAGAATCACCGGTTGAATTTCCATCAATGTAAAATGGACCTATAATATGATTGCCTAATATTCCGGCCCAGACATTCAACTTTTGGGGATGTTGAGTATGTATTTCTGCGTATTGTCTTGGGTTTTCATCCGACCAATAACGGCAATTGTGACGGTTCACGCAACCATTTAAATAAAATGAGTGTTCGTCCGAAAAACAGATTTTATAAAGCAGCTCGGGATTTTGCTTTAATCTCTCACTCATGCCCTCACAAAACTCCTGTCTTCGGTCAAAATGATTGTCATTGAGTTCATGAACAAGTTTAATTTTGTATGGATGGAATTTGTGGTTTTTAAGGATTCTCCATGCGCTCATATGACTTATTCTGGCCATTGCTGACCAATCACCCCAATCGCATTATCGTGATTCACTACCCTTCTCTAAACATTTCTTTTCTTATTTAAAACCGAACCTGTCTCCCTGAATTTTGTGACCAAATCCAGAACGTGATTTCTGCTTAGGTGTCTACCAGGGTTTTGCTCGTTAAATTAAATTGATGTTCTATCAGCATTTTGGTCGTTGCCAAAAAATAAAGCAATAACTGAAACCCTTTCAGCAGCAGTGTGAGGCATTTTTAAACAAATAACAATACACGACCTGTTTAAACAAAACAATCGAACGATGTACTAATGAAAACTGGAAGAAGAGGAGTGGGTATTGATTTAAAAAAAAGGATTTTATTTAACAAAAAACTGATAAGAAGAACTGCTCGAATTTTTTTTATTTAGGCATAAAAGTTACCGAGTGGTCTGTCTAATGTATTATTAACATGGCAATTTTAACTTCAAATTATCTCGAAAACTAATCGTTACAAGAGTTGTAACGATTGAGTTGTAAAGGTATTCGAAAGACCTTTAAAACAAGGTGCCACTCGACCTACTTTCCCTATCTAAATAAGGGTCGTCGGACGCACCCCTCCGAGGGGGTGCGTACTACAAAAAATCAGATTAGTCTGAAAGGTGCCCCCCTTTGATTAGAAATCGACGCATCCGAGCTTTTTTTAAAAATCTTACTTTTTATATTCAAAAACGGCTCTTTTATGATGAGAAATCGTGCTTGGATCATATATTCGTAAAAACAAAAAAGTCCCTTTATAAAAATATTCCTGTAGACCTCGAAACTAACATAACAGACCATTATTGCATCATAAATCATTTCACTACACACGAAAAAATACGAACTGATTCAGAACGTTGACGTATGTACCGAAAATTTAATAAATACAATAAAAAGTGCCAAATTTTCCTTTAATCCGATATGAAATTTAATATTTTAGAAGTGTGACTTGACTAAAGCTTTTATAATCTTATTCCACTTTGTTCGTTTATTGTTGAGTCTTTGGTTTGAATTTTAAATCTTCTAGTATAAACAATTTTTGGATTTGTATGTTTTTATATTTAAACAAAATTAGAGAATATTTGTATTTTAATGATGTTCACGTCACATGTTCAAACAAAGATTCATTTGGTTTGTTATTGAATCGTTTAGATTTACATCCTTTTATATTTAAACAGATCTGGAGAACATTTGTATTCTAGATTAGCGTTTCCCAACCTGTGGTCCACGGACCCCTGGGGGTCCGCGAGTATATGTATGGGGGTCCGCGGTGTCTTCTCTGGACCATATATAAATCGCTCATTAAATGCAAAAGGGCCGCTAAACGAAACATTAGCAAACCAGTTTTATTAGAAAAATGTGATCTAAGCACACGATATTTAAAAAAAATCAACAAAGATGCATCCAATGATGTATAACAGTATTATTAATCTATAAAAAAAAAGAAGAAAAAATACATAAATTGGTTTTTCAAATTTTGTTTTGGCTCTCCTGTAAAAAAATATATTTGGGATTGCTTCCCTTTTGCATTTAATGAGCGAAATGCTTAATTTTTCGTATTCGCACGGCGAACGTGCGGTGAGCGAGAGCGAATGAATGATGTGAGTGAAACAAGTGCGTGCTTGCGTCGCGCCTGGCCGGGACTCTTCCCCCACCACACCGCACCGCATTGCTCGCAAATTACGCTTACACCCGCCGCCCGCGATTAGTGCAATTGTTTTGATTTGTGTTGTGTTGCGTCCGAGATTAAAATAGTAAAATTACGTTTTTCAAGTTATTGTGACCTGTGAAAATAAAACGTTGGTTAAAACCAAATGACTCTACTTTGGACGAAGCAAATGAAAAACCTTCGACTTCAAAGGTTAAACGTCGTAAGTTTTGCGACGAATACTTAGCTTTCGGTTTCACAAGTACCAATTTAAACGGGGAAGACAGACTGTTTAGTTATCGATGGGGTTTAGGCATTAATAACTAGTATCAACGTATAACTCTTAGTTTATTTCAAGACTCTCAACCTGTTGCACCAACAGAGAGAGAGCCCGGTGCCCACGTCCCTATTCTGACAGCCATCTTTCGCCGTGTCTCTGAACCCACCAAAGGTATCACATCGTGAATGATAGAACACAGAGACCTCAGTACGTCATATGCTACGAAGTTTTGTCAAATGAGTCGATGAAACCGGCCAAACTCCGACGTCATTTAGAAACAAAACACCAGGAATATCGTGACAAATCAAAAGCCTTTTTCAAAGTTGAAGCCACGCAATTGGAACAAAGCACAAAAACAATGATAAAGACTGCTACTGGGACCAATAACGAAAGTGTTGTATTAGCGTCCTACCAAGTATCTTTGCTAGTTGCAAAAAGTGGTGAGCCCCACACCTTTGCTGAAGACCTAATTTTACCGTGTGCTAAATCATGGTTTCTGCTATGTTAGGTGACAAAGCTTCAAAAGAATTGGACGTTGTATCGTTATCAAACAACACAGTGAAGAGGAGAATTGATGATTTGTCGGGAAATGTTAAAGAACAGCAGATTTTCTACGTTAAAGCAAGCAGATTTTATGCTTTGCAATTAGATGAGAGCACAGATATTAGCAATGATGCAAACTTGCTTGCATATGTTGGTTACGAACACAACAACAGCATAAGTGAGGATTTTTTATTTTGTTTACCTTTACCTTCGCACACAACAGGTGAAGCAATATTTGAAGTATTGAACAACTTTATGTCCACTCATGAAATTACATGGGACAAGTGTGTGGCAGTTAACACCGACGGTGCTCGGGCTATGACCGGGACACGAATAGGGCTGCAGGCGCGCGTCAAGAAGATGAATCCAGCTATTATCTGGCATCACTGCTGCATTCATAAGGAGGCATTAGCAGCAAAAAAAACATGCCAGGACAATTAAAAACAGTGTTAGACGACATAGTGCAGGTGGTGAATTTTATTAAAGCTGAGCGTTTAAATTCCCGTATTTTCGGTATCATTTGTGAAGAAATGGGAAGCATTCACAAGCAGTTATTATTGTACCCTGAAGTCCGTTGGTTATCTCGTGGCAAAGTTGTGAAGCGTGTTTTTGAGCTGAGAGATGAGATCAGAATGTTCTTTTTGAAGAATTCTGGACATAGCGTCAGCAAATATGCTGATCACTTCAATGACTTTGGATGGCTTACAATGGCAGCATATTTGGCTGATATATTCAGTGCCCTTAACGAGTTGAACTTAAGTCTACAAGGGAGAGATACCAACATCTTCCAAGTCGATGATAGAATTGAAACGATGCTTGACCTTTGGATAAATCGTACAATTCAAAAAAACTATAATCACTTTCCAACACTGTCAGCGTTTTTGGAGTCCTCTGGTGAAGCAATATTGCCAGCACAAGTACAAGATGAAATGGTGACACATCTCCGCACTTTGAGGTCTACGTTTCGGGATTATTTTCCAGTACCCGACAAAAATAAAAATTGTATATCAGACCCTTTCAACACAGATGTTTCTGATATTACTGGCTTGACAGCGGCACAGGAAAACCAATTAATAGAAATATCCGGTGCAGACCACACGGCACTCACCCAGTAAAGTTATCGGTCAACCACCCTATCCCGCATCTGCGGGCAACAGGCGTTGGCCGATTTCAAGCTAGATGTGTGGGAGAGGTGTCTCGCAAGAGCCCTCGGCGGTTACTCATCCAACGCTGGAAAGGTAGCTTTCCTAACATGAGTGCCCCTTGGGGTAACGTAAGGGTATGCGGTGCAGACCACACGGCGTACACCCAAAAGTTGTTGATGAACCGCCCCATCCCGCACCTATACGGGTAATGGGCGCGACATCTTCGACATATGATGTGTGGTAGAGGATGCTCGTGAGAGTCCTCGACGGTTACTCATCAAACGTTGGAAAGGGAACTTTCCTAACATGAGTTCTAGGGGGGAGGTGAGTGCCCGCTCGCGGCTGGAGGCTAGTGAGCCTCATCTCCAACTGGCGTTGGCCTCTTAGGGGCAGCGGCTCCGCTAGCGGGTAAAGGGATACAGGGTTGCGGTAATCCATTCATGGGTGCATTGCAGCCCCATTATGAGGCACTGGACGGCTTATGCTGTTCCGTGATCCTCGCCTGCTTCTGTACGGATCCGAGCGTTCGAGGTGTTGGGGCTCGCGGTCCTTCCGGGCTCTAGTATCCGAGTCTAGTCTTGGAGGGCACCAAGGCAGACGCTTGAGGTGTCGGAACCCGGTTGGACGGAGCTACTAGTATCCGAGCTTAGGACAAATACAGAAACAGATTACAAGTAGAATCTGATTTGAGATTACATCTTAGTAGCAACATCAACCCGAATATTCCTGATTTAGTTGCAAAAAAGGAACACCAACCTTCACATTAATTTTTTTTTCATATTTTTCATAATAAACAGTTATAATTACCTCCTGTATTTGTTTTTTTTTGTATCTGTAATAACTAAAATGAATACCTAATCCGTTTTTTTGCTGTTTATTTTATTAAGGGGGTCCGTAAAAACTGTGCTTGATTTCCTAAGGGTCCGTGGACCGAAAAAGGCTGGGAAACGGTGTTCTAGATGATTGTTCACATTTAATGTTTGGACAAAGATTTCATGCCACACATGGATTCATTTCCTTGTGGTTTTTTTTTCTGTTTTGTTCATTTTATGATTGGTAGAATTAGTATATGTAATGAAATAGTACGAATAAAACATTATTAATATAAATTATTAACTCCCTTACGTTTTGTCGGTGGACTGCCTGGTTGACCCTGGACTAATAACTTATTGTCCTGCTGTCGATGCTGATTGCTTGTTTGGCTCAGTTCCTCTGATACAACGGTGTTTGATGTGGCGATTGTTTCTGGAACTATACATACTCTCCGGATACGGGTTGTTCGCCTGATGCTACGTTAGCTGAACTGATGGTTGGAACGGTAATTAACTTTACTTCTCCCTCCTTTGTTTATTTACAAACTGACAGGTTAAGATGTTAACCTGTGATTCGAAGTCTAGATTCCTGGATGAAATTTGCCGAATCGGGAAGCCAAACACTCCATTTTGGGATTGTTAGTCGCAGTGTGGTAATTGTTACAGTGGTTTAACTATTTTTACAACCTCCTGGTTGTGTTTTCCCGACACTGTAACGATAACTTTAGCATACACCGGACTAATTGTGTTTGGACCAGGTACGTAAATTTCAGCATTCGAGTCGGTCTAGGCGTGGTGTCCAGCTGTAGTCATAGAAAAATTTTCGGGTTCAGGTGATGTATATCTTTTTTGTGGAGTGCTTTCTTAGGACTTTGGGACTGGGTGCTGCCTTGGAGTGAGTTTGTTGCATGGTGGATACTGCTTGGATCAAGTCTGATGGTGTGCCGTCTCTCCTCTTCAAATTAGTGCCTCCGTGATGACCAAGGTTACATGAAACAAATTTTTTGCAGTAAGTACTCTTAATATAACAAATTATAATTCTTGTATGAATCAAAACAGCGTGGTTTATTTAACTATTGGGTTCATTACATTAACGCAGGAAGTTATTCTTGCGAATTTGAGTTCTATATGAACTTCAAGAGCTAACTATCATTAAAATATAGGTATTACATTTTAACATACGTTTAGTCAGCATTCCTTACTTATCATGAACTCATTTATACATGTGGTGGATCTACATATTCTACATATATTCAAATTATATACCAATTAAAAAAATAATAGCATTCGCCCCCCTTTTCGTTTCTGTTTTGCTATTAACATTTTGAGTAAAAAATAACTTAACCTCTATAATAACCTGACAAAAACAATAATTCGGAATAATAGAGAGCCAAAATATTTCTTTCACATTTATATTTTAATTTTGAAAATAAAAATATAGGTATAGGGGTTGTTTCTCTTTCCGATGAAGTGGGCTATTTACCTATTTTTGCTGTTCATTTCTCATGATATTATTTTATATTACTCGTCTGTCAATTTTTGATGAAACAAAGTATATAATAATTATTATTAACCAGGGAATTACTGTTTCAACTATTATACTTTGAAGTAAGCAAACAACAAACAAACTTTGAAGTAAGCAAACAAGTATTTCTTGAAATGTTTTGAAATATAACATCAGTTATGGGAATTTACTTTGAATTAAAAAAGTTAAAATATTGAAACTTTCTAAAAACCTACTGTTTTTATTAATTGAAAAGCAATTAATGAATTCACTCTGCCAAATTAGCCAATTTCGAGATACTTCCCTATGATGGATGAGAAATTAAAAAAAGAAACTGTTGAAACTATTCAGATCACTAAAACTAACATTTCAATGATGAAATCCTTTTGTTTCGAATATGACGTCAATCGATAACTTGGAGAAAAAATCTAAAAGAAGTTTTCAAAATTTGGCAAAGTTGGCAAAGTAAAATTTGAATCAAAGTCCCATTGGAATATTAATAAGGGAAAAATTGTTTCCAATATTCTGATGTAACTTAAATTGAAAAAAAGTCATTCTCAATTTCTTCCAAAGAATGAAAATGTAGATTACGACTCAAAAATGAATAACTGAATACAAATTTTCATCTAAGCCCGAGTCATATTGATTTAACATTGAAGTTCGTCGAAAGTATTGCATTTTTGAAATTCATTTAAATACTCGTATGTTCACAAAAACAAATTTTTTTGTTACTCAATTTTGTATTGCAAATACTCGTTGAATGTAATGCAGAATACCTCTGATTCAGTATGTAACGTTATTTCAGAGAAGTCACGAAAAGGTCAAAACTTTGAAACTTTATTCGAACAGAAAAAGAATAATTTTATTCAGATATAAATTTCAAATCTTTTTCATTATTTTGTTAAAATATTTGAAACGATACAAAAACATTCAGGAAGATTTCAAGAAAATTGCAATCTTGTTCTGATGGTCAAAAAGCCCAAAAAATTAAATAGAAAGCAATAGGTACATTTCAAACTATTTCTCAGAAAAGTAATATGTGAAGCATATCCTACTGAGATAAATGAAATTGATCGGGGATGAGTTTTCTGCATAAAAGTTCGAGATCCATGAAATCCTCTAGCAGGAAGATACGGTTTGGAACGCGAAGAGCACCACAGTTGCAGCGGTTTCCGTATCTTCCCCTCGGACCTTGAAAATCCGGGAGACGGCCACGTGGAGGCGTCGCGCCGGTTCGTACCCATATCCGCAGCAGGTCTCTGGGATCAGAGGTAACATCAGCGATGTGGAAAATAATGGAACTGACGCGTAGAATAGATATACTTCCAAAACGGCAGAACGCAAGTGACAAGAGCAATAGACTGGTCGACACAACAAAGAAGGTACCGGAAATAGCAACCATATCAGGCAGCTAGCGACACGAATGAGGCAGCGACCATCACAGATATGGAAATCGACGCTGCGCGATCTACAGTTGGGGAAGGGAGAGCTAGACGACGCAGAAAGAAGAAAACAAGCAATAAAACGTATGCAGACCTGAATGGAAATCAAGAGCGAGGACAAAAAGCCACAGAGGAAACAAGACCAGGATGGAAAACTCCACCCCCACCACTAGAAATAGTGGTGACACTGAATGAGGAAAGTCAAGAACAGGAAACTAATGCAGAAGATAAGAGTACAGAAGACAAGAATATAGCAAGAATGGTGAGACAATGCTTACAACAGGAGGGAAGTATGGAGGGGGTAACATATGCGAGAAGACTCAAGAGTGGGGCCATGATAATAGAGAGTGAGAATGTAATTGAAAAAGAGAAAATCAAAAAAGCAATTGAGAGAGGGAAGGGTAAGAGTACAGGGAACATCGCTAACCCCGCAGCTCCTCCTAACAGGACTTGACAAAGGGTATACGACTGCGGATATAGTCACAGTGCTCAGAGAGCAGAATGCTGGACTTACGAGCGACTGGATACAATATGAATGGGATAGTATCAAAGTGGTGAGAAGAAAGGTCTGTAGAAATAGCAGCTGGAGGGAGAACGTGACCATCACGACCAACCAGACGGCATTCAGAAGACTAGTTAATGCAGGGCGGATCACGGTAGACATGGCATGGATTTACGTTGAAGAGAGAACGAATGTAGGCATATGCTTCAAATGTTGCCACTTCGGAAACTTGCAAGAGGACAATTCCCCGGATCACTAGAACAGTGGAAAGGGAAAATGAATGGTGGAGTGACAGACTAGAGAGAATGAGAAAAACTGTACGTAGAGCACGAAGGGAGTTTCAGACCTCGAAATTCGCACTATGCTGGAGTGCGAAGTGAGGTTCTATGGCGACAGACTGATTGCCTTTGATATGGCGCCCTTTATTGGCCGGACGATATTTTGGACATGTCCGCAAAAGGTCATGGCAATTGCAGCATACTGGTAGCCGATGGGACCCATGGGGTGGTTTAGAACCTCTACCCCCTTGTCGGCGGATCCCAGTCGACAACTGCATGAGCAGTGCTGCTCGGGTAAGCCTCAGAGAGGCTTTCCTGGAGGGGTCTGGAGATTATAGCGGATAGGGAGAAGTTCTGACGGGGCCTAGCAAGCCCCCAGGAAATGTAATTTGCTCCAAATAGAATTGAAGCAGCCTCGGATGGATGTGCTGGCTCTGCTCCCCTCCCAGCACATGATCCACAGGGGGAGCACGATGATGACCAGGCTATTGAACATGGAAACGAATTGGTTGACGGAATAAACTTAGAAATGAGGTGCAATGAAGTGTTTGAGGGAATGGGTTACCCTATAGTGGTATTCCATAGGTTTGCACCGAAAGCATGCCCTCTATGTCTCCTAGGGGGCCGTAACCTCCTATCACTAGGACCGGCAGATAAGAATCGCCACGTTCGGGATTGACACCCCGAACGTGAAGTGACATACCTCTGCGCTTTATGCGGAAGAGAATACAAAGCACGTCACAACTGCCGGTGCCATGTAGCAAAATGTTTTGGTTCGAAACCAGTCGTAGTCGACGGGCAGCGATGCGACATTTGCGACTCGGTTTTCGCGACAGTGGTAGGCCTCTCCCAACACATGCGGCACAGCCATTCTGAAGCCATAAATGAAGCGAAGGCTGCTGGTACCGCACATGGTCGGCCTCCTTGGCGAAGGCATAACCAGATCTTCACCGAGGATGAACTTCGCATGATGCTGGAATGTGGAGTGAGGTACTATGGCGACAAGATGATGGCTTTCACAATGGCGCCCCACATACCAACGAAAACAAATACACAGCTCCGACACAAAAGAGCTGACCAAAAATACATAAAGAGGAGGGACCAATATCTGATTGCCCACAATCTGCCTCCTCGAGCCACGGCGTTCCAAGAAGCACAAAAACTGCCCAAAAGCCCAGCTCATAGGCGGGCGACTCCAGATCTCGGTGCATTACAAGAAGAGGCTGTGGCCCTATTAAAAAATCTGGAGGCCATCTAGCGCGACACCCGAGAGTACATAGGGTGGCGCAGTAAGATCGTTGAGTCGGTCCTTGCACAACAGCTACCCCAGAATTACCAACGAACTCGAACAGTATTAACGGCCCTCGAACATTTAGGTATTGGTTTAAGGCGGACATCGTATTGGGAATACGACGTACCCCAGGGGTTTATCAATACTATGTACTCCTGAGTCCTTACAGTCGGCCAAGACGGTGTACGCCCGAGAAAAGCTGGGACAGAGAGGGGAGCGCGTGGTGGCAGAAGCAGTCGCAGGCGCTACTTATACGCCAAAACGCAATATCTGTACAAGAAAAATCCTTCTCTTGTGGCACGGCACGTTCGCACAAACGTGGACTGGTTGGACACCCCTGGGATCAGGTGTTCAAATGCGGACGTGCAGGACCTGTACAACAACCTTTGGGGTTATGAGCCTGAGATACAGGTCCCAGATCTGGGAAATAGCGACCCACCAAAAGGTTATCACGAGTACTCTTGGAAATAATCCCCTAGGAAATGAAACAAAGATTTTCCCAGATAAGCAGATCCACAGCGGCTGGCCCCGATGATATCCGTCTTATAGACGTGAGAAAGCCAGCCGTTTATGAGGCCCTCCATCGGTTCTTCAACTTGATAATGGTATGTGCACGGATACCTTCCGATTGGAGGAAGAATCACACCACATTGATACCCAAAGAGGGTAAGGACGGTAGTAAGGCGGAGAACTACCGTCCTATAACAATAGCTTCGATCCTAAGTCGAGGGTACTTCGGTATCATCGACAAGAAGCTCAAGAAAGTGGTGGATTTCTTGCCCTGCCAAAAGGGGTTTGTTAATGAGGCGGGGTGCTTCAACAATGTACACCTGCTTAACGAAGTGCTGTGGCACTCGAAAGCCCACAAGGAAATGGTGGTAACGATACTGGACATGTCTAAGGCGTTCGAAACGGTACCTCATGAGGTACTAAGTCCATCGTTACGGAAAAAGGGTCTTCCACGTATAGTGGAAGACGCACACGCAAACAACTATTGAGTTGATCGATGTACAAGTCGAAGTGCGTCTCAAGCGCGGGATCAAGCAAGGTGACTCCATAAGCCCATTTCTATTCAACGCAGCCCTAGAACTCCTGCTGCAAGCGCTGGAAAGTCAACCAGGATATCAGATCAACGAATCTGTAAAAATCTCATGTCTGGCCTTCGCGGATGATCTCATCCTTTTGGCCCAAGACGAAGGCCAGGCCCAAAAACAACTAAGTGACACGGAAGCATACCTATCGGGGTTAGGTATGAAGCTGTCGCAGCTAAAATTACAAACCTTCAAAAAAGTGGCTCCTTTGATCCACGCCAAGCTGTTGAGCCTTTTGGCTTTTTTTATCCTTTGACGACACGCTGCTCTCCTTCGAGAACAACGGGTCTTCTTTGTGACAGATGTACACAGCTCGTATTTTATCTGTTTTATATATACTTCTTATTATTTATTTTATTGTTATGTCTCGGGCACATGGCATGCGAGTCGTGTTGCTGCGGCAAAACGGCGGCGGAAAGAAGTGGGCCGATGGCTAGCTTCTTGCGGCAAGCCTCCACGAGGCATTCCCCGGAAACTGGAGGCCCTTCTGGGCCCCAGGCTAATTACCGTTCCTTACAAGGACCCATTTTCCTCATTTTCCAGCCGCGACCGTCATTCCGGGCAGTTACGGTTTCCCTGAAAGGGACCCGGCCAAGAGTGGTAGGTAGTGAGATGAGTCACAGGGTACGGCAAAGTAAGGTCCAGGGGTTATGCTCCAATATGGTCCGTAGCCGTATTCTCCCAAGTAGCTGTGCCGCAGGAAAGTACTCATGTAGAGATGACGATGAGCAGAATTAGCCAAATGCCTCGTCATCTAATTAGTGACGCGCATGAATGGATTAACGAGATTCACACTGTATCTACCCACTATCTAGCGAAACCACTGCCAAGGAAACGTGCTATTCAAAACAAAGCATTGCGATGGCCCCAGCGAATGATGACGCAATGTGATTTCTGCCCAGTGCTCTGAATGTCAAAGTGAAGAAATTCAAGCAAGCGCGGGTAAACGGCGGAGTAAATATGACTCTCTTAAGGCGGGTCAGCTTAGCTGGCCCCCTTGGACGAGTCTTAGCTGCTCATAATGGTCAGGAACGAGTGGCGCATTTGGGCGGCTCGGTGTCTCGTGACAGGGGACGCCGGGCCGCCTTTTGCGTTAAAGCTTTTTCCTGATAAGTCGACTGACACCTCCTCGTGGTAACCGCCGGAAAACGCTCGACATCCTTAAGGGGAGTCGAGTAGGCTAACGTCAGCGGCGAAGCAAAATGTACCAGCCTGTCACTCAGCCTCCTTGGCCGGATGGCATTTTGGGCAGGTCCGCAAAAGGTCATGGCAATTGCGGCATACTGGTAGCTGATGGGCCCCTAGGGGTGGCTTGACTAGAGTGGAAGGGAGAAGAGCTAGGGGGTCTAGCAAGCCCCCTAGCGTTAAATCTCCGGCTCCAAATATAAATTTAGAAGCCTCGGATGCGTGTGCTGGCTCCGCTCCCCTCCCAGCACACGTAAGACAGGGGGAGCAACTTGTTGACGACAACGGCCCCGATAATGGACATGAGCTGGAGATGGATAGGTTAACGAGAGAAATATGGGAGAGTATGGGCTACCCAATACCGGTAGCCCAGAACTACGCAGAGAGGTCCTGCACCTTATGTCTCCTCGAGGGCAGGAACCTCCTGTCATTGTCTCTGGCGGAAGAAGAACGGCACTGTCGGGATTGGCACCCCGACAGAGAAATTAAATTTATATGTACGAAATGCCGTAAGATATACAAAAACAGACACGCCAGCCGGTGCCATCTACCTAAATGCACCGGGCCGAAGCCGATTGTAGCCGACGGGCAGCGGTGTGGCATTTGCAATTCGGTCTTCGCGACAGACATGGGACTCTCCCAACATATGCGGCACAGGCATCCTGACGCCAGAAATGAAGCGAGAATCGCTAGTGCCTCATACTATCAGCCTCCTCGGCCAAGGCACAACCAGGTCTTTACCGAGGATGAAATTCGCACTATGCTGGAGTGCGAAGTGAGGTTCTACGGCGACAGGCTTATTGTACATACCAACAAAGTCCAATACGCAACTGAGGTATAAAAGAGCTGATATTAAATATAAAGTAAGGAGGGACAAATACCTTATAGAGCACAATCTCCCTCCTTTAGCCGCAGGGCGCCAAGAAAACCTCGATGAAATCGAGGAAACAGTGAATCTGTCCGACAGTCCAGCCCGCGGGCTGGCGGATCCACTCCTGGCTATGCAAGAAGAGGCTGCGGCCCTAGTCAGCGAGTTGGAATCCATCCAGCGCGCCACTTTAGAGTACAGGGAGTGGCTCAGAGAGATCGTTGAGTCGGTTCTCGCTCAACAGATACCCCAGAATGCCCAACGATCTCAAACAGAATTAACGGCTTTTACGAACTTGGGTGCTGGTTTGGAGCGGTCGTCGTTTTGGGACTATGACGTACCCCAGGGGTTCATTGATACGATGTACTCGTGGGTTCTAAGCGTCGTCCAAACCAACGGCCGCCCTAGAATCCCAAAGCCTAAGAGGGGATCGGGTAGAGGCCGGGGTAGTCGCAGGCGCTACCTCTACGCCAAAACCCAAGACCTGTATAGTAAAAATCCGTCCCTTGTGGCAAGGTACGTCCGTAACAACGTGGACTGGTTGGACGCCCCCGGGATCGGGTGTTCAAACGCGGACGTACAGGATCTGTACGATAGACTATGGGGTCAAAAGCCTGTAGTACAGATCCCAGATTTGGGAGATAATGACCCTCCGATCGAGTTATCTCATGTTTTATCCGAGATAACTCGAAACGAAATAAAAGAAAGACTCTCCCAAATAAGCAGTTCCACGGCGGCTGGCCCAGACGGTATCCATCTAATTGATGTAAGAAGGCCAGCCGTATATGAAGTCCTCCATAGATTTTACAACCTCGTGATGGTATGTGGCCGGATACCATCCGACTGGAGGAAGAATCGAACCACTCTAATACCAAAAGAAGGCAAGGACGGTAGCAAGGCGGAGAACTACCGTCCAATAACAATAGCTTCGATCCTAAGTCGAGGATACTTCGGTATCATCGACAAGAAGCTGAGGAGAGTGGTCGAATTCTCACCCCGCCAAAAGGGGTTCGTTAACGAAGCGGGGTGCTTCAATAATGTACACCTGTTAAACGAAGTGCTGCGGCACTCGAAAGCCCATAAGGGAATGGTCGTAACGATCCTGGATGTGTCTAAGGCATTCGACACGGTGCCTCATGAGGTACTAAATCCCACGTTACGTAGAAAGGGTCTTCCTGCACAAGTTGTGAGGATAGTGGAAGATGCCTACTCAGGTGTACAAACCTCACTAGAACTAAACGACGCACAAGTCGAAGTGCGCCTCCAGCGGGGGGTCAAGCAAGGTGACCCCCTAAGTCCGTTTCTATTTAATGCAGCCTTAGAGCCCCTGCTGCATAAGCTGGAGAGTCAGCCGGGGTACCAGATCAACGAATCTGAAGAAGTAACGTGTCTGGCCTTCGCTGACGACCTTGTGTTGTTAGCGCAAGACGAAAGTCAGGCACAAAAACAGTTAAGTGACACGGAAGCATATCTAGAGGGGTTAGGTATGAAACTTTCACACCAAAAATGCCAGACCTTCCGTGTAAAAACCACTAAAGACTCCTGGCACTTAACTGACCCCGGTTTGAAGTTCGACAGTGGTGACGGGGTGCAGGTAATGGGGGCCGGTGACTGCCTTGTCTATCTGGGTGTAAGATTCTCTCCCTGGGTCGGAATTACATCGGAGGGTATCAGAGCCGACCTTGCCTCAGCTTTAGCAAGAGTACAGAAGCTAAAGCTGAAACCACACCAGGAGATAGACTTAATCACCACTTACCTGGTCCCACACTACCTGTACAAAATCAACGTCACGATTCCATCACTCAATGAGATCAGAGCGATGGACCAGGAGCTACGGGTAGTGATAAAAGCTATACTCCACCTGCCGAATAGTACGACAAATGGTCTGCTATACGTCAGCAGGAAAGACGGGGGACTAGGAATACCGAGGTTAGAGTGGCTCCTAACCTCAACAGCCCTACAAGCTGGGTTAAAGTTTTGGAACAATCCCGACCCAGCAATGCAAGCTCTCGCCGCCGGATCCAGACTGGAGGTCCGTCTACGTAATTTGGCGAAGGCGGCGAGGATCAACTGGCCAGTTGATCCAACAGTTATAAAGAATTACGTTCGTAAAGAACGTAAGAAAGAGCTTGCCAGATGGTCCCGGCAGAAGTCGCAGGGAAAGTCGGTCGCAGCCTTCACCGGCTCCAAAGTTAGTAACACATGGCTTAGCGACCCTACGTTGCTAAATCCATGTCGCATGATAACGGCCCTCCGAATGCGTACTAACTCATGTGCTAATAGGGTGGCCATGAGTAGAGCCGGACCAATACCTGATCCGAACTGCCGCCAATGTGGGTCCCAGTTGGAGACACTGGGCCACATATTGGGCCAGTACAGATATACAAAGTCGTCACGGATCAGAAGGCACGATGAGATTCGCGACCTCATCGTTGCAGAAGTTACTAAGCAAGGCACAGAGGTAGCAGTAACGGTGGAGCCGACAATAGTCGACCCCCGTGGCGGGAATCTAAAACCCGACTTGGTGATACAGCGCCAAGGAAGGGTCTTCGTGGTCGTTGTAACAGTCCGCCACGAAGATGGGGATGGCCTCGTTTCGGGACGAAACAGTAAGATACAAAAATATAGCCGACTGCTACCTCAATTCCGGCAAAGGTTTCATGCGGACCATGCCGAAGTCCTACCAATAGTGGTAGGAACAAGGGGGGCACTACCCAGGGAGACAACCCGATGTCTTAGAACACTCGGGTTGCAGAATCAGGGCTTATTCAAAACAATATCCTTAATCGCCCTTAGAAGCTCCATCGAAATCTATCATGATTTCATGGACTATTATGCCCCCCTTCGCCGGCGTAGTCGGCAACCGCCATGAGCTCCGCCTCATGGTAACCTCTTGGCCATAGCTGCCATGTGTTCGCCCCAGGACCCCACCCCTATTGGTGTGGGCCTTTTTAATCTTAGGTAGTATTACCTATTTTAACCATAACTATTTATTTATTATTTTATTAACTCCTGTATACACTGAGTTTTTATTTATACAAGCTTACCCATCCATCCCTATTGATGGTTGGGTATTTTATCTTTACAATTTTATTTATTGACTGCCCGTCGTACTCTCAGGAGTACGACGGGCTATTTAGCCACTTGGCTATTTTATTCTTTGACGACTGGTGGACTCTATTGAGTGCACTGGCCTTCATTGTCAGATGTATGCAGGACTTATTTTACCAGTTTTATCTATACAATTTTAACTATTTGTTATATATTATTGTTAGAGCACATGGCATGCGAGTCGTGTTGCAGGCAACACGGCGGCGGGAAGAAGTGGGCCGATGGCTAGCTTCTTGCGGCAAGCCTCCGCGAGGCATCCCCGGTAACTGGAAGCCCTTCGGGGCCCCAGGCCAATTGCCGTTCCTTTCAGGACCCCGCTTTCCTAATTTTTCCGGCCACGACCGTTGTTCCGGCAGTATAAGTTTCCCCGAAAGGGACCCGGCCAAGAGTGCTAGTTAGTGGGTGAGACCACCAGGGTACGGCAAAGTAAGGTCCAGGGGCCTAGCCCCACATGGTCCGTAGCCGTATTCTCCCAAGTAGCTGAGCTACAGGCGACCACGCCAACCGCAGGAAAGTCCTCATGGAGATGACGTGAGCAGAATTAGCCAAATGCCTCGTCATCTAATTAGTGACGCGCATGAATGGATTAACGAGATTCACACCGTATCTACCCACTATCTAGCGAAACCACTGCCAAGGGAACGTGCTATTCAAAACAAAGCATTGCGATGGCCCCAGCGAATGATGACGCAATGTGATTTCTGCCCAGTGCTCTGAATGTCAAAGTGAAGAAATTCAAGCAAGCGCGGGTAAACGGCGGGAGCAACTATGACCCCCTTGAGCGAGTCTTAGCTGCTCATAATGGTCAGGAACGAGTGGCGCAATTAGGCGGCTCGGTGTCTCGTGACAGGGGACGCCGGGCCGCCTTTTGCATTAAAGCTTTTTCCTGACAAGTCGACTGACACCTCCTCGTGGTAACCGCCGGGAAACGCTCGACATCCTTAAGGGGAGTCGAGTAGGCTAACGTCAGCGGCGAAGCAAAATGTACCAGCCTGTCACTCAGCCTCCTTGGCCGGATGGCATTTTGGGCAGGTCCGCAAAAGGTCATGACAATTGCGGCATACTGGTAGCTGATGGGCCCCTAGGGGTGGCTTAAAACCTCTACCCCCTTGCCGGCGGATCCCGGTCGGCAGCTGCTTGAGCAGTGCCACTTGGGAAAGGCTCTGAGAGTCCTTTCCCCGAGGAGGCCTCCAGGACGGCACTGGAGAGTAGAGTGGAAGGGAGATGTTCTGAGGGGTCTAGCAAGCCCCTCTGAAGAATAATAAAACGCTCCAAATAATAATGAAGCAGCCTCGGATGCATGTGCTGGCTCCGCTCCCCTCCCAGCACATGACCCACAAGGGGGAGCATGACGACGACCCGGCAATTGAACCCGGAATTGAGCTGATTAATGGAATAGATTTAGAACTGAGGTGCAATGAAGTGTGAGGGGATGGGTTACCCCATAGTGGTTTCTCATAGGTTTGCACCGAAATCATGCCCTCTATGTCTTCTAGAGGGCCGTAACCTCCTATCACTAGGACCGGCAGACGAGGATCGCCACGTTCGGGATTGGCACCCCGAACGTGAAGTGACGTATCTCTGCGCTTTATGCGGGAGAGAGTACAAAGCACGTCACAACTGCCGGTGCCACGTAGCAAAATGTTTTGGTCCGAAACCAGCCGTAGTGACGGGCAGCGATGCGACATTTGCGGCTCGGTTTTCGCGACAGTGATAGGCCTCTCCCAACACATGCGGCATAGTCATCCTGTCGCCTGGAATGAAGCAAGGGCTGCTGGTACCTCACATGGTCGGCCTCCTCGGCGAAGGCATAACCAGGTCTTCACCGAGGAAGAAATTCGCATGATGCTGGAGTGCGAAGTGAGGTATTATGGCGACAAATTGATGACTTTTACAATGGCGCCCCACATACCAACGAAAACAAATACTCAGCTCCGCCACAAAAGAGCTGACCAAAAATATAAACAGAGGAGGGACCAATATCTGATTGCCCACAATCTGCCTCCTCTGGCGAGGCATTCCCCGGAAACTGGAGGCCCCTCGGGGCCCCAGGCTAATTGCCGTTCCTTATAAGGACCTGTTTTCCTAATTTTTCCTAGCCTTAACCGTCGTTCCTGGTAGTTAAGGTTTCCCCGAAAGGGACTTGGCCAAGAGTGTTAGATAGTGAGGTGAGTCACAGGGTACGGCAAAGTAAGGTCTAGGGGTTATGCCCCAATATAGTCCGTAGCCGTATTCTCCCAAGTAGCTGAGCTACAAGGCGACCACGCCAACCGCAGGAAAGTCCTCATGTCGGATGACGATGAGCA
The DNA here is from genome assembly GCF_025532065.1 of Leptinotarsa decemlineata. Lineage (NCBI taxonomy): Eukaryota > Metazoa > Arthropoda > Insecta > Coleoptera > Chrysomelidae > Leptinotarsa > Leptinotarsa decemlineata. The sequence continues at coordinate 3,989,318 of NW_027412572.1, read as the reverse complement.
GAATTAGCCAAATGCCTCGTCATCTAATTAGTGACGCGCATGAATGGATTAACGAGATTCACACTGTATCTACCCACTATCTAGCGAAACCACTGCCAAGGGAACGTGCTATTCAAAACAAAGCATTGCGATGGCCCCAGCGAATGATGACGCAATGTGATTTCTGCCCAGTGCTCTGAATGTGAAAGTGAAGAAATTCAAGCAAGCGCGGGTAAACGGCGGAGTAAATATGATCCTCTTAAGTGGGTTCGCCGTCTTGGATGAGTCATGGCTACTCGTTATGGTCAGGAACGAGTGGCGCTTATGGGCGGCTCGGTGTCTCGTGACAAGGGACGCCGGGCCGCCTTCAGCTTTGAAGCTCTTTCGTGACAAGTCGACTGACACCTCCTCGTGGTAACCGCCGGGAAACACTCGTCGTCCTTAAGGGGAGACGAGTAGGCTAACGTCACTCAGCCTCCTTGGCCGGATGGTATTTTGGACGGATCCGCAGCAGGTCATGGCAATTGCGGCATATTGGTAGCCGATGGGCTCCATGAGGTGGTTTAGAACCTCTTCGCCCTTGTCGGCGGATCCCGGCCGACAACTGCATGAGCAGTGCTGCTCGGGCAAGCCTCTAAGAGGTTTTCCTAGGGGGGTCTCCAGGACGGCACTGGAGACTAGTGCAGATAGGGAGAAGTTCTGAGGAGGCCTAGCAAACCCCTCAGAAAAATTTAAAATGCTCCAAACATAAATGAAGCAGCCTTGGATGCATGTGCTGGCTCCGCTCCCCTTCCGGCACATGACCCACAGGGGGAGCACGATGACGACCCGGCTATCGAACCCGGAATAGATTTGGTTGACGAAATTACTCTAGAACTGAGGTGCAACGAAGTGTTTGAGGGGATGGGTTACCCCATAGTGGTATCTCATAGGTTTGCACCAAAATCATGCCCTCTATGTCTGCTAGAGGGCCGTAACCTCCTATCACTAGGACCGGCAGATGAGGATCGCCACGTTCGGGATTGGCACCCTGAGCGTGAAGTGACATATCTCTGCGCTTTATGCGGGAGAGAATACAAAGCACGTCACAACTGCCGGTGCCATGTAGCAAAATGTTTTGGTCCGAAACCAGCCGAAGTCGACGTACAGCGATGCGACATTTGCGGCTTGGTTTTCGTGATAGTGATAGGCCTCTCTCAACACATGAGGCTTAGCCATCCTGACGCCTGGAATGAAGCAAGGGCTGCTGGTACCTCAGATGGTCGGCCTCCTCGGCGAAGGCATAATCAGGTCTTCATCGAGGATGAACTTCGTATGATGCTGGAGTGCGAAGTGAGGTACTATGGTGACAAGTTGATGGCTTTTACAATGGCGCCCTATATACCAACAAAAACAAATACTCAGCTCCGCCACAAAAGAGCTGACCAAAAATATAAACAGAGGAGGGACCAATATCTGATTGCCCACAATCTGCCTCCTCTGGCCGCGGGGCCCCATGATGCACAAAATCTGCTCGAAAGCCCAGCCCGCGGGCGAGCGGCTCCAGAAGTCGGTGCACTACAAGAAGAGGATACGGCCCTAGTAAGAGATCTGGAGTCCATCCAGCGCGACACCCGAGAGTACATAGGGTGGCGCAATGAGATCGTTGAGTCAGTCCTTGCTCAACAGCTACCCCAGCGATCTCATACAGCACCAACGGCCCTCGAACATTTAGGTACTGGTTTAAGGCGGACATCGTATTGGGAATACAACATACCTCAGAGGTTTATCGATACGCCCGAAAAAACCTGGGCCAGAGAGGGGAGCGCGTGGAGGCAGAGGTAGTCACAGGCGCTACCTTTATGCCAAAACCCAAGATTTGTACAACAAAAAACCCTCCCTTGTGGCACGGCACGTTCGCACAAACGTGGACTGGTTGGGCGCCCCTGGGATCAGGTGTCCAAATGCGGACGTGCAGGACCTGTACAATAACCTTTGGGGTCATAAGCCAATCGGATACCATCCGATTGGAGGAAGAATCGCACCACATTAATACCCAAAGAGGGCAAGGACGGTAGTAAGGCTGATAACTACCGTCCCATAACAATAGCTTCGATCCTAAGTCGAGGTTACTTTGGTATACTCGAAAAGAAGCTTAGGAAAGTGGTGGATTTCTCACCCGGCCAAAAGGGGTTTGTCAATGAGGCGGGGTGCTTCAATAATGTACACCTGCTAAACGAAGTGCTGCGGCACTCGAAAGCCCACAAGTGAATGGTGGTAACGATATTGGACGTATCTAAGGCGTTCGACACGGTACCTCATGAGGTACTAAGTCCATCGTTACGGAAAAAGGGTCTTCCGGGCCATGTTTTACGTATAGTGGAAGACGCATATGCAGGTGTACAAACAACAATTGAGTTAAATGATGCGCAAGTCGAAGTGCATCTCCAGCGCGGGGTCAAGCAAGGTGACCCCCTAAGTCCCTTTCTATTCAATGCAGCCATAGAACCCCTGCTGCAAGCGCTGGAAAGTCAACCGGGATATCAGATCAACAAATCTGTAAAAGTCACGTGCCTGGCCTTCGCGGATGATTTCATCCTATTGGCCCAAGACGAAGGTCAGGCCTAAAAACAACTAAGTGACACGGAAGCATACCTATCGGGGTTAGGTATGAAGCTGTCACAGCTAAAATGTCAAACCTTCCGTGTAAAAACCATCAAAGACTCCTGGCCCTTAGTTGATCCCGGTTTGACATTCGATAGTGGTGAAGAGGTGCCGGTAACTGGGGCCGATGACCACCTTGTCTACCTTGGTGTGAAATTCTCTCCTTGGGCTGGCTTAACAGCGGTTGGTATTGGAGCCGACCTTGCCTCAGCATTGAATAGGGTGCAAAAACTGAAGCTGAAACCACACCAAAAGGTAGACTCAATCACCACTTACCTAGTCCCACACTACCAGTATAAAATAAATATTGCTATTCCATCTCTAAATGCGATCCGAGGGATGGACCAGGAGCTACGGATAGTGATTAAACACATTCTCCACTTGCCGAACTGCACTACCAATAGGCTGTTGTATGTCGGCAAGGAAGACGGCGGACTAGGTATCCCAAGGTTAGAGTGGCTCCTAACCTCATCAACCCTAAGAGCTGGGCTAAAGTTTGCGAAAAACCCCGATCCAGCAATGCGAGCTCATGCCGCCGGAACCAGATCGGAGAGCAGTCTGAAAAATCTTGCGAGGGCGGCAAGAATAAACTGGCCAATTGAGGCCAACAACTACCGTAAGAAGGAGCGTAGAAAAGAGCTCGCTAGATGGTCCCGGATACAGTCCCAAGGGAAATCGGTCGCTGCCTTCACCGATTCCAAGATCAGTAATGCATGGCTGAGTGATCACTCACTCCTTAAGCCATGCCGCATGATAACAGCCCTCCGGATGAAGGCTAACTCATGTGCTAATAGGGTGGCCATGAGTAGAGCCGGACCAACGCCTGACCTTAACTGTCGGCAATGTGGATCCCAGTTGGAGACACTGGGCCACATTATGGGACAGTACAGGTACACTAAGCCTGTAAGGATCAGGCGGCACGATGAGATTCGCGACCTCATCGTGCAAGAAGTAACAAAGCAAGGCATCGAGTTTGCAGTAACGGTGGAGCCGACAATAGTCGACCCCCGTGGCGGGAATCTCAAATCTGACCTGGTGATACAGCGCCAGGGAAGTGTCTTTGTGGTTGACGTCACATTCCGCCATGAAGATGGGGATGGACTCGTTGCGGAACGCAATAGCAAGATCAACAAATATAGCCGACTGCTTCCTCAATTCCGGCATAGGTTTCATGCGTACCATGCCGAAGTCTTACCAGTCGTGGTAGGAACATGGGGTGCATTGCCCAAGGAAACAATCCGGTGCCTTAGTCAGCTCGGATTGAAAAATAAGGGCCTATTAAAGACGATTTCCATGATAGCCCTAAGAAGCTCCATTGAAATCTATCATGATTTCATGGACTATAATTCACCCCTTCGCCGGCGTAGTCGGCAACCGCCATGAGCTCCGCCTCATGGCAACCTCTTGCCCATAGCTGCCATGTGCCCGCCCCAGGGCTTCACCCCTATTGGTGTGGCCCTTTTTAGCTAGGTAGCAATACCTACTTTATTTTACTGTAAATACTAAATTATATTTTTGTCTCTGTATACATCTGGGTTTTAATCACTTTTACCCATCCATCCCTATTGATGGTTGGGTATGTTGTATATTAACCGCATTTTATTTTATTTCTGTTCGACTGCTCGGTGCGGATCCTTTGATTCGCATCGAGCTGCCTTAGCCGATAGGCTATTTTATCCCTCTGACGACCCGCTGTCCTCTATTGAGGGCAACAGGTCTTCTTTGTCAGATGTATACAGATCCCATTTTATCTGTTTTATATATACACACACTGTTTATTATTGTTGTTGTTCTGGGCACATGGCATGCGAGTCGTGTTGCTACGGCAACGCGACGGCGGAAAGAAAGTGGGCCGATGGCTAGCTTCTTGCGGCAAGCCTCCGCGAGGCATTCCCCGGTAACTGGAGGCCCCTCGGGGCCCCAGGCTAATTGCCGTTCCTTACAAGGACCCGTTTTCCTAATTTTTTCAAGCCGTAACCGTTCGTTCCGGGCAGCTACGGTTTCCCCGAAAGGGACCCGGCCAAGAGTGCAAGATAGTGAGGGAGTCACAGGGTACGGCAAAGCCGTATTCTCCCAAGTAGTAGAGCTACAAGGCGACCACGTCAACCGCAGGAAAGTCGTATGACGATGAGCAGAATTAGCCAAATGCCTCGTCATCTAATTAGTGACGCGGATTTTAAAACAGATTTTTTTTATCTAGCGAAACCACTGCCAAGGGAACGTGCTATTCAAAACAAAGCATTGCGATGGCCCCAGCGAATGATGAATGTGATTTCTGCCAGTGCTCTGAATGTCAACGTGAAGAAATTGAAGCACACGGGTAAACGGCGAGAGTAACTATGACTCTCTTAAGGCGGGTTAGTCCTCTTGAGTGAGTCACAACTACTCATAATGGTCAGGAACGAGTGACGCTTATGGGCGGCTCGGTGTCTCATGACAGAGGACGCCAAGCCGCCTTTTGCGTTAAAGCTTTTTCCTGATAAGTTGACTGACACCTTCTCGTGGTAACCGTCGGGAAACGCTCGACATCCTTAAGGAGAGTCGAGTAGGCTAACGTCAGCGGCGAAACAAAATGAACCAGCCTGACACTCAGTCTCTTTGGCCGGATGGCATTTTGGGCAGGTCCGCAAAAGGTCATGGCAATTGCGGCATACTGGTAGCTGATGGGCCCCCCAGGGGTGGCTTAAAACTTCAACCCCCTTGCCGGCGGATCCCGGTCGGCAGCTGCATGAACAGTGCCACTCATGAAAAGGCTCCTAGAGTCCTTTCCTAGGGGGGGCCTCCAGGACGGCACTGGAGACTAGAATGGAAGAATGAAGAGCTAGGGGCCTAGCAAGCCCCCTAGCAAAAACCTCCGGCTCCAAACGAAAATGTAGTAGCCTCGGATGCGTGTGCTGGCTCTGCTCCCCTCCCAGCACACGTAAGTCAGGGGGAGCAACTTGATGACGACAACGGCCCCGACAATGGACATGAGCTGGAGATGGAAAGGCTAATCAAAGAAATATGGTAGGGTATTGGCTATACAGTACCGGTAGCCCAGAACTACACAGAAACGTCCTGCACTCTATGTCTCCTCGAGGGCAGGAACCTCCTGTCATTATCTCTGGCGGAAGAAGAACGGCAGTCGGGATTGGCACCCCGACAGAGAGATAAAATTTATATGTACGAAATGCCGTAAATTATATAAAGATAGACACGCCAGCCGGTGCCATCTACCTAAATGCACCGGGCCGAAGCCGAAGGACCAATATCTTATTGAACATAATCTCCCTCCTTTAGCCGCAGGGCGCCAAGACCTCGATGAAATCGAGGAAATAATAAATCTGCCCGACAGTCCAGCCCGCGGGCTGGCGGATCCACTCCTGGCTATACAAGAAGAGGCTGCGGCCCTAGTCAGAGAGTTGGAGTCCATCCAGCGCGCCACTTTAGAGTACAGGAAGTGGCGCAGAGAGATCGTTGAGTCGGTTCTCGCTCAACAGATACCCCAGAATGCCCAACGATCTCAAACAAAACAAACGGCTTTCACAAACTTGGGTGCTGGTTTGGAGCAGTCGTCGTTTTGGGACCATGACGTACCCCAGGGATTCATCGATTCGATGTACTCGTGGGTTCTTAACGTCGTCCAGACCGACGGCCGCCCTAAAATCCCAAAGCCTGAGAGGGGAGCAGGTAGAGGCCGGGGTAGTCGCAGGCGCTACCTCTACGCCAAAACCCAAGACCTGTACAACAAAAATCCATCCCTTGTGGCAAGGTAGGTCCGTAACAACCTGGACTGGTTGGACGCCCCCGGGATCGGGTGCCCAAACGCGGACGTACAGGATCTGTACGATAGATCATGGGGTCAGAAGCCTGTAGTACAGATCCCAGATTTGGGAGACAACGACCCTCCTATCGAGCTATCTCATGCTCTATCCGAGATTACTCGAAAGGAAATAAAAGAAAGACTCTTCCAAATAAGCAGCTCCACGGCGGCTGGCCCAGATGGCATTCGGCTAATTGATGTGAGAAGGCTAGCCGTGTATGAAGTCCTCCACAGATTCTACAACCTCGTGATGGTATGTGGCCAGATACCATCCGACTGGAGGAAGAATCAGACCACTCTTGATACCCAAAGAGGGTAAGTACGATAGCAAGGCGGAGAACTACCGTCCAATAACAATCGCTTCGATCCTAAGTCAAGGATACTTCGGTATCATCGACAAGAAGCTGAGAGGAGTGGTCGAAATCTCACCCCGCCAAAAGGGGTTCGTTAATGAAGCGGGGTGCTTCAATAATGTATACCTGTTAAACGAAGTGCTGCGGCACTCGAAAGTCCATAAGGGAATGGTCGTAGCGATCCTGGATGTGTCTAAGGCGTTCGACACGGTACCTCATGAGGTACTAAATCCCTCGTTTCGAAGAAAGGGTCTCCCAGCACAAGTCGTGAGGAGTGTGGAAGATGCCTACTCAGGTGTATAAACCTCACTCGAATTAAATCACGCACAAGTCGAAGTGCGCCTCCAGCAGGGGGTCAAGCAAGGTGACCCCTAAGTCCGTTTCTATTTAATGCAGCCTCAGAGCCCCTGCTGCAAAAGCTGGAGTGTCAGCCGGGGTACCAGATCAACAGATCTGGTGCCTGAGCTTCGCTGATGACCCTGTGTTGTTAGCGCAAGACGAAAGCCAGACACAAAAACAGTTAAGTGACACGGAAGCATACCTAGGGGGGTTAGATATGAAACTTTCACAACAAAAATGCCAAACTTTCCGTGTAAAAACCACTAAAGACGCCTGGCACTTAACTGACCCCGGTCTGAAGTTCGACAGTGGTGAAGGGGTGCCGGTAATGGGGGCCGGTGACTGCCTTGTCTATTTGGGTCGGAATTACATCGGAGGGTATCAGAGCCGACCTTGCGTCAGCTTTAGCAAGAGTACAGAAGCTAAAGCTGAAACTACACCAGAAGATAGACTTGATCACCACTTACCTGGTCCCACACTACCTGTACAAAATTAACGTTACGATTCCATCGCTCAATGAGATCAGAGCGATGGACCAGGAGCTACGGGTAGTGACAAAAGCTATACTCCACCTGCCGAATAGTACGACAAATAGTCTGCTATACGTCAGCAGAAAAGACGGGGGACTAGGAATACCGAGGTTAGAGTGGCTCCTAACCTCAACAGCCCTACAAGCTGGGTTAAAGTTTTGGAACAACCCCGTCCCAGCAATGCAAGCTCTCGCCGCCGGATCCAGACTGGAAGTCCGTCTACCTAATCTGACGGAGGCGGCGAAGATCAACTGGCCAGTTGATCCAACAATATTAAAGAATTACGTTCGGAAAGAACGTAAGAAAGAGCTTGCAAGATGGTCCAGACAAAAGTCGCAGGGAAAGTCGGTCGCAGCCTTCACCGACTCCAAATTTAGTAACACATGGCTTATAGACCCAACGTTGCTAAAGCCATGTCGCATGATAACGGCCCTCCGAATGCGTACTATTTCATGTGCTAATAGGGTGGCCATGAGTAGAGCTGGACCAGTACCTGATCTGAACTGCCGCCAGTGTGGATCCCAGTTGGAGACACTGGGCCACATATTGGGTCAGTGCAGATATACGAAGTCGTCACGGATCAGAAGGCACGATGAGATTCGCGACCTCATCGTCGCAGAAGTTACAAAGCAAGGCACGGAGGTAGCAGTAACGGTGGAGCCGACAATAGTCGACCCCCGTGGCGGGAATCTCAAACCTGACGTAACAGTCCGCCACGAAGATGGGGATGGCCTCGTTTCGGGACGAAACAGCAAGTTACAAAAATATAGCCGACTGCTATCCCAATTCCGGCAAAGGTTTCATGCGGACCAAGTCCTACCAATAGTGGAAGGAACAAGGGGGACATTACCCAGGGAAACAATCCGATGTCTTAGAACACTCGGATTGCAGAATCAGGGCCTATTTAAAACAATATCGCTAATCGCCCTTACCAGTTCCATCGAAATCTATCACGATTTCATGGACTACAATGCACCCCTTCGCCGGCGTAGTCGGCAACCGCCATGAGCTCCGCCTCATGGTAATCTCTTGGCCATAGCTGCCATGTGTTCGCCCCAGGACCTCACCCCTATTGGTGATGTCCTTTTTAAATTTAGGTAGTATAACCTATTTTTAAATCATATTTATTTATTTATTATTTTATTAACTCCTGTATACACTGAGTTTTATTCATACAAGCTTACCCATCCATCCCTATTGATGGTTGGGTATTTTATCTTTACAATTTTATCTATTGATTGTTCGTCGTACTCCCAGGAGTAGGACAGGCTATTCAGCCACTTGGCTATTTTTATCCTTTTGACAGCCGGTGTACTCCACGGAGTACACTGGCCTTCATTGTCAGATGTATACAGGGCTTATTTTATCAATTTTAAATTTATACAATTTTAGATATATTGCTATTGTTTGAGTACATGGCATGCGAGTCGTGTTGCAGGCAACACGGCGGCGGGAAGAAGTGGGCCGATGCCTAGCTTCTTGCGGCAAGCCACCGCGAGGCGTTCCCAGTAACTGAAAGCCCTTCAGGCCCCAGTCCATTTGCTGTTCCTTTCAGTACCCCGCTTTCCTAATTTTTCCGGCCACGACCGTCGTTCCGGTGGTACAAGTTTCCCCGAAATGGACCTGGCCAAGAGTGTTAGATAGTGGGTGAGACCATCAGGGTACGGCAAAGAAAGGTCCAGGGGCTTAGCCTCATATGGTCCGTAGCCGTATTCTCCCAAGTAGCTGAGCTACAGGCGACCACACCAACCGCAGGAAAGTCCTCATGGAGATGACGTGAGCAGAAATAGATTAACGCGCATGAATGGATTAACGAGATTCCCACTGTCCCTACCCACTATCTAGCGAAACCACTGCCAAAGGAACGTGCTATTCAAAACAAAGAATTGCGATGGGCCCAGCGGGTAATGACGCAATGTGATTTCTGCCCAGTGCTCTGAATGTCAACGTGAAGAAATTCAAGCAAGCGCGGGTAAACGGGAGTAACTATGACGCTCGACATCCTTAAGGGGAGTCGAGTAGGCTAACGTCAGCGGCGAAACTAAATGAACCAGCCGGTCACTCAGCCTCCTTGGTCGGATGGTATTTTGGGCAGGTCCGCCTGCATTCCATCTGCATTGAAGGTAAGCCTGAACATAAGCTTTTAGTTCAGTTTTGGAGCCATTCGGTGCAACGATAACCTCCAAAATATATCGTTGTGTATATTCTGATAAGGAATACTTTGGCGAATGCTCCGGTGCAGGCCGGGAGGTAACAACTGAATCTCCGGGATTTTTGTGCAAGAAAATTATACTTGTTAGCTGCTTAGCGTTTGACTGGGGGTGTATTCTTTACTATAATCGCATCCCCTGGAACTCTGGTGAGTTTACTAAGCAGCTCAAGAAACACCAGGCCGCCTAGAGGTTATTAATAGAACGCCAAACATGAAGAAAACGGTTGGAACAAGTAAGTGGCTCACAGCGAGCGTTACTGCGCCACAAACAACCTTGTGGCATTTGAGACAGGCAGCGCTGCATGCACTGTGGGAAATTTTATGAAACTTACGGGGAATCAGATTACACGCTATCGCAGCTAGCCCTGTCGCAGCTAGCCCTGTACAGGCGCCTTCGCCATTATCAACAACATCGAAGAGGCCGGTGATGCACACTTACCAAATTGTCGGCACTTCAAACATGGAATTGGTTGGCACTTTGCCTCCTACTACTAGCACGGAGTCTGCAAGCCCCCCCTCCCTTGCGGACCAGAGCCGGAATCAAGAAAGAGACCTAGGTCAGTCATAACTCCGTCGCCACCGGAGGTACAGGAGACCCCGAATTGAGAGGTCCACAATGGTGATAGCCTCTAATAAGCCCACTGATGACATAACAACAACTGAGTTCAGACCGAGGTTAGCTGGAAGCACTTCCAATGTGGTGCGACTCTCCGAGAGTATGTAGAAACACGGTAGCGTCACCCGTGGTCATCCCTCCCGAGCTTGAAACCTATCTTTTGCGTCTGCAAAATGAGCTCGAGGAGGAGCTAGATGGCCAAGTGGACGAATATAACTATCTTCAGCCAAATGAGGCCGGTCTCATGATGAGTGACGCCATGACACTCATGATGAGTGACATCAGGTCAGCGGTAGCGGGTTACTAAAACCGTCGCTTGTTAACTTGCCGGTCTGACTGGGCAACCTTGAGGCTGCACCTCTCAAGCCAGACCAGAAGCTGACAGTCCTGAAGGACTTCGTCATTCCGAGACTCCTATATGGGCTCCAAAATCCAAGGGTTTCTGCGAGGATATTGAGGGCGGCGGACCGCCTGATTGAAAATTGTGTAAACACCTGCCTCCACCTAAACGAACACACTCCGGACCCAGCCCTATACGCGAAAATTCACGATGGGGGACTGGGTCTGTTAGAGTTGCGACACGCGATCCCTAGTATGTTCGCTAAAAGACTGAGGTCCCTCCTAGAGCGACCGGATGACATGGCTCTGTCCGCCACTCTACAAAAGGAGGCGGTTACCAGCTTAATATCCAGGCTGGTCAGCCTTGGGGGTGATATCCCGTTAGACCAACTGTGGCAGGATAAACTAAAAACAGCCCACACAATTGATGGGCTGGAGCAGTCGGCAGACGACCCTGCGTCGAGAAGTTGGCTGCAGAATAATCCCCAAGGCTGGTCGGGGAGGGATTTCGTACGGGCTTCGGACGAATAATCTCCCCACTAAGGGGATGCCCCACATCCCCGTAGGTGAAAGAAAATGCAGGGCCGTCTGCGAGAAAGCAGAAACTCTCTCGCATGTTTTACAGCAGTGTTGGCCGTTCATTGGAAACGGATACGTCGTCACAATGAAGTGGCCAAGAAGATTGCCGACTATTGTAGGCGGAAGAATTGGGGCGTAGAGGAAGAGCCCCACATCCGTCACGACGACGGTACGTTATACAAACCTGATGTGGTTGTCCACAGGGAGACGTGCGTCGTCGTGGCCGATGTGGGGATCGACTGGGAAGGCAACCTTTCGTTAGATGCCACCTACGCCGCCAAGAAGGCCGTGTATGATCACCCCAAATTTTTGGAAGCCGCCAAGAAAAGGTGGCCGGGCAAGGAGATCGCCATTCTCCCAGTCATTTTGGGAGCACGTGGGGTGTGGCCCCGTTCAAATAACACAGTAGGAGAGATGCTCCAGTTTTCCAGGGGCTCAAAGTCCAGCTGTGTCCACTCTGTGCTGAAGTGGGGCTCGACAATTCACGCCGAATTTGGCAAGGTGTGGCGCGACAGACGCCGTAAGTGACAAGTGCGCGAGTGCGTGTGCGGTGGTGGTGGTTTCCCGGCACTCGATGTATCATCGACCATATATTTTATTTTATCTTTTAACGTGTATGTTTTATATCTATATGTGTCCCGCCGCCTTATACACGGCGGGACACAGCTACTCTTTTGAGTAGTATTCACACTGTATATGATATGATTGTGTTCTATTATTACGACCACCTGTATATTATAGTTTGCTTGTGATATAGTGACGCACATGTGTGCTCACTTTGTGATTTTGTATACTGTTTATAACCCCCAACAACGAGTACATGTATTTATATATAAATAAATATTTTGAATAGCCAAATGCCTCGTCATCTAATTAGTGACACGCATGAATGGATTAACGAGATTCCCACTGTCCCTACCCACATGGGCATGGATAAGGAGCAGGTAACGCTTCAGGCCAGGCAAGCTTATAGTAAATTGGAAGAGAGAAAGCGTGTGAAAGAGACAATAAAGAGGGAATGGCAAAGGGAATGGGAGAGGGGTACGACTGGGCGATTGTTCCATAGATTCTGTAGAACAGTCGGGTATGAATCATCGGATCTGTCGCGAAAGGCGATCCAGCTGCTCACAGGGCATGGGAATTTTCCGGGGTACCTGGCGCGATTTAGACTGGGACCGGAGGTTCCCTGCCCGTGTGGGTATGGGGAGCCGGAAGCGGCAGAGCACGTGATCGATAGATGTTTGATAGGGGACAGGATTGGATGGAGAGAATGGAAGGAGAGAATGGAGAGGATGAATGGAGAAATGAGTCTAAGGGATGAAAACGGAAATAAAAGGGAATGGATACGATTTGCGAATGAATGGGCAGATTGTGTGGTGAGGGACGATAGGGAATGATTTGGGCAAGTTACCAACTCATTGCAATAAAAGGAAAGGTCACCTCTGGGTGGTGTGAACATCATCCTGGTTATGGTTGAACACAAGTTTGGAATTGTATAAGAATCCGACATATGACACAAGAATATGATGTGAAGAAAAAAGAATATGGGTGGGGAGATAAATTTTTGTAATATGGGCTTGGGTTACAATGGTTTGAAAAATTGTTTATTTGCATTATTTTGAATTAGTTAAGTTTAGTTAAGGTAGCGATAGGTAAATAGTTATTGGAATATGGTTACATTGGTTAGAAGGATTGTTAAGTTTCATCATTTTGATTTAGTAGTTAGTTAAGTTAGTGATAGGAAATCAAATGTTTTTTGTATTATAAAATTATGTATTGAAAATTATTATTTAAATAAAGAAATGGGTCTTCTACCCCGCTGATTCGTCCCGGCGCATTGGCGTCGCTCTGCGGCGGTGATGCGCTGGGGGGGAGAGTTCGGAGGAGTAGGGGTTCCCTTGATAGTGGTGGCGTTGGATAGAGGGAAGTTGCCAGTTGAAAGGCTTTCGGGCTAGGCCAACGAAGGCATAGGCATTGTTCATGTCCCTACCCACTAAACTTCGCAAAATCGGACCTCGCACATAAATTACGGACCTTTTTCGGAAATCACCTGGAAATCTTTTGCATGAAAAGTATTTGAATGAAATTAGCACGTTAGATCAGTATGGAACACAAAAAAAGGAAGGGATTTGACAAGGACCCTGAGATTATTGAAGTATTCAAACCAAGGGAATCATTATCGAGAACGCCACCAGAGAAGCGTAAAAAGATGATTGAGGATGTCTTCCAAGAGGCAAAGGCAAGCATGGATGATGCTGTGAAGGACATACTGAACAAATCGAACGATAAGATCGAGCAATTAAGAGAGGAGCTTAATAAGACACTAAGAGGGAGCGATGAAGAACAAGGAGAAGAAGAACGGACACAGGAAGAGGCAACTAGGGGTATGTTTAAACTGGGAGGTAATTCACAGTCGGAGGCGGACATGTGGATAGCAATGATCGGGGATATGGTCGGTACGATCCAGAAGGCTACGACCAGGTTCTCCGGGGGTAAGATACAGTTCAATAGGGATGAACAAAATGCTGTAAGCGGTAGCTTACAGCAAATTGTTAGAGTTAGTGGTAAGCTTGGTAACAAGCTTAAAACATTGGAAATGAAAGAGAGTGTGCTAGAGGGAAGGATACAGGAGCTTGATAGGAAAGTAAGAATGATGGAGAGAGAGAGGGAAAGTGTGACAGCCTTAACCATCAGACTGGAAGGCCTAGTAGGGTGGATGAATGGCATGGAGGAAGAATGGGTTATCATGAAGAACATGATAAGCAGGATTGACAGGCAGATCAATGGTGCAGGAAAGAAGCAGGAATCAAGGAAAGACAAAAGGGAGGAGATGAGTACTGGAGGATCAAGACAACGTGGGATGGAGACAGAACAGTCAGAACTGTTGACTACCACGGAGATGGAAACTGATGCCGACACGGAGGCAGCAGGAGCCGAAACTGATGCCGGAACAGAGGCCGGATTCCGGGAGGTGGAGAGCAAAAGGAAAAGAAGAAGGAAAACCAGGGGAAAGAAAACATACCCGGTGGCGTTGGAAAGACCAAAGCAGGAGAGGACGGGGTGGAAAACAACACCCCCTCTGGAGGAGGAGATAGTAATAATGAAGGCGAATGAGGAGGAAACGACACCAACAGCACGTATTGTGAGTGAGAAGCTCAGACAGGAGGAATGCTTGCCGTACGTGGAAGCCGTCACTCGGAATCGAACCAGGGTGGTGGTAATCAAAGGTAAGACGGAGGAAGGTAATAGGAAGATCAGGGACGTACTCAAGGATGAAAGCAGGGTAAAGGTCAAGGATGGTCAGAAGCCAAATCCCCACTTCTTACTTACCGGAGTTGAGAAGGGATATGGGGATGAGGAGCTGATCAGACTTCTGTTAGGTCAGAACCCAGAGTTGGGTGAAGACCTGACGGAAGCGGACCTTGAGAGTATGGTGGTGAGAAAGAGGAGGAACTGTAGGAATGCGTGGAGAGAGAAAGTGATTTTAGAGCTTAATGCGAAACTCTTCCGGAAAATGATGACATTGGAGGTACTGAGCCTGGACTTAGCTGATGTATACGTGGAAGAGCACAACAGTGTGGCGGTGTGCTTTAAGTGTTGTCACTTTGGTCACACCACCAAGGCATGAAGGCAGGAGCCTACATGTAACAAGTGCGCAGGGCAGCATGAAGGGAGAGACTGTAGGGGTGACAGAGGACTCAGTTGCGCGAATTGCAAAAGAGTCGGGGTGCCAGCGAGTGAAAGGAGGCACTCGGCGTTAGATCCGAAGTGCCCAGTATATGTGAGAAGGGTGGAGATGCAGAGACGGCGTACCAACTACGTTCAGGGTCCTGCAAGTTAATGTTGGGAAAGGGAGGGAAGCTACCACACTACTGCGGAAGAACGCTGAGGAGCGTGATGCCGCAGTGGTGTGTATACAGGAACCCTGGGCCAGGGAACCAGCATGGGAAGGGTGGGTTAAGTATGACGGTGGAGAGGGCACCAAGGTACGAACCTGGGTCCGATCCACTGTCGATAGTCTCGCCCTCAGGAATGCTAGAAGTATGAATGGGATAGGCGTGGTTGTAGGAAATGAGAGGGGAAGCGTAAAAATCATGAATGTGTACGACGAGCCAGGTGGGAGGAGGAATGTGAGACTGGATGAGATGAGGAAAATATTCGACGAATGGGAGGGGAAAAAGATTATGTTTGGAGACGTGAATGCGAAGAATGTTGCATGGGGTGGAAACACCACGGATGAGAGGGGAGAAGATGTACTAGAATGGGTGATGGAGAAAGGGTATCTGGTAGAGAATGATTGTGAAAGTCCACCCACTTTCTACAGCAATAGGGGTGAAAGTTGGGTGGACATAACCATCAGTGAGAGTGTGCAGGTAAAGGAATGGAGGGTGTGCATGGAGGAAACAATGAGCGACCATAGGATGATTGAGTTTTGCTTGATGGGGTTACCTAAGATGAGGAGAGAACTAGTAGCGAATGTTAGAGGAACCAACTGGGCGGGAGTCGAACAGATGATGCTCGGATACCAGCCTGCGAAAGCTCACGAAGAGGCCCACATCGGGATGGACAAGGAGCAGATCACTCTGCACGTAAGACAGACATATAGTAAATTAGAGGAGAGGAAAAGAGTGAAAGAGAACATTAAGAGAGAATGGCAGAGGGAATGGGAGAGGGAAATGACTGGGCGACTGTTTTACAGATTCTGTAAAACAGTCGGGAATGAATCACTAGATCTGTCGCGGAAGGCGATCCAGCTTCTCACGGGACATGGGAATTTTCCGGGATACCTGGCGCGATTCACTCTGGGACCGGAGGTTCCCTGCCTATGTGGGTATGGGGAGCCGGAAACGGCAGAACATGTGATCGACAGATGCATGATAGGTGACAGGATTGGATGGCGCGAGTGGAAGGAAAGAATGGAGAGGGAAAATGGGGAAATGACTCTGAGGGATGAAAACGGAAAAAAGAACGAGTGGATGAGGTTCGTGAATGAATGGGCAGAAAGTGTGGCGAAGAATGAAAGGGAATGATTTAGGCAGGTTACCAGCTCGATGGAGAATCGTGGGTAGGTCATCATTGGGTAGCGGGACGGATATGACGGTCAGGGCTGGACACATGTCTGTTAAACTGCAGGAATCCGGCATATGAGGAATATTGTGAGCGAAATGGGATATGGGGTGGGATATAGAATTGATTTTATTTATTTATTAGGAACTAGAATTGAGTAGAAGATTTTTGATTTTGTTTTGGTTAGTTTAGGTTACATTGATAAGATAATTAAGATACATAGATGTACTAGAATTAGAAAAAAAATGTTTAGTCTGTAGGAAATGTAATGGGAATGTACTATTTTTCTTTTTTGAAAATAAAGAAATGGGTCTTCTGCCCCGCTGATTCGTCCCATCGCATTGGCGTCGTTCTGCGGCGGTGATGCGATGGGGGGGAGAGTATGGAGGAGTAGGGGTTCCCTTGACAGGGGTGGCGCTAGACAGAGGGAAGATGCCAGTTGAAAGGCCTGCGGGCTGGGGCAACCATGGCAACGGCATTATTCATGTCCCTACCCACTATCTAGCGAAACCACTGCTAAAGGAACGTGCTATTCAAAACAAAGAATTGCAATGGGCCCAGCGGGTAATGACGCAATGTGATTTCTGCCCAGTGCTCTGAATGTCAACGTGAAGAAATTCAAGCAAGCGCGGGTAAACGGCGGGACGGCGGGTAAACGGCGGTAAACGGCGGGTAACTATGACTCTCTTAAGGCGGGCCAGCTTAGCTGGCCCCCTTGGGCGAGTCTTAGCTGCTCATAATGGTCAGGAACGAGTGACGCAATTAGGCGGCTCGGTGTCTTGTGACAGGGGACGCCGGGCCGCCTTTTGCGTTAAAGCTTTTTTCTGACAAGTCGACTGACACCTCCTCGTGGTAACCGCCGGGAAACGCTCGACATCCTTAAGGGGAGTCGAGTAGGCTAACGTCAGCGGCGAAGCAAAATGTACCAGCCTGTCACTCAGCCTCCTTGGCCGGATGGCACTTTGGGCAGGTCCGCAAAAGGTCATGGCAGTTGCGGCATACTGGTAGCTGATGGGCCCCTAGGGGTGGCTTAAAACCTCTACCCCCTTGCCGGCGGATCCCGGTCGGCAGCTGCTTGAGCAGTGCCACTCGGGAGAGGCTCCTAGAGTCCTTTCCTAGGGGGGGCCTCCAGGACGGCACTGGAGACTAGAGTGGAAGGGAGAAGCTCTGAGGGGTCTAGCAAGCCCCTCAGATGAAAAATAACGCTCCAATTAATAACGAAGCAGCCTCGGATGCATGTGCTGGCTCTGCTCCCCTCCCAGCACATGACCTACAGGGGGAGCATGATGACGACCCGGCAAATGAACCCGGAATCGAGATGGTCAACGGAATTGACTTAGAACTGAGGTGCAACGAAGTGTTTGAGGGGATGGGTTACCCTATAGTGGTTTCTCATAGGTTTGCACCGAAATCATGCCCTCTATGTCTCCTAGAGGGCCGTAACCTCCTATCACTAGGACCGGCAGACGAGGATCGCCACGTTCGGGATTGGCACCCCGAACGTGAAGTGACGTATCTCTGCGCTTTATGCGGGAGAGAGTACAAAGCACGTCACAACTGCCGGTGCCACGTAGCAAAATGTTTTGGTCCGAAACCAGCCGTAGTCGACGGGCAGCGATGCGACATTTGCGGCTCGGTTTTCGCGACAGTGATAGGCCTCTCGCAACACATGCGGCATAGTCATCCTGTCGCCTGGAATGAAGCAAGGGCTGCTGGTACCTCACATGGTCGGCCTCCTCGGCGAAGGCATAACCAGGTCTTCACCGAGGATGAAATTCGCATGATGCTGGAGTGCGAAGTGAGGTATTATGGCGACAAATTGATGGCTTTTACAATGGCGCCCCACATACCAACTAAAACTAATACTCAGCTCCGCCACAAAAGAGCTGACCAGAAATATAAACAGAGGAGGGACCAATATCTGATTGCTCACAATCTGCCTCCTCTGGCCGCGGGGCCCCAAGATGCACAAAATCTGCCCGAAAGCCCAGCCCGCGGGCGGGCGGCTCCAGATCTCGGTGCACTAGAAGAGGAGGCTGCGGCCCTAGTAAGAGATCTGGAGTCCATCCAGCGCGACACCCGAGAGTACATAGGGTGGCGCAATGAGATCGTTGAGTCAGTCCTTGCTCAACAGCTACCCCAGAACGCCCAACGATCTCAAACGGCACAAACGGCCATTGAACAGTTAGGTACTGGTTTAAGGCGTACATCGTATTGGGAATACGACGTACCCCAGGGGTTTATCGATACGATGTACATCTGGGTTCTTACAGTCGTCCAAGACGGTGTGCGCCCGAAAAAACCTGGGCCAAAGAGGGGAGCGCGTGGAGGCAGAGGTAGTCGCAGGCGCTACCTTTATGCCAAAACGCAGGATTTGTACAACAAAAATCCCTCCCTTGTGGCACGGCACGTCCGCACAAACGTGGACTGGTTGGACACCCCTGGGATCAGGTGTTCAAATGCGGACGTGCAGGACCTGTACAATAATCTTTGGGGTCACAAGCCTGAAGTACAGGTCCCAGATCTGGGAAATAGCGACCCACCAAAGGAGTTATCGCGAGTATTCTCGGAAATAACTCCAGAGGAAATAAAACTACGATTTTCCCAGATAAGTAGATCCACGGCGGCTGGCCCTGACGGTATTCGTCTTATAGACGTAAGAAAGCCAGCCGTTTATGAAGTCCTCCATCGGTTCTTCAATTTAATAATGGTATGTGCACGGATACCATCCGAATAGAGGAAGAATCGCACCACACTAATTCCTAAAGAGGGCAAGGACGGTAGTAAGGCGGAGAACTACCGTCCTATAACGATAGCTTCGATCCTAAGTCGAGGTTACTTTGGTATCCTCGACAAGAAGCTTAGGAAAGTGGTGGATTTCTCGCCCCGCCAAAAGGGGTTTGTTAATGAGGCGGGGTGCTTCAACAACGTACACCTGCTTAACGAAGTGCTGCGGCACTCGAAAGCCCACAAGGGAATGGTGGTAACGATACTGGACGTGTCTAAGGCGTTCGACACGGTACCTCATGAGGTACTAAGTCCATCGTTACGAAAAAAGGGTCTTCCGGGCCATGTTTTACGAATAGTGGAAGACGCATATGCAGGTGTACAAACCACAATTGAATTGAACGATGCGCAAGTCGAAGTGCATCTCCAGCGCGGGGTCAAGCAAGGTGACCCCTTAAGTCCGTTTCTATTCAACGCAGCTATAGAACCCCTGCTGCTAGCGCTGGAAAGTCAACCGGGATATCAGATCAACGAATCTGTAAAAGTCACGTGCCTGGCCTTCGCGGATGATCTCATCCTGTTGGCCCAAGACGAAGGTCAGGCCCAAAAACAACTAAGTGACACGGAAGCATACCTATCGGGGTTAGGTATGAAGCTGTCACAGCGAAAATGTCAAACCTTCCGTGTTAAAACCACTAAAGACTCCTGGCACTTAGTTGATCCCGGTCTGACATTCGATAGTGGTGAAGGGGTGCCGGTGACGGGGGCCGGTGACCACCTTGTCTACCTTGGTGTGAAATTCTCTCCTTGGGCTGGTCTGACAGCGGAGGGTATTGGAGCCGACCTTGCTTCAGCATTGAACAGAGTGCAGAAATTAAAGCTGAAACCACACCAAAAAGTAGACTTAATCACCACTTACCTAGTCCCACACTACCAGTACAGAATAAACATTGCTATCCCATCTCTAAATGCGATTCGGGAGATGGACCAGGAGCTGCGGGTAGTGATCAAACGCATTCTCCACTTGCCGAACTGCACTACCAATGGGTTGTTGTATGTCGGCAAGAAAGACGGCGGACTAGGTATCCCGAGGTTAGAGTGGCTCCTAACCTCATCAACCCTTAAAGCTGGGCTAAAGTTTGCGAACAACCCCGACCCAGCAATGCGAGCTCTTGCCGCCGGAACCAGATTGGAGAGCCGTCTGAAAAATCTGGCGAGGGCGGCCAGAATAAATTGGCCAATTGAGGACCCTAAAGTCCTCAATAACTACGTAAAGAAAGAGCGTAGAAAAGAGCTCGTGAGATGGTCCCGGCTACAGTCCCAAGGAAAATCGGTCGCTGCCTTCACCGATTCCAAGATAAGTAATGCATGGCTGAGTGATCATTCACTCCTTAAGCCATGCCGCATGATAACAGCCCTCCGGATGAGGACTAACTCATGTGCTAACAGGGTGGCCATGAGTAGAGCCGGACCAACGCCTGACCTTAACTGTCGGCAATGTGGATCCCAGTTGGAGACACTGGGCCACATTCTGGGACAGTGCAGGTACACTAAGCCTGTAAGGATCAGGCGGCACGATGAGATTCGCGACCTCATCGTGCAAGAAGTAACAAAGCAAGGTACCGAGGTTGCAGTAACGGTAGAGCCGACAATAGTCGACTCCCGTGGCGGGAATCTCAAACCTGACTTGGTGATACAGCGCCAAGGAAGGGTCTTTGTGGTCGACGTCACAGTCCGCCATGAAGATGGGGATGGACTCGTTGCGGGACGCAATAGTAAGATCAACAAATATAGCCAACTGCTTCCTCAATTCCGGCATAGGTTTCATGCGGACCATGCCGAAGTCCTACCAGTCGTGGTAGGAACAAGGGGTGCATTGCCCAAGGAGACAATCCGGTGCCTTAGTCTGCTCGGATTGAAAAATAAAGGTCTATTAAAGACAATATCTATGATTGCCCTGAGAAGTTCCATAGAAATCTACCATGATTTCATGGACTATAATGCACCCCTTCGCCGGCGTAGTCGGCAACCGCCATGAGCTCCGTCTCATGGCAATCTCTTGGCCGTAGCTGCCATGTGCCCGCCCCAGGACTTCACCCCTATTGGTGATGTCCCTTTTAAACATAGGTAGTATTACCTATTTTTAAATTTTATTTATTTTATTTATTATTTTAACTCCTGCATACACTGATTTTATTTTATGTAAGTTTACCCATCCATCCCTATTGATGGTTGGGTATTTTATCTTTACAATTTTATTTATTGACTGCCCGTCGTACTCTTAGGAGTACGACGGGCTATTTAGCCTCTGGCTATTTTATCCTACGACTGCTGGTCAGATGTATGCATGACTTATATTTTATCAATTTGATCTTTTAAAATTTTAAAGTGTTGTGTACTTTTGTTTGGGCACATGGCATGCGAGTCGTGTTGCATGCAGCACGGCGGCGGGAAGAAAGTGGGCCGATGGCTAGCTTCTTGCGGCAAGCCTCCGCGAGGCATTCCCCGGAAACTGGAGGCCCTTCGGGGTCCCAGGCTAATTGCCGTTCCTTAAAAGGACCCGTATTCCTAATTTTTCCTAGCCTAAACCGTCGTTCCGGGTAGTTAAGGTTTCCCCGAAAGGGACCTGGCCAAGAGTGTTAGATAGTGAGGTGAGTCACAGGGTACGGCAAAGTAAGGTCCAGGGGTTATGCCCCAATATGGTCCGTAGCCGTATTCTCCCAAGTAGCTGAGCTACAAGGCGACCACGCCAACCGCAGGAAAGTCCTCATGTCGGATGACGATGAGCTGAATTATCCAAATGCCTCGTCATCTAATTAGTGACGCGCATCAATGGATTAACGAGATTCCCACTGTCCCTACCCACTATCTAGCGAAACCACTGCCAAGGGAACGGGCTTGGAAAAATTAGCGGGGAAAGAAGACCCTGTTGAGCTTGACTCGGCGGGAGTTACTATGACTCTCTTAACGGCGGGTCAGCTTAGCTGGCCCCCTTGGGGGAGTTCTAGTTGCTCATAATGGTCAGGAACGAGTGGCGCATTTTGGCGGCTCGGTGTCTCGTGACAGGGGACGCCGGGCCGCCTTTTGCGTTAAAGCTTTTTCCTGACAAGTCGACTGACACCTCCTCGTGGTAACCGCCGGGAAACGCTCGACATCCTTAAGGGGAGTCGAGTAGGCTAACGTCAGCGGCGAAGCAAAATGTACCAGCCTGTCTCTCAGCCTCCTTGGCCAAAAGTT
Source organism: Leptinotarsa decemlineata (assembly GCF_025532065.1). Classification (NCBI taxonomy): domain Eukaryota; kingdom Metazoa; phylum Arthropoda; class Insecta; order Coleoptera; family Chrysomelidae; genus Leptinotarsa; species Leptinotarsa decemlineata. Next base: position 3,966,895 of record NW_027412572.1, on the reverse strand, counting down.
CGTGGCAATTGCGGCATACTGGTAGCTGATGGGCCTCCGGGGGTGGCTTAAAACCCCTGCTCCTATGCCGGCGGATCTCCGTCGGCAGTAAAATGTACCAGCCTGTCACTCAGCCTCCTGGCCAGATGGCAATTTGGGCAGGTCCGCAAAAGGTCATGGCAATTGCGGCATACAGGTGGCTGATGGGCCCCCAGGGGTGGCTTAAAACCCCTACCCCCTTGCCGGCGGATCCCGGTCGGCAGCTGCATGAGCAGTGCCACTCGGGAAAGGCTCTGAGAGTCCTTTCCTAGGGGGGGCCTCCAGGACGGCACTGGAGACTAGAGTGGAAGGGAGAAGAGCTGAGGGGTCTAGCAAGCCCCCTAGCGGTAAATCTCCGGCTCCAAATTCTAATTTAGAAGCCTCGGATGCGTGTGCTGGCTCCGCTCCCCTCCCAGCACACGTAAGACAGGGGGAGCAACTCGTTGACGACAATGGCCCCGATAACGGACATGAGCTGGAGATGGACAGGTTACAAAAAGAAATATGGGAGAGTATGGGCTACCCAATACCGGTCGCCCAGAACTACACAGAGAGGTCCTGCACCTTATGTCTCCTCGAGGGCAGGAACCTCCTGTCATTGTCTCTGGCGGAAGAAGAACGGCACTGTCGGGATTGGCACCCCGACAGAGAAATAAAATTCGTTTGCACTAAATGCCGTAAAATATATAAAAACAGACACGCCAGCCGGTGCCATCTACCTAAATGCACCGGGCCGAAGCCGATTGTAGCCGACGGGCAGCGGTGTGGCATTTGCAATTCGGTCTTCGCGACAGACATGGGACTCTCCCAACACATGCGGCACAGGCATCCTGACGCCAGAAATGAAGCGAGAATCGCTAGTGCCTCATACTATCAGCCTCCTCGGCCAAGGCATAACCAGGCGCTACCTCTACGCCAAAACCCAAGACCTGTATAACAAAAATCCGTCCCTTGTGGCAAGGTACGTCCGTAACAACGTGGACTGGTTGGACGCCCCCGGGATCGGGTGTCCAAATGCGGACGTACAGGATCTGTACGAGAGACTATGGGGTCAAAAGCCTGTAGTACAGATCCCAGATTTGGGAGATAATGACCCTCCAGTCGAGTTATCTCATGTTTTATCCGAGATAAAAGAAACGAAATAAAAGAAAGATTCTCCCAAATAAGTAGTTCCACGGCGGCTGGCCCAGACGGTATCCGGCTAATTGATGTAAGAAGGCCAGCCGTATATGAAGTCCTCCATAGATTTTACAACCTCGTGATGGTATGTGGCCGGATACCATCCGACTGGAGGAAGAATCGAACCACTCTGATACCTAAAGAAGGCAAGGACGGTAGCAAGGCGGAGAACTACCGTCCAATTACAATAGCTTCGATCCTGAGTCGAGGATACTTCGGTATCATCGACAAGAAGCTGAGGAGAGTGGTCGAATTCTCACCCCGCCAAAAGGGGTTCGTTAACGAAGCGGGGTGCTTCAATAACGTACACCTGTTAAACGAAGTGCTGCGGCACTCGAAAGCCCATAAGGGAATGGTCGTAACGATCCTGGATGTGTCTAAGGCATTCGACACGGTACCTCATGAGGTACTAAATCCTACGTTACGTAGAAAGGGTCTTCCTGAACAAGTCGTGAGGATTGTGGAAGATGCCTACTCAGGTGTACAAACCTCACTAGAATTGAACGACGCACAAGTCGAAGTGCGCCTCCAGCGGGGGGTCAAGCAAGGTGACCCCCTAAGTCCGTTTCTATTTAATGCAGCCTTAGAGCCCCTGCTGCATAAGCTGGAGAGTCAGCCGGGTTACCAGATCAACGAATCTGAAGAAGTAACGTGCCTGGCCTTCGCTGATGACCTTGTGTTGTTAGCGCAAGACGCAAGTCAGGCACAAAAACAGTTAAGTGACACGGAAGCATACCTAGAGGGGTTAGGTATGAAATTATCACATCAAAAATGCCAAACCTTCCGTGTAAAAACTACTAAAGACTCCTGGCACTTAACTGACCCCGGTCTGAAGTTCGACAGTGGTGAAGGGGTACCGGTAATGGGGGCCGGTGACTGCCTTGTCTATCTTGGTGTAAGATTCTCTCCCTGGGTCGGAATCACATCGGAGGGTATCAGAGCCGACCTTGCCTCAGCTTTAGCAAGAGTACAGAAGCTAAAGCTGAAACCACACCAAAAGATAGACTTAATCACCACTTACCTGGTCCCGCACTACCTGTACAAAATCAATGTTACAATCCCATCACTCAACGAGATCAGAGCGATGGACCAGGAGCTACGGGTAGTGATAAAAGCTATTCTCCACCTGCCGAATAGTACGACGAATGGTCTGCTATACGTCAGCAGGAAAGACGGGGGACTAGGAATACCGAGGTTAGAGTGGCTCCTAACCTCAACAGCCCTACAAGCTGGGTTAAAGTTTTGGAACAACCCCGACCCAGCAATGCAAGCTCTTGCCGCCGGATCCAGACTGGAGGTCCGTCTGCGTAATCTGGCGAAGGCGTCTAGGATCAACTGGCCAGTTGATCCAACAGTTATTAAAAATTACGTTCGTAAAGAACGTAAAAAAGAGCTTGCCAGATGGTCCCGGCAGAAGTCGCAGGGAAAGTCGGTCGCAGCCTTCACCGACTCCAAAGTTAGTAATACATGGCTTAGTGACCCTACGTTGCTAAAGCCATGTCGCATGATAACGGCCCTCCGAATGCGTACTAACTCATGCGCTAATAGGGTGGCCATGAGTAGAGCCGGACCAGTTCCTGATCCGAACTGCCGCCAATGTGGGTCCCAGTTGGAGACACTGGGTCACATATTGGGCCAGTGCAGATATACAAAGTCGTCAAGGATCAGAAGGCACGATGAGATTCGCGACCTCATCGTTGCAGAAGTTACTAAGCAAGGCACAGAGGTAGCAGTAACGGTGGAGCCGACGATAGTCGACCCCCGTGGCGGGAATCTCAAACCTGACTTGGTGATACAGCGCCAAGGAAGGGTCTTCGTGGTCGATGTAACAGTCCGCCACGAAGATGGGGATGGCCTCGTTTCGGGACGAAACAGTAAGATACAAAAATATAGCCGACTGTTACCTCAATTCCAGCAAAGGTTTCATGCGGACCAAGCCGAAGTCCTACCAATAGTGGTAGGAACAAGGGGGGCATTACCCAGGGAGACAACCCGGTGTCTTAGAACACTCGGGTTGCAGAATCAGGGCTTATATAAAACAATATCCTTAATCGCCCTTAGAAGTTCCATTGAAATCTATCATGATTTCATGGACTACAATGCCCCCCTTCGCCGGCGTAGTCGGCAACCGCCATGAGCTCCGCCTCATGGTAACCTCTTGGCCATAGCTGCCATGTGTTCGCCCCAGGGCCCCACCCCTATTGGTGTGGTCCTTTTTAATCTTAGGTAATATTACCTATTTTATTCAAAATTATTTATTTATTATTTTACTAACTCCTGTATACACTGGGTTTTTATCTGTAAAGCTTACCCATCCATCCCTATTGATGGTTGGGTATTTTATTTTTACAATTTTTATCTGTTGACTGCCCGTCGTACTCTTAGGAGTACGGCGGGCTTTTTAGCCACTTGGCTATTTTATCCTTTGACGGCCGGTGGACTCTATTGAGCGCACTGGCCTTCGTTGCCAGATGTATGCAGGACTTATTTTATCAGATTTATTTATACAATTTTAAAAAATATGTGTTGTGTATAATTGTCAGAACACATGACATGCGAGTCGTGTTGCAGGCAACACGGCGGCGGGAAGAAGTGGGCCGATGGCTAGCTTCTTGCGGCAAGCCTCCGCGAGGCATCCCCGGTAACTGGAAGCCCCTCGGGGCCCCAGGCCAATTGCCGTTCCTTTTAGGACCCCGCTTTCCTAATTTTTCCGGCCACGACCGTTGTTCCGGCAGTATAAGTTTCCCCGAAAGGGACCCGGCCAAGAGTGCTAGTTAGTGGGTGAGACCACCAGGGTACGGCAAAGTAAGGTCCAGGGGCCTAGCCCCACATGGTCCGTAGCCGTATTCTCCCAAGTAGCTGAGCTACAGGCGACCACGCCAACCGCAGGAAAGTCCTCATGGAGATGACGTGAGCAGAAATAGCCAAATGCCTCGTCATCTAATTAGTGACGCGCATGAATGGATTAACGAGATTCCCACTGTCCCTACCCACTATCTAGCGAAACCACTGCCAAAGGAACGTGCTATTCAAATCAAAGAATTGCGATGGGCCCAGCGGGTAATGACGCAATGTGATTTCTGCCCAGTGCTCTGAATGTCAACGTGAAGAAATTCAAGCAAGCGCGGGTAAACGGGAGTAACTATGACTCTCTTAAGCGGAGTGAGCACTCCCGAGTGAGTTATAGCTACTCATAATGGTCAGGAACGAGTGGCGCGTATGGGCGGCTCGGTGACTCGTGACGTGGGACGCAGAGCCGCTTTTTGCGTTAAAGCTTTTTTCTGACAAGTCGACTGAGACCTCCTCGTGGTAACCGTCGGGAAACGCTCGACATCCTTAAGGGGAGTCGAGTAGGCTAACGTCAGCGGCGAAACTAAATGAACCAGCCTGTCACTCAGCCTCCTTGGTCGGATGGTATTTTGGGCAGGTCCGCCTGCATTCCATCTGCATTGAAGGTAAGCCTGAACATAAGCTTTTAGTTCAGTTTTGGAGCCATTCGGTGCAACGACAACCTCCAAAATATATCGTTGTGTATATTCTGATAAGGAATACTTTGGCGAATGCTCCGGTGCAGGCCGGGAGGTAACAACTGAATCTACGGGATTTTTGTGCAAGAAACACCAGGCCGCCTAGAGGTTATTAATAGAACGCCAAACATGAAGAAAACGGTTGGAACAAGTCAGATAACGCCGGTTTCTTCAAGAGAAACAACTATGAGGGCCTCCACGTTGACGAAAACTACTCTGGACCAGCATTCATCAGCTAGGACGAATTCAGGAGGGAAGCTTCCCCGCAGCTCCGGGAGCAAAACAACACCGGGTTCCGGCCAGGATTCGCTCAGGAGTGAGCAAAGTATGAAGAAGACTGTTGCCGTGACCCAAACCGGTGGACAGGGCTCACTCCGCGCGCCACTGGGGCCACACCAGTGCGATAAGTGTGGACAATTAAGTGGCTCACAGCGAGCGTTACTGCGCCACAAACAAACTTGTGGCATTTGAGACAGGCAGCACTGCATGCACTGTGGGAAATTTTATGAAACTTACGGGGGAGTCAGATTACACGAGAAGGGCTCACCCCGAGAAATACCATCAGGAGTTGCAGGTGCGGATCCCTGAGGAAGAGTCAGCTGTAATGAGACGCCTGGCCGCTATTGAAGCAACCACACCGCCAGGCCGCCCATTTGTATCGTATGTGGAGAGTGCAACGAAGCTGACAAAAGATCAGATCCGCCATAAGCGTTGCAAACCCTTATATGCCACGCTATTGGCGGAAGCCAGGAATGCGGCGAGGAGGAACTCTTTAACTGGTCTCCTTGCCGGAAACCGCAACTCCGTGAATACTGATAAAGCCAATACACCAACGGCTCGAGTGGATGCAGTGCTGACCTCGACGACATTGGAAGAAGCCAGAAGAACGACGGCTGCAGTTGGCGCAGTGGAACATGACAACGAGGGGAAGCTTCTACATCACATCTCCCTAACAGACATTACAACTGGTCTGGAATATTCTGACGGAAATGTTACATCGGGTGCCGAAGAAATCGAGTTGGAAACAACTACTTACGCCACCCCAACAGCTTCAGCATTGCTCGATGACACTTCGGCTAGCGATAGCTTGCTGTTACAGACTCCTGTCGCAGCTAGCCCTGTACAGGCGCCTTCGCCATTATCAACAACATCGAAGAGGCCGGTGATGCACACTTACCAAATTGTCGGCACTTCAAACATGGAATTGGTTGGCACTTTGCCTCCTACTACTAGCACGGAGTCTGCAAGCCCCCCCCCCCCTTGCGGACCAGAGCCGGAATCAAGAAAGAGACCTAGGTCAGTCATAACTCCGTCGCCACCGGAGGTACAGGAGACCCCGAATTGAGAGGTCCACAATGGTGATAGCCTCTAATAAGCCCACTGATGACATAACAACAACTGAGTTCAGACCGAGGTTAGCTGGAAGCACTTCCAATGTGGTGCGACTCTCCGAGAGTATGTAGAAACACGGTAGCGTTACCCGTGGTCATCCCTCCCGAGCTTGAAACCTATCTTTTGCGTCTGCAAAATGAGCTCGAGGAGGAGCTAGATGGCCAAGTGGACGAATATAACTATCTTCAGCCAAATGAGGCCGGTCTCATGATGAGTGACGCCATGACACTCATGATGAGTGACATCAGGTCAGCGGTAGCGGGTTACTAAAACCGTCGCTTGTTAACTTGCCGGTCTGACTGGGCAACCTTGAGGCTGCACCTCTCAAGCCAGACCAGAAGCTGACAGTCCTGAAGGACTTCGTCATTCCGAGACTCCTATATGGGCTCCAAAATCCAAGGGTTACTGCGAAGATATTGAGGGCGGCGGACCGCCTGATTAAAAATTGTGTAAACACCTGCCTCCACCTAAACGAACACACTCCGGACCCAGCCCTATACGTGAAAATTCGCGATGGGGGACTGGGTCTGTTAGAGTTGCGACACGCGATCCCTAGTATGTTCGCTAAAAGACTGAGGTCCCTCCTAGAGCGACCGGATGACATGGCTCTGTCCGCCACTCTACAAAAGGAGGCGGTTACCAGCTTAATATCCAGGCTGGTCAGCCTTGGGGGTGATATCCCGCTAGACCAACTGTGGCAGGATAAACTAAAAGCAGCCCACACAATTGATGGGCTGGAGCAGTCGGCAGACGACCCTGCGTCGAGAAGTTGGCTGCAGAATAATCCCCAAGGCTGGTCGGGGAGGGATTTCGTACGGGCTGTACAGCTTCGGATGAATAATCTCCCCACTAAGGGGATGCCCCACATCCCCGTAGGTGAAAGAAAATGCAGGGCCGCCTGCGAGAAAGCCGAAACTCTCTCGCATGTTTTACAGCTCAAAGTCCAGCTGTGTCCACTCTGTGCTGAAGTGGGGCTCGACAATCCACGCCGAATTTGGCAAGGTGTGGCGCGACAGACGCCGTTAGTGACAAGTGCGCGAGTGCGTGTGCGGTGGTGGTGGTTTCCCGGCACTCGATGTATCATCGACCATATATTTTATTTTATCTTTCAACGTGTATGTTTTATATCTATATGTGTCCCGCCGCCTTATACACGGCGGTTTTTAAATTTGTTATTGTCACTATTTATTATTTTACTCTGACCCTATTGTCGGCTACTCTTTTGAGTAGTATTCACACTGTATATGATAAGATTGTGTTCTATTATTACGACCACCTGTATATTATAGTTTGCTTGTGATATAGTGACGCACATGTGTGCTCACTTTGTGATTTTGTATACTGTTTATAACCCCCAACAACGGGTACATGTATTTATATATAAATAAATATTTTGAATAGCCAAATGCCTCGTCATCTAATTAGTGACACGCATGAATGGATTAACGAGACCAGCAGGTATCTGCTGGGCAAATACTTCCCCAAGGATGATCCTCTGAGAGACACCCCGACTAGGCGCTGGTGGAGGGAGAGAGAGGAGGAAGAATGGGGAGAAAATTAGCCTGGGTTTACTATCGGGGAGCTGACAGCTGTGGCTGAGCAGCTGCTCGATGGCAAGTCAACAGGAGTGGATGGGGTCCCGAACGAAGTTATTCGTAAGGTGATGGAATGGAAGGGAGAGTGCATGGTGGAACTATTCAGCGCCTGTTTGGGGAGAGGGCACTTTCCGATACCGAAGAAGGACGGAAATCCCAGGCCAATCAGCCTGCTGACTGGCATGGGACGGATGTTGGACAGGCTTCTTAACGGTAGGATGCAAGTATGGTGTGAAAGACAGTTGAAATTCTCCCCGAATCAATTTGGGTTCAGGGGGGAATGGATACAGTAATGGCAGTAGAGAGAATGGTGAGTAGAATAAAAGAAAACAAGAGAGGAAGGAGACATAGTCTGGTTGTGGCGTTGGACCTGTCAAACGCCTTTAATACCGCATGGGCACCGGCGATTGAAGTGTGTATGAGACGAATGGGAATGCCGGAAAATGTGGGCAGGACATGCATGAGCTTCATAGGGGAGAGAACAGTCACTTGTGGGGCGGTCTCTGAATTTGTGAACAGAGGCTGCCCACAGCGGTCAAGTCTGGGACCAACCCTATGGCTGCTAGTGATGGAGGCATGGTTTGAGAGAATCAACAGGATGAAAATTAGGGAAGGCATAGGAGCAATAGGAGTACAAGTGTAGGCCTATGCGGATGACCAGCTTGTCATCATCGAGGGTAACTCTGTCGACAGCATAGAGAATGGATGGAAGTTGGTATGGGACGAATGCAAAGGATGGGAGGAGGAGATGTGGCTGAAATATAATGAGACGAAAACGGAATGCATGTTCATACCAACTAGTAGGGATGTAAGAACCCCGGTTCTTAGAATGCAGGGAAGAGTGATTGAACAAAAAATGAGTGTGAGATACCTAGGAATTGTGGTGGACACAGGACTTCTGTTAATAGACCACCACAAGGAGGTAAGGAAAAAACTGAGTGAGCTGACAGGTAAACTGAGGAGATGGACCGGGAAGAATGTAGGACTAAAGAGAGAATGTGTAAGGATGATCTATGAAAGGGTGGCCAAACCTGCGGCACTGTATGGTGTACAAGTCTGGGGAGAAAGGGTTAAGAGACAGCTGAGTGCGGCACAGAGGCCGTTTCTGTTGGCATCATGTGGAGCTTACAGAACGACGCCAACAGCAGCACTCAGTGTTATAACCGGAATGGCGCCACTTCAAATAGAAGGATGGGCCAGATACCATGAATGGAGAGCGAATGGAAGAAGGAAGATAGAGGAAAGAGTGAAAGGTGAAGATAAAATTTTCCCCTGGCTGCAAGGGGAGTTGCTGGAGGAGATGGAGGGAGAAGAGGTGATTGAAGTATATGTGGACGCAGGGGTGAGGATGGAGGAAGAAAGGATGGGAATCGGATGGGCGTATAAAAGGAGAGGGAAAGAATGGATTACAGGGAATGAAAGGATAACCTGGCAAAGTAGTGTGAATGAAGCAGAAGCAATGGCAATAGAGCGGGTGATCGGTATGTGGAGTATGGAAGAGAATATCAGAGTAGTGAGTGACTCGGTAATGGCGGTAGATAGAGTGAATGCAGGAAGAGTGAGGAATAAAAGGATAGCAAGGATACAAAGGATGATTGAGGGAAGGAGAGAGAGGGGAGTACGTACCCAAATCATACGGAGGAGGGGACACGACATCGGCAACATGGGAAACCTAAAGGCACATGAAGAGGTCCACATGGGCATGAATAAGGAGCAGGTAACGCTTCAGGCCAGGCAAGCTTATAGTAAACTGGAGGAGAGAAAGCGTGTGAAAGAGACTATAAAGAGGGAATGGCAAAGGGAATGGGAGAGGGGCACGACTAGGCGATTGTTCCACAGATTCTGTAGAACAGTCGGGTATGAATCATTGGATCTGTCGCGAAAGGCGATCCAGTTGCTCACAGGGCATGGGAATTTTCCGGGGTACCTGGCGCGATTTAGACTGGGACCGGAGGTTCCCTGTCCGTGTGGGTATGGGGAGCCGGAAGCGGCAGAGCATGTGATCGATAGATGTTTGATAAGGGACAGGATTGGATGGAGAGAATGGAAGGAGAGAATTGAGAGGGTGAATGGAGAAATGAGTCTAAGGGATGAAAACGGAAATAAGAGGGAATGGATACGATTTGCGAATGAATGGGCAGACAGTGTGGTGAGGGACGAAAGGGAATGATTTGGGCAAGTTACCAACTCATTGCAGGAAAAGGAAAGGTCACCTCTGGGTGGTGTGAACATCATCTTGGTTATGGTTGAACACAAGTCTGGGAATTGTATAAGGATCCGACATATGACACAAGAATATGATGTGAGGGATAAAAAAAAAAGAAAATGGGTGGGGAGATAAATTATAGTAATATGGACTTGGGTCACATTGGTTGGAAGAATTGTTTAGTTTCATTATTTTGATTTAGTTAAGTTTAGTTAAGGTAGCGATAGGTAAATAGTAATTGGAATTGGGTCACATTGGTTGGAAGAATTGTTTAGTTTCATCATTTTGATTTGGTAGTTAGTTAAGTTAGTGATAGGAAATAGAAATTTCAAATGTTTTTTATTATAAAATTATGTATTGAAAATTATTGTTGAAATAAAGAGATGGGTCTTCTACCCCGCTGATTCGTCCCGGCGCATTGGCGTCGCTCTGCGACGCTGGGGGGAGAGTTCGGAGGAGTAGGGGTTCCCTTGATAGTGGTGGCATTAGATAGAGGGAAGTTGCCAGTTGAAAGGCTTTCGGGCTAGGCCAACGAAGGCATAGGCATTGTTCATGTCCCTACCCACTTCACGTTCAGCTGTCATCGAGAGTGGACGTGTTTGTTGGAGCGAATGAAAGTAAAACCTGTTAGTGTAAGTAGTTATCAAAGAGAAGATACAAAGTGTAAAAAAGACACCTTAAAAGGTATTTGGCATTGGTTATTATTAAAACAAAGTGATAGAGAACCAAAAAGTGAATAACAGTATTTTATCAATTCCATGCAGTTTAAAAATTCGAAAAACGGAATTCTGCAGTGGATTGAGATACGTAAAAACATCGAACAAATAGTTCAAAAACGAAGGAAACTTATCGGATTTGTATTTTGACGGACCTTTGAACAAGAATTACGGGTCGTTTCCGGAAGAAAACCTTAAATTTCTGAACATTTAACATACGTTGCGGGCCGATTTCGGATTTAGAGAAAAATCGCAAACAAGGAGAGAAAGAACTGGACGACCGTCTCGATGAGATATTTAAACCCAGAAATTCATTGCCTAGGACACCTCCAGGCCAGAAACAACGAATGATTGACGAGGCATGGATGGAGGCAAAGCAAACAATGGTGGAGACCGTGAGGGACATCATGAATAAATCGGCGGAGAAGCTAGAACACTTGAGGGATGATCTGAACATAACCATTCTAGAGGGGTCCTGTGGAGAAGAGGGAGAGGAGTCAGCGGCTAGAGCTGGCTATAAAGCTGGGGATGCACGGTCCATGGTCGCCGGAATTGGGGACATGGTCGACACGATCCAAAAGGCTACCACCAAGTATTCCGGAGGAAAAGTCCAGTTTAACCGGGATGAACAGCTGGCGGTAAGTAACAGCCTGCAGCGATTCATGAGTATAACAGGTAGAATGGGAAGTCATCCGTAAGGTGACCGACTGGAAGGGAGACTGCCTGGTTAAAATAACTCCGAGCGGAATTAAATAGGACTCTGAGGGAAAGTGATGAGGAAACTGAAAATCAAGAATGATTTGAACGGGGTGGTAATGCACCAGATTCTCTGGGGGTAAAATCCAGTTTAACCGAGAGGAGCAGAACGCTGTAAGCGGTAGCTTGCATCAGGGCTTGCATCAGGGTGAGTGGTGAGCTTGGTAACAAGCTCAAATTGCTAGAGACGAAGAGAAATTCAGGCAAACGCGGGTAAACGGCGGAAGTGAATATGACTCTCTTAACGGGAGTAACTATGACTCTCTTAAGGGTTATGGCTACTCGTAAAGGTCTGAAATTGGTGGCGCAGAATAGCGGCCGGGTGTCCCGTGAGAGGGGACTTTATGCCATTTGATGGCGCATTCTGGCGGTTCAGGTGCTTGCTCATCCGGGTGCCTAGGCCGCCTTTTGCGTTAAAACCCTTTTCAGACAAGTCGACTGACACCTCCTCGTGGTAACCGCCGGAAAACGCTCGTCATGCTTATGGGGAGACCAGTAGGCTAACGTCAGCGGCGAAATGAAACAGCCTGTCACTTAGCCCCCTTGGCAGGATGCTATTTTGGGCAGGTCCGCGAAAGTTCATAGCAATCGCGACATACTGGTAGCTGATGGGCCCTATGAGGTGGTTTAGAACCTCTACCCCCTTGTCGACGGATCCCGGTTGACAACTGCATGAGCAGTACTGCTCGGGTAAGTCTCCGAGATGTTTTCCTAGGAGGGGTCTCCAGGACGACACTGGGGATCAGAGCGGATAGGGAGAAGTTCTGACGGGGCCTAGCAAGCCCCCAGGAAAAATAAACAAGCTCCAAATATTGAAGCAGCCTCGAATGCATGTGCTGGCTTTGCTTTCCTTCCAGCACATGACCCGCAGGGGGGGCAAGTTGACGAACAGGCTATCGAATTAGGACCTCCGTTGGTTGAAGGAATTGATCTTGAAATAAAGTGCAATGAAGTGTTTGAGGGCACAACCATCCTGAAGCCAGAAATGAAGCAAGGGCTGCTGGTGCCTCAAATGATCGGCCTCCTTGGCGAAGGCATAACCAGGTCTTCACCGAGGATGAAATTCGAACGAAGCTGGAGTGCGAAGTGAGGTAATATGGCGACAAGATGATAGCTTTTACAATGGCGTCCCACATTCCAAAAAAAACGAATACTCGGCTCCGACACAAAAGAGCTGATCAAAAATACAAAAAGAGGAGGGATCAGTATCTGATTGCTCATAATCTACCTCCTCTAGCCGTGGGGCCCCATGAAGCACCAAATATGCCCGAAAGCCAAGCCCGTGGGCGGGCGGATCCAGATCTAGATGGTGCACTAGAAGAGGCTGTGGCCCTGGAGGCCATCCAGCGCGACACCCGAGAGTACATAGGGTGGCGCAGTGAGATCGTTGAGTCAGTCCTTGCTCGACAGACACCCCAGAACGCCCAACGATTTCAAACAGTAACGACGGCCCTCAAATCGTTAGGTACTGGTTTAACGCGGACAGCGTATTGGGAATACGACGTAGCCGACGGGTTCATCGATACGATGTACTCCTGTGTTCTTACTGTCTTCCAAGACGGTGCCCGGCCGAGAAAACCTGGGCCGAAGAGGGGAGCGCGTGGAGGCCAAGGTAGTCGCAGGCGCTACCTTTATGCCAAAACGCAAGATTTGTACGTCTTACGTCTTACAGACGTAAGAAAGCCTGCCGTTTATGGAGTCCTCCATCGGTTTTTCAATTTGATAATGGTATGTGCACGGATACCTACCGATTGGAGGAAGAATCACACTACACTGATACCCAAAGAGGGTAAAGACGGTAGTAAGGCGGAGAACTACCGTCCTATAACAATAGCTTCGATCCTAAGTATGCATATGAAGGTGTACAGACAACTATAGAGTTGAATGACGCACAAGTCGAAGTGCGTCTACAGCGCGGGGTCAAGCAAGGTTCTAAGTCCTTTTCTATTCAACGCAGCCATATAACCCCTGCTGCAGCCGCTGGAAAGTCAGCCGGGACATCAGATCAACGAATCTGTTAGAGCATACCGGGCCTTCGCGGATGATCTCACCCTTTTGGCCCAAGACGAAGGCCGGGCCCAAAAGCAACTAAGTGACACTAAAGCATACCTATTGGGGTTAGGTATGAAGCTATCACAGCTAAAATGTCAAACCTTCCGTGTAAAAACCACTAAAGACTCCTGGCCCTTAGTTGATCCCGGTTTGACATTCGATAGTGTTGAAGGGTTGCCGGTGACGGGGGCCGGTGACCACCTTGTCTTCCTTGGTATGAAATTCTCTCCTTGGGCTGGAATAACAGCGGAGGGTATTGGAGCTGACCTTGCTTCAGCATTAAGTAGTGTGCAAAAGTTAAAGCTGAAACGACACCAAAAGGTAGATTTAATCACCACTTACCTAGTCACACACTACCAGCACAAAATCAATAGTGCTATTCCATCTCTAAATGCGATCCGGGAGATGGACCAGGAGCTACGAGTAATGATAAGAGAATTCTCCAATGCCGAACTGCACAACCAATGGGTTGCTGTATGTCGGCAAGAAAGACAGCGGACTAGGTATACCGACGTTAAAGTGGCTCCTAACCTCAACAACCCTTAAAGCTGGCCTAAAGTTTGCAAACAACCCCGACCCAGCAATGCGAGCTCTCGCCGCAGGAACCAGATTGGAGAGCCGTCTGAAAAATCTGGCGAAGGCAGCAAGAATAAATTGGCCAATTGAGGACCCTAAAGTCCTTTAGGTGTATTTTTGCGGACCTTTATCGTCGCATATATCTTTTGGTAATAGTACGGAATAATCTGTTCGACCGCAGTGTTGAATAGAAATCATCAATAATCAAAACAATATTATATAATACTAAAATACTAATGAAAAATTAAACGGAGCATACCAGTGAAAGACGGTACCAAATGGCACCAAATAACTTAACATACTCCGAAGAGTATGCCGGGCAGTCAGATTTATAAAACTTATAAGTTATACTCAACCATCAATAGGGATGGATAGGTAAAGCAATGCATGGTGTGTGTAAGAAAAAAAATAAAGAAAAAATAATGATAAAATTATACATAAGTGTTTAAAAGGGGACATAACTGTTCGACCGCAGTGTCGAATAAAAGTCATCAACAATGAAAACAATATTATAAAATACTAAAATACTACTAAAATACTAATAAAAAATCAAATGGATCAAATGGAGTGGCACAACTTTAAAAGACGGTGTCAAATGGCACCAAATAGCCCAACATACTTCGAAGAGTATGTTGGGCAGTCAAGTTTATAAAACTTATAAGTTATACCCAACCATCAATAGGGATGGATAGGTAAAGCAATGCATGGTGTGTGTAAGAAAAAAAAAAGAAAAAATAATGATAAAATTATACATAAGTGTATAAAAGGGGACATAATCTGTTCGACCGCAGTGTCGAATAAAAATCATCAACAATGATAACAATATTATAAAATACTAAAATACTATTAAAAAATTAAATGGAGTGGCACAGCGTTAAAAGACGATGCCAAATGACCCCAAATAATTCAACATACTCCGAAGAGTATACCGGGCAGTCAGATTTATAAAACTTATAATTTATACCCAATCATTAATAGGGACGGATGGGTAAATAATGCATGGTGTGTGAAAGAAAAATATAAATAGAGATAAAAAATAATGATAAAAGTATACATAAGTGTAAAAAAAAAGCCACACCAATATTGGTGAGGCCCTTGGATGGACACATGACAGCTTGGCCAAGAGATTGCTATGTGAAGGAGCTCATGACAGATTTCGATGGAATAAAGAGATTGTCTTCCATAACCCGAGCATACTGAGGCACCTGGCTGTCTCCCTGTGTAATGCTCCTTTTGTTCCTACCACAGTTGGTAAGACTTCGTATCGGTTCGCAAGAAACAGTCGCCGGAATCAAGGTAGCAGTTGGCTTTATTTTTCTATCTTACTGGTTCGTTCCGAATCGTTCCGAACTGTTACATCGACTACGAAAAGCCTTCCCTGGCGCTATATCACCAGGCCAGGTTGGAGAATTTCGCCACGGGGGTCGACTATAGTCGGCTCTACCGTTACCGCCACCTCTGGACCTTGCCTTGATACTCCTCACACGATGAGGTCGCGATACTCATTGTGTCCCCTAATCCGTGACGGCTTCGTGTATCTACACTGGCCCAGAATATGACCGAGCGTTTCCAACTGGGAACTATACTGGCGGCAGTTAATATCAGGCACTGGTACAACTCTACTCATGGCCATCCCGTTGGCATATGAGTTAGTACTCATTCAGAGAGCAGTAATCAGCATGGCTTCAAAAGTGTCGTCACTCAACCATGCACTGCTGATTTTGAAGCTGATTAAGGCTGCGACCTACGTTCCTTGCGACTTTAGCCTGGACCATTTAGCAATCACTTTTTTCTGCCCTTTACGAGCATAGTTTTTCTGCCTGCTGTTCCGCGCCGCCTTTGCCAGAATCTTTAGTCACTCAACTCTCTCAACTCTCGAGGTTGTTGAGGTTAGAAGCCACCGTAACCTCGGAATTCCTAACTTTCCGTCTTCCTTGTAAACATACAGCAGCCAATTCGCTGTACAATTCGATAAGTGGAGAATGTTCTTAATCACTACCTTGATCCATCAATCTAATTTTATTACTTAGTGATGGAATCATGACATTGATTTTATACAAGTAGTGCAGGACTAGGTAAGTGGTGATTGAGTTTACCTTCTGTTGCGGTTTCAGCTTTAGCTTCTGAACCCTGGTTAAAGCTGAGGCAAGGTCAGCTGTGATGCTCTCCGCTATCATACCAACCCAAGGAGGGAATCTCGCACCGAGACAGGTAAGGTAGTCGCCGGCCCTCGTCACCGGCACTCCTTCAACACTATCGAATGTCAGTCAAGGGTCAACTAAGGGGTCATCTTTCGTGGTTTTCACGGAGAAGGTCTGACATTTTTGTTGTGATGATTTCATACATAATCCTCTAAGGAATGCTTCCTGATCACTCACTTGCTTCTGTGCTCAACCTTCGTCTTGTGCCAACAAGACTAGGCAGGCGAAGGCCAGGCACAGGTTATTTTGACAGATTCATCAGTCTGATATCCTGGTTGACTTTCCAGCGCAAGCAGCAGGAGTTCAAGGCTGTATGGAATTGTAAGGGGCCAAGATGGTAACCTTTCTTGAACCCACGCTACAGACGCACATCGACTTGTGAGGTACTACTTGTATTGTACGACCCTTTTTCAGTAACACTGGACGAAGCACGTCATGAGGTACCATGTGGAATGCCTTACGTCATTTTTTTTGTGGTTTCTAGAATGCCGCATCACTTCATTGAGCAGATGTACATTTTTGAAGCACCCCGCTCTGTTCACGAACTCCTTTTGATGGGGCAAGAAATCAACCACTCTTCTGAGCTTCTTGTCTGTGATACCGAACTATCTTCGACTTGGGACCGAATCTATCGTTATGGAACGATAGTTTTCCGTCTTACTACCGCCCTAACCCTCTTTGGGTATTAAGTGGTCCGATTTATCCTTCATTTAGATGGTATTTTGCCACATACCCTTACCAAGTTATAGAACCGATTTAGAACTTTATATACAGCTAGTCTTTTCAAGTCTAAAAGCCGCAGACCATCTGGGCCAGCCATCATAGAACTGCTTATCTGAGAGAATCTCTCTTTGATTTCCATCGAAGTTATCTATGACAGTACTTGGTAAAGCTCCTTGGGCGAGTCATTGTCTCTCAGATCTGGGATCTGTACATCAGGCTTGTGACCCCAAAAGTTATTGTACAGATCCTGTACGTCCGTGATTAGGCACCTGATCCCAGCGGTGTCCAACCACTACACGTTTGTGCGGACGTATCGTGACACAAGAGATGGATTTCTTCTTGTACAAATCTCGCGTTTTGGTCAAGAAGTAGCGCCTGCGACTACTTCGGCTTCCACGCGCTCCCCTCTTAGGCTTTGAGTTTCGAAGGCGTCCATCGGATTGGACGACACTAAATACCTAGGAGTACATTGTATCGATCAATTTTTGTCATACGACGTAATCCCAATATGACGTCCGCCTCAAACCAGTACCCAGGGATGTATAAGCCGTTTGCTCAGTAAGAGATAGTTGGGCGTTCGGGTGTATCTGATGAGCAAGAACCGACTCACTGATCTCATTGAACCACTCCTTGTACTCCAATGTTGCGTCCTGGAGAATTTTCAGCTCGCTAACCAGGACCGCAGCCACATCTTCGATGGTTGGAATTGGAGTCACCCGCCCGTCGGCTGGGAATTTGTCCATTTTAGGGCCCGCGGCTACAGAAGGGAGTTGTGGGTACGCAAGTACTCGTGCTTCCTCATTTTATATAATTTCGATCAGCTTTTTTTATGTCGAAGCTGGAAATTGGTCTTCCTGGAAATGAGGGGTGCCATATTGAAGGCAACCATTTTACCTCATTTTGCACTCTAGCTAAGTGCGAATTTTGTCCTTGTTACACCTTAACGGTTTCGGTCAGGTGCATTTTGAGATATAACATTTGATACAGATATATTCGATTGGCTGGTTGGGATGCCAGTCCTGAACATGTCGTGCTATGTCCGCCGGTGACGCGAATAAGCAATTCCTTCCCGTGAAGAGACATAGAGAGAAGGATTTTGCGGTGTATTCGTGGGCGGCCAATACTGGAAAACTCCTCTTGAATATTTCATTACATTTTGATTCATTTTCCAGCTCATGACCATTAACGATGCCTTGGTCGTCGGCAAGTTGCTTTCCCTAAGTTCATGTGCTGGGAAGGAAGCGGAGCCAGCACATGCATCCGAGACTCCTGTTGAATCATCAGGAGCACTCAAAAGGAGCACTGCTTTGATCTCCAGTGCCGTTCCTAAGATTCCCCTGAGAAGAAGCCAGAGCCTTCCCCGAGCGGCACCGCTCATGCCGCTGCCGATCGGGACCAGCAGGTAAGGGGGTAGAGGTGTGTAGACACCTCCTAAAGCCCATTGGCTATCAGTACGCTCCAATTATCATGACCACTTTTGGGCCTGTGGAGGATATCCTGCCCCGTCACGGGTAGTCTGAGAGGCATCTGATTCATTCGCCGCTGACGTTAGCCTACTCGTGTCCCCTTATCGAATAACGAGCGTTTTTCTTCTTTGTGCGTAGTATAACTTCCCACAAGAGTTCAAACCAAATTTTGAATAGAATACATGAAAGTGGATGTTGAAAACATTAAACGATTTCAATAATAATGAAATATAAACATCTTTATGATTCACTCAAAAAATATATTTCATCGATTTTGAATGACAAATTTGGTTCAATACTGAGTTGAACTGCATGTATTCTGAATATTTCTCAGTACAATAAATAGTTATTTGGCGAGAATAACTATGACTCTCCTAATAGTCATCGCTCGTACGTACGACCTGTAATGAATATCATGAGACAATAATGGTCCGACATGCCAGCCGAGCAGTGGTGCGTCACTTGCAACTTGGTTTTAGAGACTGGGATAGGCTTCTCACAGCATACACAGCATAGGCATCCTGTCGTCACAAACGAAGCGAGAGCCGCTAGTAGCTTCACCGTTGTGGGTAGGTTCCTGCGTACTCTAAACCTCCGCCACTTTGAGGTACAAGGAGTGGCGCAGTGAGATCGTTGAGTCGGTTCTCGCTCATGAGATACCTCCGAACGCCCAACCATATCAAACTGGGTAAACAACTATACATCCCTGGGTAGTGGTTCAGGGTAGATGTATTGAGATAACGACGTACCACAGGGATTCGTCGATGAGATGTACTCCTGGCTACTTAGTGTCGTCCAAGTCGATCGACACCCAACAAACTCAAAGCCCAAGAGGGAAATGCGTGGAGGCCAAGGTAGTAGCAGGCGCTACCTCTTTGCCAAATTCATCACTTGTGACACAGTACGTCCGCATCAAGGTGGACTGATTGGATACCTCTGGGATCAAGTCCCCAAACAATTACCTTTGAGGTTACAAGCCTGACGTATAGATCCCAGATCTGGAAGATAATGATTCGCCCAAGGAGCTATCCCGAAATGAAAGGGGGATTCTTTCAGATAAACTGTTCTACGACGGCTGGCCCCGATGTTCTGCAGCTCTTACACATAAAAAGGCCAGCCGAATATGGAATCATATGTCGGCTTTATAACTTGGTAATGGTATGTGGCAAAATACCTTCCGAATGGAGGAAGAATTGGACCAATTCAATACTCAATGGTAGTAAGGCGGATCTACCATTTCATGAAGATAGGTTCCGTTCGAAGTCTAGAATACTTCGGTACCATCAACAAGCCCTGTCGAAAACGGGTTCGTGAACAAAGCGGGGTGCTTCGAAAATATACATCTACTCGATGAAGTGCTGCGGTATCCTAAAACCCTCAAGATCGTGGTCGTAACGATCCTAGATGACGTGTCAAAAGCATTCGACACGTTACCTCATGAGGTGCTTAGTCCAGTGTTACAAAAAAATAATTCCAACACAAGTAGTAAGGAATGTGGAAGACCCCTACGCAGATGTACAAATCTCACTAGAACTTCTAAACGCACACGTCGATGTGCGTCTTCAGTGCGGGGTCAAGAAAAATGACCACCTTATTCCCTTACTATTCAATGAAACCTTAGAACCACTGCCGCTCACGCTGGAAAGTCAACCAGGGTACCAGATTGATTAATCTATCAAAATTACGTGTTTGTTCTTCACCGGTGACTCAGTCTTGTTGGGGCAGACGAAGGAAGGTCAAACACAGAAGAAACTCAGTGACACGGAAGTGTACCTGAGGGGGTTAAGTATGAAATCATCACAGCTAAAATGTCAAACCTTCCGTGTAAAAACCACAGAAGACGCCTGGCACTTGTTGACCTTGGACTGACAGTCGATAGAGATTAAGGAGTGCTAGTGACAGTTGTCGGGGACTACCTTTCCTACCTCAGTGCGAATTTCTATCCCTGGGTTGGTTTAACCCCAGAGGGCATCAGGGCTGACCTTGCCTCAACTTTAGCGAGGGCTCAAAAGCTGAAGCTGAAACCGCGCCAGAAGGTAGACTTAATCCCTACTTAACTAGTCTCGCACTACTTGTATTAAATCAATGTCAGGATGAAATTAAAATGATGGACCAGTAAGTACTAGTAGTGATTAAGAACATTCTCCACTTGCCGAACTGCACAGCGTATGTACTGTTATATGTCGACAACCTCGACCCAGCAATGCGGACTCTCGCCGCCGGGACCAGGCTAGAGTTCTGTCTACAGAGTCTGGCAAAGGCATCGTAGATCAACTGGCAACCGGCTTTCACCGGCTCCAAATACAACAACGCATTGCTGAGGACTAATTCATGTTCTAATAGGGTGGTTATGAGTAGAGTAGAGATGCCTGATCTCAACTGCCGCCAGTGTGGGTCTCAGTTGTAGACGTTGAGTCACATTCTTGGCCACGGCAGGTGTGCTGCCGTCACAGATCAGGTGGCACGATGAGATATATGATCTCACCGTGTCTAAAATAATCAAGCAGGGCCTAGAGGTGGCGTTAACGGTGGATCCGATTATAATCGAGCACTGTGGCTTAAGTCTCTTACCTATACTGATGATACAGCGACAGAGAAAGGAATTCGTGGTCGAGGCAACAGTTTGAAACAAAGATATTGATGGACTTGTTACGAGACGTGACAGTAGAATAGAAAAATATAGCCGATTGCTCCCTCATTTCCGGCATAGGTTTCATGCGGCCCAAGTCGAAGTCCTACCACTCGTGACAGGAACAAGGGGAGCATCGTCCAGGGAAACAACCTGACGCCTTAGTTTGCTCGGGTTGAAAAGGCAGGGCTTATGGAGAACGATATCTGTAGTTGCTCTTAGAAGTTCCATTGAAATCTAGTACGATTTAATGACTTGTAATGCTCCCCTTTGCCAAGGAACTTGGCAACCGCCATGAGTTTCGCCTAATGGCTATCTGTTGGCCATAGCTGTCATGAGTCCCCCCAAAAGTCCCACCCCTATTAGTGTGGCCTTTTTCCAGATCACAGGTATAACTTACCTAATTACCTGAATATAATGAAAGCCTTCGAAAATAGACACCAGGTGGATTCTGTTTACACAGATTTTTCAAAGGCATTTGACCAAGTAAACCACAATTTGTTGTTGCATAAACTAAACGCTTTGGGTATTCAAGAAAACATTCTGAAATTGATTGAAAATTATCTAGCCTGCAGAGTACAATTTGTAAAATATGGTAACTCAGTATCTTCCTCAATCACAGTTTCATCGGTTATACCACAGGGTTCTTATTTAGAGCCATTGCTTTTCAAACTATTTCTCAATGACTTGTAAGATGTTATTCTTTATAGTGAATTTCTTTTGTTTGCTGATGACCTGAGGATGTTTAAAGTTATTCATGACTCAACTGATACAAAATTATTACAGTACGATTTATCTAACTTTGTTCGCTGGTCTGATATAAATCTACTGCAATTAAATATAGACAAATGTCAAAAATTTACTTTTTTCCGAAACAAAAATCCCATTAACTGGCCATACAAAATCAATCAATCAGAACTGAAAACAACAAACACAATCAGGTGTTTAGGAATCACTCTTCACAATTTCATTTAAACCCCATATTGCAAATATGTATTACTTCTTAAGCGTTAAAAATGTTAGGTTTCATTCTTAGATCTGCAAATGAATTATCTCTGACTTCAATAAAAATCATAAATTGTTCAATTGTTAGATCAATAATCGAATACAATTCCACAATTTGGTGCCCTTCATATCAGGTGGATATTGATATGCTTGAAAGTGTTCAAAATAAGTTTTTAAGGTACTCTGCATATAAACTGGGATATCATATTGGTGAATATGACTATAAAATTATGTTGAACATTCTTAACTTGAATACTCTGGCTCATAGAAGATTAGAAGCAGACCTTCCACTAATCCATAAAATAATCAAAGGTAGCATCAATTCCACGGAACTTGTCGAACTTATAACTTTAAACGTGAATCCAAGGAGAACAATAATTTCGGATATCTTCAAAGTACCCTTTTCTCGCACCAACTATGGCCGGAATGAGTCTGTAGGTAGAATTTTGAGAATTGCAAATACATACAATGTAGATTCAGAATTTTTTAATTCTTCTTTGAAAACATTTAAAAAGACTGTGAAAAGATTATAATTCATTATTCTCACGATTTTTTTTATTTTATACCTATATTTTTTCCTTAAACCTAGCTCATATTACTGTTAAATACTGTAACGGAACGGTAATAGGAACAGTAGGGACTGTATACCGTTATGATATTTAACAAAATGTTAAAGTAAATCCCTCAAAGACGACTTACCTTGAGTGGATTGCGGCTGTCTCATCAGAGTCCTGAGATTGGTACCAGTTCTTGGAATCGAAGCTAATCCGTGTATCAAGAAGCACGATATTATTATGCGGTGTGATAAACATAAATGTTATTAACTAAAGACGAATAATTCACAGTTGAACTGGGCAGTCGAGAATGGCAGACAATTAACCACACAAAACAATGCAACAGCACTGTTCGTCCCTTTTCATCGCTCCAACACACCACAGACG
Organism: Leptinotarsa decemlineata; assembly: GCF_025532065.1. NCBI lineage: Eukaryota > Metazoa > Arthropoda > Insecta > Coleoptera > Chrysomelidae > Leptinotarsa > Leptinotarsa decemlineata. The sequence continues at coordinate 3,943,913 of NW_027412572.1, read as the reverse complement.
GCGCAATCATATTGAAGTCGTTTTGAGGGTACAGGGTGAGGCAAAATTAAGAAAATAAAAATGAGTATGTTAGCCGTTCCGCAACAAATACATATGTGTGAATTAGTTAATTATCTTGTGAAACATAGGCATTACCGTAAATAAATAAATAAAATCCGGTATACTGCTCGGAGTATGTTGGGCTATTTGATGACATTTAGCACCATCTTTTAATCCTCAACTGCACTTCTGGAAGTGCATCGGGCTTTTAAAGTCACTGAGTGTAGGTATGATCTCAGCTATTTGTTTTCATGTTAAGGGTTCATAACATGGAGTGGTCCGAAGCCCCCGTGAGGCCTTCCATGAAAACTGGAGGCCCTAAGGGGCCCCAGGCTAATTGCCGTTCCTCTCAAGGATTCGCTTCCCTGATTTTTCCGGGCACGACCATCATTCCGGCAGTAATGGTTTCCTCAAAACAACCCTGCCAAAAGTGCTAGAGAGACGGGTGAGTCTTACGCAAACTAATTGTGAAGTTAATGAATTGAGGAATGATATTCGAAATATTGAAAAGTAAAACTGCATTTCATACAGTTTGCCTAGATTTTCTGGAGATTCCAAGGATCTGTCACATTTCATTCCACAATTTTGTAAAACCACTTAATTTCTGAATTTGAGAAAACAGAGTTATACAGGGTGTCCCTGGACTTCCTCTTTTCCTCTCGGGAATGTATAGATGGGGTCAAAATATCACCAGTACTTCATATAACTTTTTTTCCTAAAATCCTTCGTTACCAAGTAACGGGCCCTCGAAGTTACAAAATGAAAAATGTTTTTCTTTGATAACTTTTCAAGTGAATATTCAAAATCATCCAAATTTTGGTAATTGACTAAACAAATGAATTCCTTCGATGAGCTTTCATGCAGGAGTCAGTTGTTTTGCTACAAAGTCAGGAACGGACTACCCCCGATGGTCCACACCCCAAAACTTTGAAATGACAGATATTTTTCAATATCTTTCAACAAATTAAGGTTACTTGGACAATTTTATGAATAAAAGTACTCGTGTGGAAAGTCGATCGGAGCAACGAGTCTTGATAAAAATGTAGTTTCACTCGACGACATCAAACCCGCTCGTCCACCATTATTTGAAATGAATAATTATCAAAGCAGAAATAATAATGATAACGTTAATTCAACAACATTTATCCTGAGATGTCTACCAGTATTCGAAAATATTAGTTTTTAAGGAAAATGGAAATGATAGGTAAAATGTTCATAACGAATTTTTATAATGCAAACACGTTTAACTAACGAAACTCAAGAGCCTCAAGAGCAAACAGAAATGAAAAATCCGCTACAGAAACTGCTCGATATGACCACCTTCTCTCTCTATACATTTTCTTAGTCTGCGAAGACACCCTCTCTGTACTTGAAATAGCATTCCAGGGTCGTTTCGTATGGCTTCACAATGTAATGTTATTCTATTCAACAATGCATCTCTTGTGTGAATAGGTGTAGCGTAAACAAGGCTTTTTAGATGCCCCCACAGAAAAAAATCCAATGGATTTAAATCCGGAGACCGCGATGGCCATGAATATGGCCCACCTCTACCAATCCATCTATTGTGGAAAATATGGTTCAGATGGTCACGCACAATCAAACTAAAATGAGGAGGAGCGCCATCATGCATAAACCACATATCTCTTCGGGTTTGCAATGGAACATGTTCCAAAAGTCCATTCAAATCGTTCTGAATGAACTCCAAATAACGTTCTCCATTCAATCGGTCCTGTAGAACGAATGGTCCTATAAGATGGTTTCCTATGATACCAGCCCAAACATTCACGTTGAATTTCCGTTGGTGTTTGGTTTGCAATATCCCATGGGGATTTTCTTTGGCCCATATATGGAGATTATGAGAGTTGATAACTCCATCTCTACTGAAACCTGCTTCATCAGTGAATAAAACTCGATTAATAAAAGTCATATCCTCTCTTTGCCTATCCATGAACCAATTGGCATATTCCAGTCGTGCTGGAAAATCTTGAGGTGTCATGGCATGTACCTTCTGGATGTGAAATGGGTGGAGCAGTTGTTCCCTAATTATTCTATGAATAGTGGACTTGGATGTATGGAACTGTTCTGATAGATTTCTGATGCTCATTGAAGGATCATCAGCGACGGCAGTAGTGTAACAAAGAGACTTCTGGCGCAATGGGAGTGGGGGTAACCTATCAGCGTCATCGAAATCGACGCAGGATGGAACGAGTATAGTAGCGATTTTAGCGTGGAACTCCGCCCCTCGGCCCCCTTGGTACTCCACCTAACCTATCGGCCCCCTTGGTACTCCACCTAACCTATCAGCTCCCTCGGCCCCTTCAGTCACGTGATTTTAAATAAAAAAAGTTTATAGTTATGGGATTCGAACCTGGGTCGTCCGCGCCGTAGACATTGTCCTTAGCCTCTACACCATCGTAAGATATTGAAGTTAACTGCGAATGTTGGGTATTTATAGCGTTAGTTTTGTCGGGACCGAAATTGACTCATTCATTATACTTGACAGCATTTTTATTTTTGATTTCCGTAGAATGTAATCGTCATTATCATATTGAAGATAGGAAAATATACTTAGATTTGGGAAATAATTAATATTTCATGTAAAGATGTGTATGTGTGTGTAAGAGCGAGAGGCGCGTGTGACGTAATCGATGCAAAGAGAGATGGAGATTGAGGTTTTACCGGTTGCTAGTGCAAGCAGGTGTTGCCAGTTGTACAATAAATCAATGTTTAAGGAGTAATGTAGCGTTGCCGGTTTGAAAATTAAGTTATAGAACACACAGAGTCATCTATGAGTCACTAGCTGAACTATCTATTGGTTGAAGAAGGACACTGTAGACACTAGACTCATAAGACTGCATCTGTCAAATGTCAATACATGCCAGCATGGCAGGTTCGGCGTTGCCAGTTGTACAATAAATCAATGTTTATGGAGTAATGTAGCGTTGCCGGTTTGAAAATTAAGTTATAGAACACACAGAGTCATCTATGAGTCACTAGCTGAACTATCTATTGGTTGAAGAAGGACACCGTAGACACTAGACTCATAAGACTGCATCTGTCAAATGTCAATACATGCCAGCATGGCAGGTTCGGCGTTGCCAGTTGTACAATAAATCAATGTTTATGGAGTAATGTAGCGTTGCCGGTTTGAAAATTAAGTTATAGAACACACAGAGTCATCTATGAGTCACTAGCTGAACTATCTATTGGTTGAAGAAGGACACTGTAGACACTAGACTCATAAGACTACATCTGTCAAATGTCAATACATGCCAGCATGGCAGGTTCGGCGTTGCCAGTTGTACAATAAATCAATGTTTATGGAGTAATGTAGCGTTGCCGGTTTGAAAATTAAGTTATAGAACACACAGATTCATCTATGAGTCACTAGCTGAACTATCTATTGGTTGAAGAAGGACACTGTAAACACTAGACTCATAAGACTGCATCTGTCAAATGTCAATACATGCCAGCATGGCAGGTTCGGCGTTGCCAGTTGTACAATAAATCATTGTTTATGGGGCAATGTAGCGTTGCCGGTTTTGGAATTAATCGTGAACTACTCGACGAAAATTGGAAGCGCGAAAATGATATATTTTATAATAATGAATCAGATTTAAGAAAAAATATGACAATCTGCGATCCGTCATTGTATACGGGGTGTCTCAAAATACATCATTGAAAACAAACATAACGTCGAAGTGTACAGGGTACGTCAAAATATATTTAAGAAAAAACATGTCGGTTCAACAGAAGTCTAGCATTCCAACATGTCGGAAGTCACGTATCTTTGTTAACCAAGTTAGCATCATCAGGAGAAAGAGGAGATCCAAAAGTGTCGAGAGGTTAAGCTTTGTGGACTCAACGTGAGGGCAATGGGGAAGCGAAGTATTCGACAATGACATTTCAAAATACGTGGTTTTCCGTGCGTTTTCGATCGTTTTTCGTGCGTTCACGATCGTTTTTCGTCCGTTTACGATCGTTTTTCGTGCGTTTTCGATCGTTTTTCCTGCGTTTTCGACCGTTTTCCGTGCGTTCATTCGTTACCGTTTCATCGTTATTGTCGTAACGGTTTTTCGTGTTTCAATATGACAGTCATTTATCATTAAACGCGTTTCGCTAACCAAGTTAGCATCATTAGGAAATGATTATTTTGCGAATTTTCAGACTCTTGAACGGAACCTTGTGGAACACCCAACCTAACTTCTGTTACAGAGTAGTGTCGGTCAGCCAATCAGAATGGAGAAATCAAATATCGCTCGATTGATTGTGCTAGATGAAATTGAACTGGAGAATGAGGGTCGAATAATAATAATAATAGTGATAAAACATTAAAAGCTTGAAAGTGACGTAGTCAGCGTGATAGGTGGTGGCGTGTGTGATAATGAATGGGTTATTACAAAGAATAATAGCGCAACTGTCAGAAGGGCACTGAGTTGTATATTTACTAATAATGATCAGATCGAAGCATACGGCATGTCAAATGAAAGGATAAGAAATGGAGAATTCGTCGACAGAGAAAAAACAAATATGGCGTAATGAATATAATATCCAAGGCCGAATGTGAAATAACATAGGAAGAATTGCAAATTCAACAAACTTGTAATTAAAAAATGTTGGGTTATGAACAACTATAAGTTTATTCCAATTGCAGAAGCTTGATTCAAAACGCAGAATTTATTGACAAAGAAAATGAAAAAAATTATTGGATACTGAAACATATGATATATTTGGATTCCTTAGGGTGAGAAGGATTCGAATCCATCAAAAAACGACCACTTCCGGTTTTCACTTCCGGTCCTCCGATTTCGATGATTTCAACATCAATGGATTCGTTTAGATGTCATGAAACATAATTGATCATTTGTCGAAGCCAAAAGGACCTTATAACCTATTTTCATTATACTAGCAGCAACAGACCGATGTGGGTACTCATTTCAAATGATGTCATTTGTAGATTATGAAAAGTATAATATCGAGCATCTAATGTGAAATAGCATAGAAAGAATGGCACATTTGAAGAAAATCATTGAACATATTTGAAATTAAAAGTTGTTGAGTTATGAACAACTACGAGTGTAATGTAATTGCAAAAGTTTGATTCAAAACACATAATTTGTTGACAAAAAAAATGAAATAATCATCGTATACTGAAACATATGGTATTTTTGGATTCCTTAGGGTGAGAAGGTTTCGAATCCGTCAAAAACAGGTCACTTCCGGTTTTTACTTCCGGTCGTCCGATTCCGATAATTTTGACATCAATGGATTCGTTTAGATGTCAAAAAACATAGTTAATCATTTTACGAAGCCAAAAGGACCTCATAACCTATTTCTGCTATACTAGTCGCAACAGGTCGGTGTGGCTACTCATTTTAAATGATTTAATGTGTAGACTATGAAAAATATAATATCGAGCGCCTAACGTGAAACAGCATAGGAAGAATTGCAAAGAGAATCATTGAAAAAACTTCGGATCGTTACGTACATCATGTCAAATGAAAGAAGAAAAATTGCAGAATTCATCGACAACGAAAAAACAAATATGGTGCAACATGTCAGAAGGGCACTAACTCACATCTTTATTAATGATAACTGAATCTCAACGTGCAGCACATCAAATGAAAGGGAAACGAATGCAGAATTCATCGTCAGAGATAAAGCAAATCTGACGCAACATGTCAGAAGGGCACAAAGCCACATTTTCGTTAATAATTGTCGAATCGTCACGTACAGCACGTCAAATGAAAGGAAAAGAAATGCAAAATTCATCGACAGAGAAAAAACAAAGATGGCGCAGTATGTCAGAGTGACACTAAGCAACATCTTTGTTGATGATAGTTGGATCTCAACGTGCAGCACATCAAATGAAAGGGAAACGAATGCAGAATTCATCAACAGAAAAAAAAAACGGAGACGATGCCAAGAGGGCCCAAAGTTGTATCTTCACTAATAATAGTCGCATCATCACATGTAGCATTTCAAATAAAATGGGGGAAAAAAAAACAGAATTCATGTGTTTGTTGCGCTATTCAAATCCAAGGTGACATGGATCAATGTCAACGCTGAATATGCATCTAACAAAGACTCTTTGATTTTCTTTTGTTTCATTTCAGAATATGTCATCACTAATTTTTATATTTAAACCCAAAGCGACATTGATCACTGTCAATGTCGAATCTACATCCGGAGATACGCAGTTCTCAAAGCGACGAAACAAAGGCTCTTTGTTTCATTTTGAAATATGTCATCACTTATTTTACTATAAATACGTCATGCATGGCGAAATGAGTTAGTTGCATCCGTTGAAAGTGATACCAGTGACAAGTGCACCGATTCTATTTGAAAGTAAGTGTTTTAGGTTTGACTTTTTCCTCAGATGAATTTATTCAAATGTAATTTATTTGAATATTGGTGAGAATTGTTGAATCATTTGATTTCCAAAATTTTTCTCGATATATATATGTTGGATGATTTCAGTCAAATGTTTTACATGTCGTGGTTTGTTTGAGATAGTATTCGCATATATTGTCAATCAAAACATGAAGCTTTCATTTTTTATTTTTCACAGATGGATTTACAAAAGTTGAATGCAAGTTCGATCGTGAAGAGAAAGCCAAGTATCAAAGTAGTAGATTTGCCTGTGGAGATGCCGCAGAGGATATTCACTGCCAAAATCGTGAAAGGAAAATTTGGTGAGGCGGTCTTGTTAGATTTGGGAGATAAAGTATCATTTCTGCCCCACCGAGTGACGGAGGCGTATCGTCCTCACTTAGAAGAATTTTCATCAGGAAAATACGCTATTGTGTTCAAAGGGTTGATGGACATTGGGAAACCGAATCTTGTCGTTTCATTTGAGATTGTACAAAATTAAGGTTAGTACTGTTTCCAATTTTTTCTTTGTTTTATAGGCAAAGAGTTTTTGGGTGTATACAATATTTCTCATTCGAGTCAAAAATTCTCACTCACAGATATGATCCGCATAAAGTAGTGTTTCCATACAATATATTTCCTTCACTTAGTACGTGCAGAATATGTGTTTTAAATTCATTATTTTGAATGACACTTGATTTTTTTATTTTCATTATATGTGTAGCAATTACTTCATGGAAGACATTACCCTCTCTGTTGTCAAAAAATTTTGTTTAGTGTATGTTTTTATTAAAAAATCGAATTTATTTCAGTGTATGTTTTTATTGAAAAATCGAATTTATTTCAGAATAATACATCAACGTGTGCAGTATCAGTCAGAGTCATCTCAACAACAACATTCAAAACCGTCATAGCAACCTTTCCAGAACGAGTTTCAAATCTAAGCAGTTTCCATTTTTTTCAATCTATAGAGGCTTGAATTTGTCGATATTCAGTGATTTGTTGGACAAACTGCGTCTATTCAATATATACACAACCGTAATGAATTTGGAAGACTTTGAAGATTCATCGTGGTGTGTTCCAAAATTCAAGAAAAACACGCCGTTCTGTATGGGTCATTTCAAAGGAAATTTGTTCAGCTGCAGTCTCAATAACGTTGATATTTTATATAAATGGCTTTATAATATACTACCAAAATAAATACAATACATATCACACACATCTTTTTTTGAAAATGAAAACTTATCTTATACAGGGAAAGTTGTCAAAGATGTGCAATAACAAAAAATTATATATCAGATTTTATAGAGATGAAGAAACATCATATTGAAAGATACTAAGTTGACAAAAACAGGACATTTTAGAAATAAAGGAAATAAGTTTGTCTGTCATTTTAAATTCTGATTCGTTGGGTCGATATAACAAAAAGTGGCATTTTATATCTTGAATTTTATTCAGGACACTATTATAGATTATTGACATTTGTCATTAAATTTCAAGTGTGATATTTGGAAATTCATTTCGTATTGTAGTTTTTTCGAAATTCCCTTTCAAAATAGCATCCTTTGATATAGATACCGGACGAGTTCATTATGTGTAGATAACCTGAGTTTCATTTTTATGACAATGTCGTTTGGTGTGATCACGAGTCCATTATAACAGGGAGTGAAATGAATTCTCAGACATATGAATATAACAAAGTAACGATACAGACAAATATGAAAAATCGTTATGAAATAATTCAAAGCCATGAATCGAAATACATGAATTGCTTCGATATTCTGAAACAAAAACACTCAGTATTCACAATTCCATTCATTATTCCAACTATCTTCAAAATGCACATCAAGCATTTTGTCGTAGTACGGTGACCGGAGCAAAGTTACAACTTCAGCATATGAATGTTTATAAATAGTGAGGTAGGTCAAGATCTTCAACAGGTATTACGAAATTCATTCGGTGTTCATTGATCACGAAACGGTTCGTAAGCTTTCGGAATACAATGCAAATAATTTTCTTTATGACTATTCGTTAGATATTAAATATTATTACCTCAAAATATATCGAAATCATAACACGTTTGCGATTCATTTTACGATCAAGTTACACTTGAAAAGTGAGTTTCAGTTTGCAGAAATAATAGCCCACACATGTTGGAAATTTTGCCATAGTGTGGTGAAAATCGTATTGAAAATTCTACGAAATATAAGCGCATACATACAGAGTGAATCAATATTTGAAATACGTCGTTTGGAACCCCCATAACCCTTCTCTATCGAATTTTGGCAGAAATAATGCTGAGTCGTATTGTAGAGTTAACGTTCGAAATTGGGGAAAGTGAAGTATTCAACAGTTTTGCGTGCGACGGTTATGCGTGCGTTTTCGAACAGTTTACGTGCCTTTATTCGTTATCGTTTCGTCGTTATTGTCGTTTTTTTTTCCTATTTCAATATGACAGTCATTTAACACTTAATGCGTTTCGCTTACCAAGTAAGCATCATCAGGAGATGACTAAAGTCCACGCTTTGTCGTATGGAGGTTCGTTTTGCGAATTTTCAGACTCCTGAACCGAACCTTGAGGAACAATCAGCCTAACTTCTGGTACAGAGTGGTGTCGTAAGCCAATCAGACTGGAGAAATCAAATATCAGTAGAATGATGGTTTTAGATGAAATTGAACTGAGGAATGTGGGTCGAATAATAATAATAATAGTGATAAAACAGTAAAACTCAACTTGTGTTACAGAGTGGTGTCGGTCAGCCAATCAGAATGGAGGAATCAATCAATGGCGTGGTAGAAAATGTGTGAGGATTTGTGGAAATGAATGAGTTATTAGAAAAAAAAAATGGAGCAACTGTCAGAAGGGCACTAAGTTGTATATTCGCTGATAATAATCGAATCTTCGCTTACAGCACGTCAAATGAAAGGACAAAAAATCCAGAATCCATTGACGAGAGAATACAAAGATGGCGCAACATGTCAGAAAGACATTAAGTCACAATTTCACTCATGATATTTGGATCTTAACGTGCAGCACATCAAATGAAAGAGAAACGAATGCAAAATGTTATCGACAAAGAAAAAAAAACAAAGACAACGTAACATGTCAGAAGGGCAATGAGCCGTATTTTCGTTAATAATGATTTGTTCTCAACGTACAGCACATCAAATGAAATGGAAACGAATGCAGAATTCATCGACAGAGAAAAAACAAAGATGGCGCAACATGTCAGAAGTGCACTAACCTGCTTCTTCGTTAATAAAAGTCGCCTCGTCACGTGCAGCATATCAAAGAGAAAACAAAAGAGGCAACCAAAAGGGCACTGAACCATATTTTCGTCAATCATAGTCGGATCGTCGCATTCGACATGATTCATTCACTCAAAACTGAAATATTTAGAAGATACCAAAGGAGATCTCACGGTGACTATAAGTTCTGGTATGCTTTGTTAGGTATCGAATGATGCGTGCAATTTCGTTAATTCCAGCGACATGATTATTCCAAGACATATTGGTGTCCATTTGAACCTCAAAAAACTTATCGAAGCAGAAGGTGGAACCCCAAAAAATAGGAGATATAGTACACCAAGTCAGTGAAGAGCGGCATTTTCCTGCCGAAAAATTTTTGAATTTCTTCAAATTTTCCAAATATCTGTAACAGAAAGACAAAACTCAGCTGCGGAACGCTTCTATCTACTAAAGTTAAGTATGTGTCGGTAGTGTGTAACAAAGGTTTCCATTAAATTCACTGGTTGCGCCCTCTGGAGGATGTTTGTTGCGATACACCATAGGTGACAATATTTATTGTTTATCATTTCGAATCCGTTGAATACAAGGGGTTTGGAAATAGAAAAAAACAACGTTTTAACGCTTTGTAGACGTGTTTGATGCTCTATGAGCAACACCCGTTATCCATATTTTCATTATTATCTCGATTGTATGACCACCAAACATTCGATATTATCGGGATTGAAGGGAGCTGATAGGTTAGGTGGAGTACCAAGGTGGCCGATAGGTTAGGTGGAGTACCAAGGGGGCCGAGGGGCGGAGTTCCACGCTTAAATCGCTACGATACTCGTTCCATCCAGCGTGCCCCCTTGGTACTCCACCTAACCTATCGGCCACCTTGGTACTCCACCTAACCTATCAGCTCCCTTCAATCCCGATAATATCGAATGTTTGGTGGTCATACAATCGAGATAATAATGAAAATATGGATAACGGGTGTTGCTCATAGAGCATCAAACACGTCTACAAAGCGTTAAAACGTTGTTTTTTTCTATTTCCAAACCCCTTGTATTCAACGGATTCGAAATGATAAACAATAAATATTGTCACCTATGGTGTATCGCAACAAACATCCTCCAGAGGGCGCAACCAGTGAATTTAATGGAAACCTTTGTTACACACTACCGACACATACTTAACTTTAGTAGATAGAAGCGTTCCGCAGCTGAGTTTTGTCTTTCTGTTACAGATATTTGGAAAATTTGAAGAAATTCAAAAATTTTTCGGCAGGAAAATGCCGCTCTTCACTGACTTGGTGTACTATATCTCCTATTTTTTGGGGTTCCACCTTCTGCTTCGATAAGTTTTTTGAGGTTCAAATGGACACCAATATGTCTTGGAATAATCATGTCGCTGGAATTAACGAAATTGCACGCATCATTCGATACCTAACAAAGCATACCAGAACTTATAGTCACCGTGAGATCTCCTTTGGTATCTTCTAAATATTTCAGTTTTGAGTGAATGAATCATGTCGAATGCGACGATCCGACTATGATTGACGAAAATATGGTTCAGTGCCCTTTTGGTTGCCTATTTTGTTTTCTCTTTGATATGCTGCACGTGACGAGGCGACTTTTATTAACGAAGAAGCAGGTTAGTGCACTTCTGACATGTTGCGCCATCTTTGTTTTTTCTCTGTCGATGAATTCTGCATTCGTTTCCATTTCATTTGATGTGCTGTACGTTGAGAACAAATCATTATTAACGAAAATACGGCTCATTGCCCTTCTGACATGTTACGTTGTCTTTGTTTTTTTTTCTTTGTCGATAACATTTTGCATTCGTTTCTCTTTCATTTGATGTGCTGCACGTTAAGATCCAAATATCATGAGTGAAATTGTGACTTAGTGTCTTTCTGACATGTTGCGCCATCTTTGTATTCTCTCGTCAATGGATTCTGGATTTTTTGTCCTTTCATTTGACGTGCTGTAAGCGAAGATTCGATTATTATCAGCGAATATACAACTTAGTGCCCTTCTGACAGTTGCTCCATTTTTTTTTTCTAATAACTCATTCATTTCCACAAATCCTCACACATTTTCTACCACGCCATTGATTGATTCCTCCATTCTGATTGGCTGACCGACACCACTCTGTAACACAAGTTGAGTTTTACTGTTTTATCACTATTATTATTATTATTCGACCCACATTCCTCAGTTCAATTTCATCTAAAACCATCATTCTACTGATATTTGATTTCTCCAGTCTGATTGGCTTACGACACCACTCTGTACCAGAAGTTAGGCTGATTGTTCCTCAAGGTTCGGTTCAGGAGTCTGAAAATTCGCAAAACGAACCTCCATACGACAAAGCGTGGACTTTAGTCATCTCCTGATGATGCTTACTTGGTAAGCGAAACGCATTAAGTGTTAAATGACTGTCATATTGAAATAGGAAAAAAAAACGACAATAACGACGAAACGATAACGAATAAAGGCACGTAAACTGTTCGAAAACGCACGCATAACCGTCGCACGCAAAACTGTTGAATACTTCACTTTCCCCAATTTCGAACGTTAACTCTACAATACGACTCAGCATTATTTCTGCCAAAATTCGATAGAGAAGGGTTATGGGGGGTTCCAAACGACGTATTTCAAATATTGATTCACTCTGTATGTATGCGCTTATATTTCGTAGAATTTTCAATACGATTTTCACCACACTATGGCAAAATTTCCAACATGTGTGGGCTATTATTTCTGCAAACTGAAACTCACTTTTCAAGTGTAACTTGATCGTAAAATGAATCGCAAACGTGTTATGATTTCGATATATTTTGAGGTAATAATATTTAATATCTAACGAATAGTCATAAAGAAAATTATTTGCATTGTATTCCGAAAGCTTACGAACCGTTTCGTGATCAATGAACACCGAATGAATTTCGTAATACCTGTTGAAGATCTTGACCTACCTCACTATTTATAAACATTCATATGCTGAAGTTGTAACTTTGCTCCGGTCACCGTACTACGACAAAATGCTTGATGTGCATTTTGAAGATAGTTGGAATAATGAATGGAATTGTGAATACTGAGTGTTTTTGTTTCAGAATATCGAAGCAATTCATGTATTTCGATTCATGGCTTTGAATTATTTCATAACGATTTTTCATATTTGTCTGTATCGTTACTTTGTTATATTCATATGTCTGAGAATTCATTTCACTCCCTGTTATAATGGACTCGTGATCACACCAAACGACATTGTCATAAAAATGAAACTCAGGTTATCTACACATAATGAACTCGTCCGGTATCTATATCAAAGGATGCTATTTTGAAAGGGAATTTCGAAAAAACTACAATACGAAATGAATTTCCAAATATCACACTTGAAATTTAATGACAAATGTCAATAATCTATAATAGTGTCCTGAATAAAATTCAAGATATAAAATGCCACTTTTTGTTATATCGACCCAACGAATCAGAATTTAAAATGACAGACAAACTTATTTCCTTTATTTCTAAAATGTCCTGTTTTTGTCAACTTAGTATCTTTCAATATGATGTTTCTTCATCTCTATAAAATCTGATATATAATTTTTTGTTATTGCACATCTTTGACAACTTTCCCTGTATAAGATAAGTTTTCATTTTCAAAAAAAGATGTGTGTGATATGTATTGTATTTATTTTGGTAGTATATTATAAAGCCATTTATATAAAATATCAACGTTATTGAGACTGCAGCTGAACAAATTTCCTTTGAAATGACCCATACAGAACGGCGTGTTTTTCTTGAATTTTGGAACACACCACGATGAATCTTCAAAGTCTTCCAAATTCATTACGGTTGTGTATATATTGAATAGACGCAGTTTGTCCAACAAATCACTGAATATCGACAAATTCAAGCCTCTATAGATTGAAAAAAATGGAAACTGCTTAGATTTGAAACTCGTTCTGGAAAGGTTGCTATGACGGTTTTGAATGTTGTTGTTGAGATGACTCTGACTGATACTGCACACGTTGATGTATTATTCTGAAATAAATTCGATTTTTCAATAAAAACATACACTGAAATAAATTCGATTTTTTAATAAAAACATACACTAAACAAAATTTTTTGACAACAGAGAGGGTAATGTCTTCCATGAAGTAATTGCTACACATATAATGAAAATAAAAAAATCAAGTGTCATTCAAAATAATGAATTTAAAACACATATTCTGCACGTACTAAGTGAAGGAAATATATTGTATGGAAACACTACTTTATGCGGATCATATCTGTGAGTGAGAATTTTTGACTCGAATGAGAAATATTGTATACACCCAAAAACTCTTTGCCTATAAAACAAAGAAAAAATTGGAAACAGTACTAACCTTAATTTTGTACAATCTCAAATGAAACGACAAGATTCGGTTTCCCAATGTCCATCAACCCTTTGAACACAATAGCGTATTTTCCTGATGAAAATTCTTCTAAGTGAGGACGATACGCCTCCGTCACTCGGTGGGGCAGAAATGATACTTTATCTCCCAAATCTAACAAGACCGCCTCACCAAATTTTCCTTTCACGATTTTGGCAGTGAATATCCTCTGCGGCATCTCCACAGGCAAATCTACTACTTTGATACTTGGCTTTCTCTTCACGATCGAACTTGCATTCAACTTTTGTAAATCCATCTGTGAAAAATAAAAAATGAAAGCTTCATGTTTTGATTGACAATATATGCGAATACTATCTCAAACAAACCACGACATGTAAAACATTTGACTGAAATCATCCAACATATATATATCGAGAAAAATTTTGGAAATCAAATGATTCAACAATTCTCACCAATATTCAAATAAATTACATTTGAATAAATTCATCTGAGGAAAAAGTCAAACCTAAAACACTTACTTTCAAATAGAATCGGTGCACTTGTCACTGGTATCACTTTCAACGGATGCAACTAACTCATTTCGCCATGCATGACGTATTTATAGTAAAATAAGTGATGACATATTTCAAAATGAAACAAAGAGCCTTTGTTTCGTCGCTTTGAGAACTGCGTATCTCCGGATGTAGATTCGACATTGACAGTGATCAATGTCGCTTTGGGTTTAAATATAAAAATTAGTGATGACATATTCTGAAATGAAACAAAAGAAAATCAAAGAGTCTTTGTTAGATGCATATTCAGCGTTGACATTGATCCATGTCACCTTGGATTTGAATAGCGCAACAAACACATGAATTCTGTTTTTTTTTCCCCCATTTTATTTGAAATGCTACATGTGATGATGCGACTATTATTAGTGAAGATACAACTTTGGGCCCTCTTGGCATCGTCTCCGTTTTTTTTTCTGTTGATGAATTCTGCATTCGTTTCCCTTTCATTTGATGTGCTGCACGTTGAGATCCAACTATCATCAACAAAGATGTTGCTTAGTGTCACTCTGACATACTGCGCCATCTTTGTTTTTTCTCTGTCGATGAATTTTGCATTTCTTTTCCTTTCATTTGACGTGCTGTACGTGACGATTCGACAATTATTAACGAAAATGTGGCTTTGTGCCCTTCTGACATGTTGCGTCAGATTTGCTTTATCTCTGACGATGAATTCTGCATTCGTTTCCCTTTCATTTGATGTGCTGCACGTTGAGATTCAGTTATCATTAATAAAGATGTGAGTTAGTGCCCTTCTGACATGTTGCACCATATTTGTTTTTTCGTTGTCGATGAATTCTGCAATTTTTCTTCTTTCATTTGACATGATGTACGTAACGATCCGAAGTTTTTTCAATGATTCTCTTTGCAATTCTTCCTATGCTGTTTCACGTTAGGCGCTCGATATTATATTTTTCATAGTCTACACATTAAATCATTTAAAATGAGTAGCCACACCGACCTGTTGCGACTAGTATAGCAGAAATAGGTTATGAGGTCCTTTTGGCTTCGTAAAATGATTAACTATGTTTTTTGACATCTAAACGAATCCATTGATGTCAAAATTATCGGAATCGGACGACCGGAAGTAAAAACCGGAAGTGACCTGTTTTTGACGGATTCGAAACCTTCTCACCCTAAGGAATCCAAAAATACCATATGTTTCAGTATACGATGATTATTTCATTTTTTTTGTCAACAAATTATGTGTTTTGAATCAAACTTTTGCAATTACATTACACTCGTAGTTGTTCATAACTCAACAACTTTTAATTTCAAATATGTTCAATGATTTTCTTCAAATGTGCCATTCTTTCTATGCTATTTCACATTAGATGCTCGATATTATACTTTTCATAATCTACAAATGACATCATTTGAAATGAGTACCCACATCGGTCTGTTGCTGCTAGTATAATGAAAATAGGTTATAAGGTCCTTTTGGCTTCGACAAATGATCAATTATGTTTCATGACATCTAAACGAATCCATTGATGTTGAAATCATCGAAATCGGAGGACCGGAAGTGAAAACCGGAAGTGGTCGTTTTTTGATGGATTCGAATCCTTCTCACCCTAAGGAATCCAAATATATCATATGTTTCAGTATCCAATAATTTTTTTCATTTTCTTTGTCAATAAATTCTGCGTTTTGAATCAAGCTTCTGCAATTGGAATAAACTTATAGTTGTTCATAACCCAACATTTTTTAATTACAAGTTTGTTGAATTTGCAATTCTTCCTATGTTATTTCACATTCGGCCTTGGATATTATATTCATTACGCCATATTTGTTTTTTCTCTGTCGACGAATTCTCCATTTCTTATCCTTTCATTTGACATGCCGTATGCTTCGATCTGATCATTATTAGTAAATATACAACTCAGTGCCCTTCTGACAGTTGCGCTATTATTCTTTGTAATAACCCATTCATTATCACACACGCCACCACCTATCACGCTGACTACGTCACTTTCAAGCTTTTAATGTTTTATCACTATTATTATTATTATTCGACCCTCATTCTCCAGTTCAATTTCATCTAGCACAATCAATCGAGCGATATTTGATTTCTCCATTCTGATTGGCTGACCGACACTACTCTGTAACAGAAGTTAGGTTGGGTGTTCCACAAGGTTCCGTTCAAGAGTCTGAAAATTCGCAAAATAATCATTTCCTAATGATGCTAACTTGGTTAGCGAAACGCGTTTAATGATAAATGACTGTCATATTGAAACACGAAAAACCGTTACGACAATAACGATGAAACGGTAACGAATGAACGCACGGAAAACGGTCGAAAACGCAGGAAAAACGATCGAAAACGCACGAAAAACGATCGTAAACGGACGAAAAACGATCGTGAACGCACGAAAAACGATCGAAAACGCACGGAAAACCACGTATTTTGAAATGTCATTGTCGAATACTTCGCTTCCCCATTGCCCTCACGTTGAGTCCACAAAGCTTAACCTCTCGACACTTTTGGATCTCCTCTTTCTCCTGATGATGCTAACTTGGTTAACAAAGATACGTGACTTCCGACATGTTGGAATGCTAGACTTCTGTTGAACCGACATGTTTTTTCTTAAATATATTTTGACGTACCCTGTACACTTCGACGTTATGTTTGTTTTCAATGATGTATTTTGAGACACCCCGTATACAATGACGGATCGCAGATTGTCATATTTTTTCTTAAATCTGATTCATTATTATAAAATATATCATTTTCGCGCTTCCAATTTTCGTCGAGTAGTTCACGATTAATTCCAAAACCGGCAACGCTACATTGCCCCATAAACAATGATTTATTGTACAACTGGCAACGCCGAACCTGCCATGCTGGCATGTATTGACATTTGACAGATGCAGTCTTATGAGTCTAGTGTTTACAGTGTCCTTCTTCAACCAATAGATAGTTCAGCTAGTGACTCATAGATGAATCTGTGTGTTCTATAACTTAATTTTCAAACCGGCAACGCTACATTACTCCATAAACATTGATTTATTGTACAACTGGCAACGCCGAACCTGCCATGCTGGCATGTATTGACATTTGACAGATGTAGTCTTATGAGTCTAGTGTCTACAGTGTCCTTCTTCAACCAATAGATAGTTCAGCTAGTGACTCATAGATGACTCTGTGTGTTCTATAACTTAATTTTCAAACCGGCAACGCTACATTACTCCATAAACATTGATTTATTGTACAACTGGCAACGCCGAACCTGCCATGCTGGCATGTATTGACATTTGACAGATGCAGTCTTATGAGTCTAGTGTCTACGGTGTCCTTCTTCAACCAATAGATAGTTCAGCTAGTGACTCATAGATGACTCTGTGTGTTCTATAACTTAATTTTCAAACCGGCAACGCTACATTACTCCATAAACATTGATTTATTGTACAACTGGCAACGCCGAACCTGCCATGCTGGCATGTATTGACATTTGACAGATGCAGTCTTATGAGTCTAGTGTCTACAGTGTCCTTCTTCAACCAATAGATAGTTCAGCTAGTGACTCATAGATGACTCTGTGTGTTCTATAACTTAATTTTCAAACCGGCAACGCTACATTACTCCTTAAACATTGATTTATTGTACAACTGGCAACACCTGCTTGCACTAGCAACCGGTAAAACCTCAATCTCCATCTCTCTTTGCATCGATTACGTCACACGCGCCTCTCGCTCTTACACACACATACACATCTTTACATGAAATATTAATTATTTCCCAAATCTAAGTATATTTTCCTATCTTCAATATGATAATGACGATTACATTCTACGGAAATCAAAAATAAAAATGCTGTCAAGTATAATGAATGAGTCAATTTCGGTCCCGACAAAACTAACGCTATAAATACCCAACATTCGCAGTTAACTTCAATATCTTACGATGGTGTAGAGGCTAAGGACAATGTCTACGGCGCGGACGACCCAGGTTCGAATCCCATAACTATAAACTTTTTTTATTTAAAATCACGTGACTGAAGGGGCCGAGGGAGCTGATAGGTTAGGTGGAGTACCAAGGGGGCCGATAGGTTAGGTGGAGTACCAAGGGGGCCGAGGGGCGGAGTTCCACGCTAAAATCGCTACTATACTCGTTCCATCCTGCGTCGATTTCGATGACGCTGATAGGTTACCCCCACTCCCATTGCGCCAGAAGTCTCTTTGTTACACTACTGACGGCTTCCAAAATATTTTCCTCCAATACAACGGTACGTACAGTCCTAGGAGCGCCCTCACCACCTCGTTTTGGCAAAACTGTACCTACAATAATATCGAAATAAAACAACGTGCTCAAATTAATTATCAATTATTACATACCTGTCTCCCTCAAGCTGCGATCGACACGCTCGAATGTTTCTCTTGACGGTACCGTTCGATTGGGAAAATGCTCGGAATACAGACGACGAGCTTCTGCAGCATTACAAAATGCTCGTCCATAAAATACATGCATATCTGCATATTCATTGAATGTAAACTGTTCGGCCATATCAAAAAAATTCAAAATATCCTATAGAATATTGACAATACAATGATAGTCATATGACAACGCACCACTCAACAAAACAAAATCGCATTCCAGTTTCTCATTTTTTATCAAAACTTTCTAAAAGGTTTTTTTGTCAACATCTGTGAAAGAAATGGAACATAATTATTCCCTGGATATTTTTCACCTGATCATGTACAGCCGTTTTGTAGTTCATTCGTTTGCTTTTTATTAGTATAGTAAATATTTTTTCCGATGTGCGTTTTTTCAGCTAAATTTAGATTCGTGTTGAAGAATTTCTCCCATAAAATTATAATTATCAGTGAAACTCCTCAACAGTTTAGCTGTGAAGAAAAATTTGAAACATTCGAATGTTGAGTTTCATGAGATTCAGATAACTGATCAACACGAAACGTGATTATTCCATACGCATTATGTACATACAAAATATGGAATGAATTCGATATTTCATAGTAGAGTAGCTTGTTAGTTTAAAAACACCACGAATCTACAGAACTTGATATTTCTTTTGAAAAAATATCTGCTATCACAATTGTGACTTAAACTTCCATATAGGTACTGTACTTTTTGTTTACGACTTCATTTTAGCATACTTTGTATTATTCCTGTTATAAATGTTGTTGAATTAACGTTATCATTATTATTTCTGCTTTGATAATTATTTATTTCAAATAATGGTGGACGAGCGGGTTTGATGTCGTCGAGTAGAACTACATTTTTATCAAGACTCGTTGCTCCGATCGACTTTCCACACGAGTACTTTTATTCATAAAATTGTCCAAGTAACCTTATTTTGTTGAAAAATATTGAAAAATATCTGTCATTTCAAAGTTTTGGGGTGTGGACCATCGGGGGTAGTCCGTTTCTGACTTTGTAGCAAAACAACTGACTCCTGCATGAAAGCTCATCGACGGAATTCATTTGTTTAGTCAATTACCAAAATTTGGATGATTTTGAATATTCACTTGAGAAGTTATCAAAGAAAAACATTTTTCATTTTGTAACTTCGAGGGCCCGTAACTTGGTTACGAAGACTTTTAGGAAAAAAAGTTATATGAAGTACTGGTGATATTTTGACCCCATCTATACATTCCCGAGAGGAAAAGAGGAAGTCCAGGGACACCCTGTATAATATGTTGAAATATATTATGAATTTGCCATATTATTTTATTATCCGTAACTTCAACATCTCAGAGGACAAATGCAATACTGAGAATCTAACAAAGTATGTTGTGACGATTGTCTACCGACAAATACAATAAATTCAAGTAGGTCAGGTTAGGTTAGGTCCAAAGTGAGTGGGTTTATTCGACTCTCCACCGCAACCCGCAAGGGTTTAATGTGGCTTACACCTATTCACACTCGACCAAATAAACCCAGCTTCTTAACGAAGCCGATTGATGATTCAAATGACGGGACCTGTTAGAAGGCCTGTTAGACATCGTAGTTCATCCCTACTGCAGGTGTTTAATCTTTGTTTGGCAAAGTCAAAAGCGATGCCAATGACATGTTCTGGTCCGATGAAGCTGTTGCAGCCCCTCCTTTGCAAAAGAGTCGGCAGCCTCTTCCTGTCTGTCTTCCTGTCTTTCAGGTCAGTATGGTCAGGAATCCAGACCAGAGACAATATGTTGAGTTTTCCTATTGAGAAGAGTCGTTTTTGGCAATTTGCTACCAATTTAGACGGTGCTCGATAGAAGCCAAAAGCTTCTAACGCCACTTAACTGTTCGAGAATATCTTTATTGACTTGTGTATGAGGTTAAATTCTTCCAATCTGTCCGCACATAATTCAATAGCGTAAATTTCCGCTTGAAATACATTCACATATCGAGTGGTCCAACGAAAAGTATGCACCTTGCTTTTCTCCTTTTTCTGTAATTCAACGCAAAAATGCTCGGACAGGTCAATTTTGCTTTTGAGGGGGACCTCAAACCTACCTGTGCCTTCAACCCCCTAGCGAGGGTGAGTAACAACCCTGAAATTTTAAATGGGAAGTGGGGTCGAGTGATATATCATTTGAAAGGGCACAAAATTCTCTTTCCAATGATACCTAATTTGTTGTATTTGCTTGAATAGTTATAAAAAAAGCAAGAACATTTACTCGATATTTTTGGTGTTAATGCAAATGCGGAAAAACGGCATTTTTATCACTACTACATTCCTCAATTTCTCTCGTGCGTTTTTTGGTTCAAATAACAACAGCAGATAAGTGTACAAAAAGAATTTAGGCAAACGTTCATTGATTCAGTTCGGTTGCTTTTGAAATTATTTCAACTTTACTGTAAAAATGGTTTATTCCATTCCTGAACGAGTTGAAATTGTTAAACTTTATTATCAACATAATAGTTGTGCTAGACTTACTGCTCGCCTCTTTAATAACAGTCATCCCGGGAAAAATGTGAATGATTCGTACGTTGTCAAGTTAGTCCAAAAGTTTGTCGATACCGGATCTGTCTGTAATGTGAAACACCAGCCACGGAAACCGATCAAAAATGAAGCAGTGGAAGTCGCTGTTTTGGGACATGTTGAATTGGATCATACTCAAAAGAACCCGTCAGCTTGCTGCAGCCTCAGGTGTCTCCCGTTCGTTCATAATACGGGTATTAAAAGCCTATAAATTTCATCCGTACAAAATTAAATTAGTACAGGAACTCAATGAAGATGATCCTGATAGAAGGCTGCAATTTTGTGAACAACTGAGCCAGCTACTAATTGATGATCCGCACCTGTCATTTAATACGTGCTTTTTCGACGGGAGTACATTTTTTTTTAATGGAGCTGTGAATAGACATAATTGCCGTTACTGGGATGATACACACTTATTCCGAGAGGTCCATACCCAGTACCCTCAAAAAATCAATGTCTGGTGTGGCATATTAGGTAGTCATATCGTAGGGCCACTTTTTATTCCTGGGAATTTAACTGGTGAGGTCTACCTGAACATGCTTGAAGATACAATTGATCCTCTCATAACAGAAATAATTGAAAATGACCGAAATTATAATGATGATGGAGCACCTCCTCACTATGTTGCTCCGGTAAGAGAGTTTATAGATGACCGGTTTCCTGGACGGTAGATTGGAAGAAGAGGCCCCATCGAATGGCCTGCCAGGTCACCTGTTTTATCGCCTTTAGACTTTTTCCTTTGGGGACACTTGAAAAATAAATGTTTTGCTACGCAGCCCGAGTCCATAGAAGATCTTCGCCATCGAATTACAGCAGAGTGCAGAAGTATAACATCTGATATGCTACAGAATGTTAGGAATAGATTTGAACAAAATCTGTATTATTGTATGGAAGCAAATGGATCACATTTTCAGCATTTGCTGAAGTAGGATTCTACTAAGTCAATTACACATTTCAAAGTACTGGGTTGTAGTTGTTTTTCTTCAAAAATGTTTGAGTGAAATACAACAAATTAGGTATCATTGGAAAGATAATTTTGTGCCCTTTCAAATGATACATCACTCGACCCCACTTTCCATTTGAAATTTTAGGGTTGTTACTCACCCTCGCTAGGGGGTTGAAGGCACAGGTAGAAAAATACATCTTAAATGTGTCCCCCTCAAAAGCAAAATTGACCCGTCCGAGAATTTTTGCGTTAAGTTACAGAAAAAGGAGAAAAGCAAGGTGCATACTTTTCGTTGGACCACTCTGTATGTTCCTAGGCAGGTTGATATCTCTGTCCTGGGTCTACCACCGAAAACACTTGCACCAGAACCGAAAGATGTCTTTGATCCATCTGTGAACCAACAACTATCTGCTCTTAATATTTCCTTCTCCCAGAGGTTCCAGTCCCTTTTACTCGAGAACAGTACTTTATGAGGCAGTTCGTAGTTGACAGTTGGAGGCATAAAGTCAGAGGTCATTTCGAGAATGCTGTGTCTTCCAGTGTCAACTGGTGTCTGTTGCACTCTGCATTAAATTGATTTGTGCAATTGTCAATGTGCACAAGTCTATATGCAGTCCATCTAGCCTCTCTCTCCAGAAAAATGTGGATAGGAGGTAGATCTAGAAGGATCTCCATGGCCGCTGACGGTGTGGTACTGATGGCATCACTGATGGCCAGACAAGCCTATCTCTGTAAACCAGAAATCTTCGCCTGGGCTTTTTTCTGTAAAGCCTTCGGCCACCAGGCAATTGCACCATAAGTGAACATTGGTCTAACAATCATCACATAAATCCAATGGATTTGTTTGGGACCTAAACCCCAAGTTTTACCACAAATCCTTCGACATGGCCATAGGAACAGTCTGGCTTTGTGTAAAAGTGTTTCCAAGTCAGCATTCCAGGTGACCTCACTATTACGGAAAAGTGACGTTAGATCGTCCAATTTTCTCCTTCTGGTGAAGGAGATGATCACAGTTTTGCTGGTATTGACAAGACATCTGCTAGGCACCAACTGAACAACGTTCATCGTGCTTTGGAGGATTTTACAAGCTACCCTTCCCGGCGTGAACTTTGCCAAGATGACAAGGTCATCTGCATAAGCTTGCAGATCTACTTTTCTTCTGTCGAGGGCATCAAGCAGACTATCCATCAGGAGCGTTCTGTTTAATAGCATGACATAGATCCAGCCAGTTATGGTCGATTCTATACCTTTCCTAGCCAGAGATGACCCTAGATTTAGGTAGTGCATTGTTAAATGCTCCTTCAATATCGAGAAATACAGCAACCGCAATCTCCTTGTTGTCAAGGGATTGGGAGATTTTCTCTACAAAGTTGTTTAATGCTGAATCTGTCGATTTGCCGGTTTGATAAGCAAACTAGTGGTTATTTAGGGGGGTTGCATATAATGCCACCCTCCTGATGTGTCCGCCCAGTATCCTCTCAAGTCCTTTCAACAGGAAGGATGTGAGGCTGATTGGTCGTAGCGATTTAGGATGTGGGTCTTTCCGACCCACTTTAGGTATATATACCACCCTTGCTGCCAACCAACTGGGTGGTATACAGGGTGTTCCTTAAACACATGCTAATATTTAAGGAGGTAGTTCTTAGACCCATTTTGAGAAAAAAACTTCCAATGGACGTATGTCCTAAACGACTTAACTTTTGAGATACAGGGTGGCAAAGTTTTCAAAAATAATCAGTTTTTTAATAATAACTGAGATTATTTTGTAGACATCTTTGGCATATTTGGTACATATGTTCCATGCCTCAAGGTGAATTTTCTGATGTACACAAATTTGTATTTTTTCAAACAGTGGCATCCCTACGGGTTTCGCATTGAATATTTTTGGGGAAAAGTACTACGCCAATGCTTTCTTTTCAAAATAAAATCACTTTTAAAGTCCTCATTTATTTTTGAGAAAATTTGATCTCCTGGTATTTGTTTGTCCGACGCATGCTTTTCACTCAAAAAAATAAAAATCGACAGAAAGCAAATTAAGATATTAGACCAATTCTAAAATGAATGAGAATCTGAAAATTACTTCATAACGCATTACCAATTCCCTAATAATATTTGAAAACATAATCTGCAAAAAAATAAATTTTTGACAAAAACGAGTTTTATTTTATTTTGTGACAAGTACCTAAGTCTAAACGAATAGCACAAATTTGTTAATTAGTAATAATACCAAAACTGATTATAAAAATTGTTGGAAGTGGCCACCTGCACTTAGTATGCATGCTTCCGCCCTTCTACGCATGGAATTACGCACCCGTTCAAATATTCCCGGCGTATTTCGTATAGTTTCACACGAGGCAACTATTCACTCTCTTAAATCTTCTAAAGTATTAACGGGAGTTTTATACACAAGAGTTTTAAGGTGACCCCATAAAAAAAAATCTAAACTGTTGAGATCGGGGGATCTTGCTGGTCATTGCTGAGGTCCTCCGCGACCTATCCAACGATTAGGATAAACTGTATTTAAATGGTTTCGGACAATTACACTGAAATGAGCAGGGGCGCCATCATGCATGTACCATATTCGATTCCTTAACGCAAGTGGCACATCTTCCAATAACCCAGGTAAGTCTTCTTCGAGAAAGTGTAAATAAGAACGACCATCAAGGCGTCCTTGTAGAAAAAATGGGCCTATTAGATGATCACCTATAATTCCGGCCCATACATTAACTGAAAATTGGTGTTGGAAATGGGTTTCGCTTATTGCATGGGGATTTTCTTCAGCCCACACATGATTGTTATGGAAATTTTGAATGGCATTCCGAGAAAAATTTGGTTCGTGAAAAAAATTTGTGTCTCAAACTGCGGATTTAGTGCAATACTTTGTAGATACCACTGACTGAAGTTCACACGCTGTGGAAAATCTCTGGGGAGTAATGCCTGCACTCTTGAAATATGGTATGGGTATAACAAAAAATCAACCAAAATACGCCAAACAATTTGATGACAAATATCCAGAGTTCTAGCGATCTTCCTCGTACTCGTCTCAGGATGTTCCTCAATTTCTTGCAGCACCGCTTCCTCAATTTCAGGAGTTCTTACTACACGAGGTCTACCTTCCGGAGTCCCTTTTTTGAAACTACCAGTTTACCCAAGTCGACGATGAATATTTGAAAAGGTTCGGCTATCTGGTAAGGCACGATTAGGATATCTTTCCTGATAAATGCGCCTGGCTTCTGTTGCATTACCATCGGCAAGGCCATATACGTAATGCATTTGCGCCATTTCCGCATTCGTATAATTTACCATATTTACTGATATTCAGAAAAACAGCGGACTACCAAAATAACTTCAATAACACTTCAAAATCAATCAAAACGCGCTGTGACAGTTTTTAACACCAACACCTTACTTTAAACCAACATCAATATTAGCTACTGACGTTTGTACATACAGAGAATTCGTTTTTTATTGCTATGGTGGGTACGCTGTTTTTTCTGCTTTTAATCTTTAAAAGAAATCACATATCGACAAACTCCATATTTCCAAGAGGTGCAGTAAATAAATTCTGCTACACGTCATTTATTCCAGGATAACTAAATTTATGTTTTCAAAAATTATTAAGCGGTGCTGCGTTATGACGTGATTCTAATTGAGAATAGTGCATCTGACAACAAACAAATACCTTTTAGATCCTCAATTATTTTGCAACAAATCTGATCTCTTAGTTTGCTTTCAGTCGATGCACGATACCGCAACAGATTTTCAAGGAATTCATCCTTAAGTAAAGCGATTTTTAATTTTTTGAGCGAAAACCATGCGTCGGACAAAGAAAACCCAACAAATCAAATGTGCTCAAAAATGTATGGAGATTTTAAAAATAATTTGTATTTCAAGATAAAGCAGTGGCGTAGTATTTTTTTCGCCAAAAATATACATTTCAAAACTCGTACGTACGCCACTGGCAGAGAAAATTAAGAAAATTGTACATCAGAAAATGCGCCTTGAGGCATGGAACGTATGTACCAAATATGCCAAAGATGTCTACAAAATTATCTCAGTTATTATTAAAAAACTGATTATTTTTGAAAACTTTGCCACCCTATATCTCAAAAGTTAAGGCGTTTAGGACATACGTCAATAGGACGTTTTTTCCTTAAAATGGATCTAGGAATTACCTCCTTGAATATTAGCATGTGTTTAAGGAACACCCTGTATAGTTCCACGTCAGACTAGCTCTATACAATTTTATGAGAATAGGTCAAATTATTTCCAGTCCGTTCTGAAGAAGAGCTGGAAATATACCATCCTCTCCAGGAGATTTGAAGGGCTGAAACGACTTGATAGCCCATTCAACTGCAGGTGCTGTGATAACCTACTTGACGACCTCACAACCGTTCTTTTTTGGGCGCTTCTAGAGCCCTCGAAGATGGGAGATCTGTTGTTATTATCTGTTGTTGTTATCGAGACTCAGATTTCCAGAAAAGTGGTTTTCTATCAAAAGCTATAACATTTAATAAATTGATGGATGTAGCCGTTACTACGTGGTAGTAGACCTGTTTCAATATTGAAAAGAATATATATATATGCTCTGTACAAGAAGATTCAGTAGATACTGACCACTGGTGTATCTTGTTGCCCAGAGAATGTGAGCCGATGATTGAGTCTAATACCTCTTTCCTTTTACTAGTGACAAAAGTTGGTTCCGAGCCCTCATTAATTACAGACAGCCTTTTCCCTAATATATAATCAAAGAGTAACTCACCTCTATGGTTTAAATTCGTGCTGCCCCAAGCGGTATAGTGTGAATTGGCGTCACATCCCATTACAACTTTAAGTTTCTTCCTTGTGCTGTAGTCGATAAGTCGTCGCACATCTAGAGTAGGTACGGTATCCGAATCTCCAGGAAAGTAGGCGGATCAGGCGCACGTCTTTAAAGCAGAAGCCTGTAAGCAAAAAATAGTTAATACCCTTCCTGATGATCAGACATGATCTGAGTTTCACCCCAGGGGACCCTATATTGCCCAGTCCGGTGACTCGGCCTGTATTTCCTGTCCATGGTTCCTGCAGGAAAGCAAGGTCGATTAATTCGTGAAGTTTGCCTGCAAACACTTAAATTTAACGAAGTGTTGCCGCAAACTTAGAATTCCTCTACCCTAGGAGGGAGGAGATGGAGGATCTTTAAGGACACCTCCACCCTCCTCTCCCAGGATCGAGGGATGAGTAGGCTCAGATGATGAGGTGAGGACACCTGCCGTCTCTGAGTTGCCTGCTGGTTTTTTGGATCCTTTTGCCATGACGATTTTCGTCTTCGCTTTCGAAGAACCAAGTCCAGCCTTTTCCCCTGATTTTCTCGACGAGACGTTAGACGTCTTCGTCTGAGAACAAACTGTTTTCCCAGCCTTGGGATGGGTGTGAGCCGCTGGTTCACCCCTATGATTGGGTGGAGGATTGATTGAACTGCTCCCCCCCTAGGTGGATTTCCACTCGGTCCGCTTTATTAACTCTAACGGGTACACTAGAGAGACTCAGTTGAGTAGTTTCCTGTTGCAAGGGTACGGCGGAATAAGACCTGTTCAAAACCAAAATGTGGTCCGAAACCTATCCTCGCCAGCACGGCCATGGATCCATCGTCAACACCGAAGGTCCATGTTTGACTAGGGCCTGACTTTTCCTTGTGGAGAATAGTCCACTCAAGTAACTAATACTTCATTCTGGTATTTTCCCTTTACTGTTTACAAAACCGCAACACGTGTTTCGCTATACAACTGCTTCCTCAGGAGTGTTCATACTGACTGAATTTTACCTGATTAGTGCTTTATATAATATCATGTTGAATCATATTACTAAACAGGGAAATGATACTGATGGTGTATGATGCCTTGGCTAACTCCATAATACGTTACTGTATA
The DNA here is from genome assembly GCF_025532065.1 of Leptinotarsa decemlineata. Taxonomy (NCBI): domain Eukaryota; kingdom Metazoa; phylum Arthropoda; class Insecta; order Coleoptera; family Chrysomelidae; genus Leptinotarsa; species Leptinotarsa decemlineata. The sequence goes on along the minus strand of NW_027412572.1, from coordinate 3,915,537 downwards.
ATAGTATGGGGTGGTGCCTTCAAGACATCGCTAATTAACTTAAAAGTGATTCAAAATTCATTATTAAGAATCATGATGAAAAAAAAAGGAGGTATTGTACACCCAGTCGTTGTAAAATGATACTGGGATATTCGGCGTTAGGAAAACTCACATTTTTCAGAGTTCATTATGGACTGCTAATTCTTCAACCAAATTTGTACAGCATGCTTTCAATACTAGTAACAGTTCAGTTAAGACCATGAATGTTCCACGATGCAGACTCACGCATAATCAAAAATTTATAACCTATCTGGAACCCAAACTTCACTACACTCTACCTGAATCATTGAAAGGTATGAGAAACAAACTCAAATTCAAAATAGAGTTGAAAAAATTTGTTCACAATAATTATGATATGCTTTTTCTGATACTTGAATAAGAAATATCTATTATTAGAGGTGTCTTTCAGAATGCATCACAGACAGATCTTTCTCTCTCTCTCTTTCTCGTCCTCTATTTTCTTCTCACTATCTCTTCCTTTCTATACTCTGTTCACTATGTTTGGTTATACAGGAAAAGATATACTACTTAGCTTACTGTCTACAACACAAGCTTGCTTAGGTAGCCATAACTTTCATTAGAATTGTATAATATCTACATTTCATGTATCTTTATTCATTTATTTTATTTTTATTTTATTTTTATTTCAATTTTATTTTAGTTTATTTTATTTTTTTATCCTTTTGTCATAGACGACTATGTATTTTGTATTTGGGAAAATTATAAGAGAGTGAGAAATGACTATGTGAATATGTTAAAAGTAAAGAAAGAGTGTTATTATGAACAGAAAATTGATGAAAATAAACATAATGCGAAAGAAATGTGGAAATATTTAAAATCACTTATAAATCCAATTGAAAGTTATAATTTTGAAAAGATAGTATTCAATGTTGGTGATCAAATAAAAGTTTGTAGCACAGAAATTGATATTACAAATGCATTCAATGAATATTTTGTAAATATAGTAAAACCAATAATGATTGAGAGTAAAGCGCGCTATCACATCTAAATTTTACGTTACCAGTTTATAGCAGAATCAAAATATAGTAAGCAGTAGAGTTGTAGGTTGTGGCAAATTATAGATAATACACAATACTATTACGATTAAAAGGTATTATTTATGACAAAAATCAGTAATGAGCTTGTAATGAGTAATACTTATACATTTCCTGATTACTGATCAGTTAAAATTCATTATTTTCTGTATAGTGTTAGATATTTATTACAACTAGTGGCAACGCTGTACGCAACGATATTTCTGTCTTTGTCACTTTACCGTAACTTCCATCTCATCGTTGCAGTCCTCATTAATGTACTTGCAGCCATGAGCGTATCATTGGTTTGTGAATTATACAGCGTGAATTGTACGTTTTACAGTTAAGTTAGTCAGCAATCGACGTGTTGTGATAACAACTGGTGAAAATAATAGTGCTAATAAGTGTTTAAGCGTTACATAATTATATTTCTACACCGTTCTCAAACTACTCAAAAAATGGGAGACATGGTCGGGCCTTCCACGTCGAAAAAGGTAAAACGGTCGGAGTCTCGGTCAGTAAGAGAAAAACAAATTGTACTGCGAGTATTTCACTGTCTTGAAAGAGATCAGATCTAAGAGAAGCAGAAATTCATGGGGACGTACAAACGCCAAAAACTAGTAGCGGACGAAAAAAAATCACAGTTGATGAAGAAGCCAAAACCAGTATACGCAGAACTATTCACAGTTTCTTTTTCAGAAATGAGCTGCCCACACTACAAACAGTTCTGGAGGCACTTAGCGATCATTTATTGGTCCCAAAAATGGGTAAAGAAACTTTTAGGAAACTTGTACACGAAATGAAATTCACGTACGGAAAAGTTGACAGGAAAAGCAATCTCATTGAACGTCAAGAAATAATGGCATGGAGAAGAAACTATCTAAGAAAAATTGACGAATTTCAGAAGCTCAAAAAAAAATTGTACTTCATGAACGAGAGATGGGTTAACCAAGGACATACGGTCAAAAAAGTATGGCAGGATGGTAATATAACAAGTGCACGACAAGCCTTTATTGAAGGTTTGTCAGTTGGGTTAAAACAACCATCTGAAAAAAGGTAGTCGTCTGATGGTTACGCATATAGGAAGCGACAGTGGATTTTTACCAAATGGTGAATTAATATTTAAATCTGAGAAAACAGGCGACTATCATGAAGAGATGAATGCGGAGGTGTTTGAAAAATGGTTTGAAGGCATCATTCAACTTGTGGAACCTGGGTCTGTCATCGTCATGGACAATGCCCCATACCATAGTCGACATTTAGAACCATTACCGAAACAATCATGGAAAAAAACAGCAATTCAAGAATGGTTAATTAATAAGAACATCCAATATAACAAAGATAGTTTAGAGGCAGAACTACTTCAGCTAACAAAATTACAGACAGACAAATATAAAAAATTCGCAGTGGATGAAATGGCGTTAAGTCGTGGAATTACAGTTTTAAGGTTACCACCATACCACTGCAAATTAAACCCAATAGAATTAATCTGGGCGTAAGTAAAAGGATATGTGGCACGAGAAAACAGAACATTTAAATTAGTGGACGTGCAACATCACCTACAAGAAGCTATTCGAACTGTTTCTGCAGAAGACTGGAAGAAATGCATGCAGCATGTTTCAAAAGAAGAGCAAAAAATGTGGGACGTAGACAACCGTATTGAACACAATATTGAACCAATAATAATTCACTTTGATGATAGCGGTAGCAACAGTGACGAATCTGAGGTTGAAGATTAGACGAAAATTTGTACATTTACATTTATATTATATTCTATTATCAAAAATTTGTAATTTGTATTTTCTAGTACTCCTGACGATGATTTTAAGTTACTCGAAAGCTTGAGAATAGTTATAAAGAGTTCACTTATCAATTGCTGCAACCCAATAGTCAAAAAAAGTTATATATATATATATATATATATATATATATATATATATATACACATCGGAAAAGTCTAGGGATATTTTTATAACATACTAAATATCATAAAAATAAATGCATGAGGTCGTTTAATTTCGATTAAATTGGTACACTCCACCACCCTGTAGATTTCTATGGGTTGAACAAAGCCTGCAAAAACGGTAACTAATCTTTTATCCAGTTTTTCACAAACTGTAGGTTTTCGGCTAAAATGAATAATCTGAAAGTGTCGAGTTTGTACACTCTGTGCAGTTCTTTCTCAGCAATTAAACTGGAAATATTGTGCTTTAACATGGAACGTCATCACTTACCATTGGCTGAGATGAATAGAGCTGTAGGGCTTCTTCAAGGTGGTATGCGACAAAATGATGTAGCTCTTCGTTTGGGGGTCTCCCAAAGTGTTATCAGTCGATTGTGGCGGCGTTTCCGTGAAACTGGCAGTCCAGCCGAAAAACATCCAGGGCGAGGACGCGCTATAACTGCAGTTCAAGACTGATTTTTGGTCTTAACCGCAAGAAGACAACCAACAATCACAGCACCTGAGTTGGTTAACGTGTTGCAGCAGACGCACCAGGTAACCATTGGTCGTGATACTGTCAGAAATCGACTGCATGAAGCAGATCTCCACAACAGAAGGCCACTTAGATGTCCACCTTTGTCGAGAGGCAATCGCAGTAGAAGATTAGAGTGTTGTCAAGAACATCAAAACTGGGATGCAAATGATTGGGCCACAGTTTTGTTTACAGACGAATCCAGATTTGGATTTCATCCAGATTCTCGTCGAGTAAGACTGTGGAGACGACCTGGAAATAATGAACGTTTGAGACACGTCCAGGAAGTCCACACATACAGAGGTGGTACAGTAATGCTATGGGGCGGAATCATGATCGGCGGCAGAACCGATCTCGTTTTTTCAAATCGCTCCCTCACAGCTCGACAGTACCTCGACACCATTCTTCTACCTATCGTCCGTGCGTTTGCTGGTGTGTTGGTGAAAACTTGCACCTAATGCACGATAATGCTCGTCCACATGTCGCGCGTCTAGTGACTGACTGGCTTACCAACGAACGAGTTGATGTATTGCCATGGCAAACACAATCACCGGACCTGAATCCCATCGAGCATGTGTGGGACATGCTTCAACGAAGAATTACTCCTCATATGGGGAACATTCACACAACGTTTCAATTGAGAGAGCTTTTAATCGCTGAATGGGCAAATTTACCTCAACAAGACATTGACAATCTCATTTTGTCGATGCACGATAGATGTAGGGCCGTAATAAACCAGCGTGGAGGCCATACTTTGTACTGATTCCAATTTTTTCTGAATTATGATTTTTTTTCGGGGTGCCAAAGAAGAGCCATATTTTTTTTAGTTTTGCTTATATGCGCACTCAGTATTTTTGACCATTTAATAAATTTTGTTGTAAGTTACATTCGTTTAATAATCACCCGTCAACTTTTTTTTCCGTAAAGCGATCTAAAAAAAATTATTGCCATTTTTAAAAATATCCCTAGACTTTTCCGATGTGTGTATTTTATTATACAGGGGTGCGCAAAAGTCCGGAATAAAATTAATATCTTTTTAGCCCGTATTTTAGGAAAAAAACGCTGAAACACGTCAGTTGATTTCACGTTGTACCCATTTTTTGGCAATAAAATGAAATTTTTTTTTCAACCCCTTAGCTGCTACCCTCCCCAACTTTTTTATTTGAAATGCAAATCTATGTCGTATATGGGCTAATTGAAAAGCTCGTAAAAAATGGATTCTGACCATACCCTTTATTTTTTTTTGTGGTTACAACGAAATGAGAAAACACTCTTTTGAAAAGTTACAAATACCTAACTTGGTGCTATCTACGGGTGAATCAACGTAACAGATGCTGAAATTGGCCTTCATCCTCTACTTGGCAGGCTCTTAGACGATGGTAAAACCCGTCTACGGAATACCGAATGGCCTCAGCCGGTATGTTATGTGACTCCACTCTAATTATGCTTTTTAGATCTTCAATATTAGTTGGCCTATTTTGATAAACCTTGTCTTTCATATATCCCCAATAAAAATAATTCAATGGCGTTAAGTCTGGGGATCTTGGCGGCCATTTAATTGTACCACGTCGTCCAATCCAGCGTCCTGCAAATATGTCATACAGATATTCTCTGACATCAATACCAAAATGTGGGGGAGCGCCGTCCTGTTGGAACCAAAGTGTTTCAGTGGGGATATCTGGATCTGCTTCATTGGGAAACATAACAGCTAAAGCAGGGACTAATTCAAAGCGTAAAAAGTCTAAGTAGCGTGCAGCTGTACGGTTTCCCTCAAAAAAGTATGGCCCTAATATTCTGTTGTTGATGATGCCTGCCCATACATTTACTTTCTGAGGACGCTGCGTACGAGCTTCGCATATCCAGTGTGGGTTTTCCTGACTCCTTTTTTCCTCACAAAATTGCAAACGCCTGTCATAGTCATCTTCCAAGAGCTCTTGGACAAGACATACCTTATATGGGTGGTATTTTCCTTCTTTCAAAAACCTCCCAATCGTACGTCTAGACGCAGGATTGTTTTGGGCTAATGAAACCGTTGACAAATGTGGATCTTCCTGCAGAGATACGGCAATGTCCAATTTTTGATCTTCGTCTAAAACATGTGGCCGGCCACTTCTGGGCAAGTCCTTCACTGTGCCATTTTCTTCAAATTTGTGTAAGATCTTACTCACAGTAGCCTAAGAAATGTGATTTTCCGGATATTTTGCATTAAATAAAGTACACACCTCACTTTGACTCCGCATTCTATCCCCACATCCCAACAATATCAAGACTTCGATACGTTGCCTCTCTGACAATACCATTTTTGTTTAGAAAATTGAAAAAGAACACTTTGAAGGTACCCAATTTATAAACTGAACATACATATTTTCAATTTTACCCCGAAATGCCACAATTTCAAAACTGAGTCAAGACTATAGTTCTTATCAGGGCATTCATTTTGGTACAAAAAATGCAACAAGATTTTCTCTTTTTGAGGTACACTGGTTAACAATTGCTTGGGATGGAACTAATTTTATGTGTAAGTTTTTGGTGAAAAAATAAAATCCACAGAATGTTGATCCTACATTACGTTATTAGTTTTACACATAAATCAATAAAATTTGTTGTGGTGCCTGGCCCGGTTGGTCTGTTCTTGAAATTTGTAAACTTTTAGAAAGTAGGTACTGTTGATCCTTAGCAATTGTTGAGCAATGTACATCATCACCACTTATTTGTTTTTTTCTCATTTCGTGGTAACCGCATGAGTAAAAAAAATAAAGGGTATGGTCAGATTCCATTTTTACGAGATTTTCAATTAGCCCATACACGATATAGGTTTGCATTTGAAATAAAGTTGGGGAGGGTTACAGCTGAAGGGTTGAAAAAAAATTCATTTTATTGCCAAAAAATGCGTACAACGTGAAATCAACTGACGTGTTTCAGCGTTTTTTTTCCTAAAATACTGGTTAAAAAGATAATAATTTTATTTCGGACTTTTGCGCACCCCTGTACATTATAAAACACAACCAATATCAGTCTGTAACAGCCACGACACAAGCCTAGCTTAGGTGACTACAGATTGTCTAATACATGGTTCTATGATAGGATTATTAATGACAATTTGAATTGTAAATCGCAGGAAAATCAAATTTTGTAACTGAATGATATTAAATGAATAAATTACTTACGTTAAGGAAAACAATGAAACTCAACAACATCCAACTTTCGGAAACAGTCAAACTCCTTGGTATGTTTATATAGTCGGAGAGTTGATGACGAATTTTGGGAAGGTTTTTTAGGCAAGCTGAAATTGCGAAAAATTATAATTTTGTGAATTGGTGAATCCGGTCCTGAAAGTCGTTTAGCGAATTAGCGGTTATTTCGTTACTGCGCAGCATGTAACATTTGAAAAAAAAATTAAAAAAAATATATTTTTGGCAACTTGAATTTTTTTTATCTTTTAATTTATAATTTTCAGAACTCAAAAAAAAATCCCTGACGTTTTTGTCGGTTATTAAGTATTAACTGACGTCTCCAAAATTAATTTTTTTAAATTACCAAAAAATATTCTTTAGGCAATCAGAAATTTAAATCACGTATTTATTAAGTAATTTCAGTAATACCTGCAAATTGCCTGACGATTTTGCGGGTTATAAATAATTATTAGACGTTAATAAAGTTTGTAAATAAGCACAACAAAAAGTCTCACGCGCAGCCGTAAGTGCGACAAGGATAGCTAATTGAGGCATGCTGGCAGCTGCCGGGGCCCGAGCTCCTCGCGCTGTGATTGGCTATTGAGAAACCTCGAGTTTCCAGCTTACTTGCGGCACTGCGTTCACAACAGTTATTTTCGGAGCCTCGTGAAAAATTATCCAGTGTTTTTATATCTTTTTTAAAAATTGTATTAAAATATAATTTCTTTTTTGAAATTTAACATGTACGTACGTGCATATGTGACTGTGTAAATATTTGTGTATATAGTTTGAACTGCTTTAAATTAGTGCTGTAATTATTTAATAAACAAATTTTAATTTTAAGGTTATAAACAGATAAATCACGATGAATAAAACAAATTTGAAATATTTTATTTGTAAAAAGCGTACTGATAAGATCATTGTTTTTAATGAAGAAATATTGGAAAAATGTAGTCTGTGGAATGTGGAAAATAGCCAGAAAAATCTCGAAATTGATGCTTCAATGCAAGATTCTGAACAATCAGAAAATAAAGATGCATCTGAAATCAACACAAATGTTTGTCTTTTTTGTACAAAATCTACAAAAAAATGGAAAGGGCAAATGCAAAGATTGTGTGATCTTGATGTAGTAAGTTTAAAAGTTGCCATTGAGCCTTTTCTTAATTTTGTTTCCGACACTGAAGTTTTTAATAAACTCCAAGAAGTTCAAGAATCAACAATTTTAAAGGCTCATCGAATTTGTCGAATTCTAATTTTACACCATTCTAAATTCATTTGTATTACAATATTTTTTAAATAAAACTCATTATTTATGAAACTTAAATTATCAGACACCTGATAATTTTTTTATTTTTCTGAAAAAAAAATTCATCAAGAAAATTGTTTTTAAAAAATTGCATTTCTAATTTTTTTTAGTTTTGAAATATGAAATTCCTTATATTAATTTTCTTGTCTTAATTTATTTGTTAAAAAAATTATAAAAATTATCAGATATCATTCAATTTCAGTATTATTATTATTACTCAATTCTGAAAAATAAATAAAAAATTTGTTTATAATACCTGTTGAAGATGTAGACGGTTGAGATGATCTACTAACATTTTTTTCAACGTGGTGCTTCATCGAAGCTGAAAAAAGCCGATAACATTGCGAATGATAACCGTCTGTTTGGGTCACATTTTCCGGCAATTCCACATCACAATACCGATAATTTTTTTCTTGGCGAATTTTTAAAAAGACTTTACATTTTTCCAATATTTCTTCATTAAAAACAATGATCTTATCAGTACGCTTTTTACAAATAAAATATTTCAAATTTGTTTTATTCATCGTGATTTATCTGTTTATAACCTTAAAATTAAAATTTGTTTATTAAATAATTACAGCACTAATTTAAAGCAGTTCAAACTATATACACAAATATTTACACAGTCACATATGCACGTACGTACATGTTAAATTTCAAAAAAGAAATTATATTTTAATACAATTTTTAAAAAAGATATAAAAACACTGGATAATTTTTCACGAGGCTCCGAAAATAACTGTTGTGAACGCAGTGCCGCAAGTAAGCTGGAAACTCGAGGTTTCTCAATAGCCAATCACAGCGCGAGGAGCTCGGGCCCCGGCAGCTGCCAGCATGCCTCAATTAGCTATCCTTGTCGCACTTACGGCTGCGCGTGAGACTTTTTGTTGTGCTTATTTACAAACTTTATTAACGTCTAATAATTATTTATAACCCGCAAAATCGTCAGGCAATTTGCAGGTATTACTGAAATTACTTAATAAATACGTGATTTAAATTTCTGATTGCCTAAAGAATATTTTTTGGTAATTTAAAAAAATTAATTTTGGAGACGTCAGTTAATACTTAATAACCGACAAAAACGTCAGGGATTTTTTTTTGAGTTCTGAAAATTATAAATTAAAAGATAAAAAAAATTCAAGTTGCCAAAAATATATTTTTTTTAATTTTTTTTTCAAATGTTACATGCTGCGTCTTTGATCGACAGATCAAAGACGTTCTTATAGTGTTAGGAATCACACGTTAAAAGGTAAGACCTCGTTAGTCCTTAGCTCGCACTAGTTTCTCAACTTCTGAGAGTTGTCGTTCGTATGGGGGCGGCAGCTGATTAACGGAAAACCAGATTTTAAACAGATTTAAACAGATAGTATAGGAGCTAGCAACATTTTCGAGAAACAAATTCAGAACAGTTGGTGTTTTGATATGCTGTCTTTCTTGCTCTTTCGGTTAGAGTCCGGGCTACCTGGCTGGCGGTAGTGGTTGCGTTTATTATTGCGCGGAAGATTAAAACTGATTAAAACAGTATTAATCTTCCTCTTTGAAGATGATCACTTGGTGATCGAAACACGTGTCGAGATGTTAAAAATAACGATTTGGTGTTGGGAAAAAAAACTCCAGTAATATTCATTACTACACCAAAGGTTCCAAACAGTGCATCAAGTGTATGTGTGTTTGTTTTACTTTTTATATACAGGGTGTAACTAAATAAGTGTAAAACATTCAAGGAGGTGATTCCTCATCGAAAAAGATAGGATCTTTCATATAAAGAAATTTCATTGGAGCACCCCTTGTTAAGATACAGCCCCTTAAAGGGGGTTCATAAAATTTGTATTACAATTTTTTTCATAAGCACTAAAAAGTTACAATATTGAAATTTACCTGACGTTTTGTACTACCAAAAAGACACTTAGACAGAAATTTATTTGGTTTACCCCATGGTTGTAAGGGGTGGAAAACGCAACCCCTGAAATTTATTTCCAATGTAACTTTTTGTCTTATCATTTGTTTAACATTTAAAAATTTGTTTCCTGTTTCATTCTAAACAAAACATGTCTCTTGTGTTTTTTGCCTTAAATAAACCAGTTCGCGGCAAAAACTTATTTTACTAACAACTACAGAGATACATCGTCATGAATGCGAAAATGCGAAACTAATCATCTAGTAGGTCACTATTAGGGATAGTGACAATTTGATAGGTATGACGCTGTCAGTTTGTGAATTTTCGAAATTGAATTAATACTAATTGTGTGTTGTTGTTCTGTTCTTAATTTGTTTCTTTAATAATTCACTTGTTATTAAAATGGCAAAAATGGTTCATTCGACAAAAGAACGCAGGATTGTGGTCGCCATCGAGAAGTACGAACACCACAGCTTGAGGAAGCAGTACCTAATTTAATTGAAGAACAACCTACTACCTACCAGTACTAGAAAGATTGCTTTCCAGCTAAATGTTGATAATATGACGGTATTTCGAATTTTAAAGGAACAACTCTTATACCCTTACCATCTGCAACGAGTACAGGCACTGTTACCGCGAGACTTTCCAAACCGTCTTGAATTTTGCAATTGGATGCTGGAAATGATTAGAATAAATTGTGACTTTCTGAAGACGATAGAATTCACAGACGAATGTAGTTTTTCTCGGGACAAGATTATTAATTTTCATAATTACCACATATGAACTGATGAAAACCCTCACGCTATTGTCGAAAGTAACCATCAAGAACAGTTTTCTTTTAACGTGTGGCGCGGAGTTATTGGAGATGATTTAATTAGGCCTCATTTTCTACCTCCTCGATTAAATGGTGAGGCATACGTACAATTTTTAAGAGCGGTGCATCCCGTACTGCTGAAGGACGTTCCTTTGGTCGTCAGAAGGGATATATTTTTTATGCATGATGGGGTTCCCGCCCATTTTAGTCAAGTAGCACGTCAGCATTTAACTGAAACATATACAAATCAGTAGATAGGTCGAGGAGGACCACAGAACTGGCCCGCTCGATCCCCGGATCTCAATCCCCTCGATTTCTCTATTTGGGGCTATTTACAGCATTTGGTTTATCATACTCCTGTTCGCGATGTAGAGGACTTAAGAAACGGCATCATCGATGTGTGCAGGATAATCACTGCGCCGACGTCTAGATGCATGCGTAATGTCTGAAGGTAGACATATTGAACATTTACTATGATTTCTACATGTTGTGTGTTTTGTTATTAATAAATTAGTTTTGTTTATTACCCTTCAATCGTTTAATGCAGGTACTAACTACAAAATAACAATGAATCCTGTTCGCATTATGACGATTATCTCTGTAGTCGTTCGTAAAATAATTTTTTGCTGCGAACTGGTTTATTTTGGGCAAAAAACTCAAGAGACATTTTTTGTTTAGAATGAAACAGGCTATCGGAAATACATTTTTAAATGGCAAACAAATAATAAAAGTTACATTGGAAATAAATTTAAGAGGCACTTTTTAGAAAGTGCTGCCCGAAAATTTTAGTTTTCGAGTTACGAGTAAGTTTCATCAGATTCTTTGAGCATTGCATCAGTTCGGACTTCCATTGTCTAATATGATATAAATTGATTTAAAATCCCTGAAAGAATTTGTAAGAAATTAAAAATATTAGCTGAAAGATAACAATTATATTAAGCAAAATAAACTGAAATTACAATGAAATAAAATACTAGCAACAACCAAAAAACCAAAAAATTGAAATATTAACACGAGATGAAAATTAAAAAAATTGAAAATATTATTAAAAAGAAATGAAAATTAAGAATTAAAAGATTCCAAACGAAGTTATTTCACGACGTTTCGATTTTTGCGTGTACTTACGTATTTTGATGCGTAGATTACGTATCCGAAAGAAAAAGCCGGCGCTCTCCCTTATTTACAAAGTTACGGCCCTTCAAAGTTCTGAAAAGGGTAACTTTTCAGCCTTCTTTTTCACAATATAAACTATTTTAAAACACAATCATTCATTCACTAGGTCACCTATACACCTTATTCCTCCTTCTTTGACACTTTTCACTTCAATAGTCAACATTTTTCCAATAAAAATGTTAAAAAATGTACGGAGCTGCTTTATGGTTACATATCACTGTATTTTACGTTTTTAAGGTTAATATGGTTGGTACGACTGATGCAGTCCATATTCCTAAAGTAATTCAAATGTTTTTTACCTTCATTCTTTAGATCGTAAATTGGTTTTTGGTGGTGTATTACGAATTTGAAATAGTGGGCGACGGCAAATACCAATTGCTTTTTTTGAAATGTCACTAGTAACTAACCTAAAAATAGAATAATGTCACCAGTAGAAGCATTCGTTTTTAAATTAAGTTTTTTATAAGAAAAATGTTCTTTATTAAAGTGAAAAGTGTCAAAGAAGGAGGAATAAGGTGTAAAGGTGACCTAGTGAATAGATGCTTGTGTTTTTAAATAGTTTATTTTGTGAAAAAGAAGGCTGAAAAGTTGCCCTTTTCAGAACTTTCAAGGGTCGTAACTTTGTAAATAAGGGAGAGCGCCGCTTTTTTCTTTATTCGTAATCTACGCATCAAAATACGTAGGTACACGCAAAAATTTTTTCAAAATCGCCGGGTGTCCTCAAAACGAAAATTTACCGGTACTAACAATCTAAACGTCGTGAAGTAACTTCGTTTGGAATCTGTTAATTTTTTCAATATTTAATATTTCAGTATTTTGGTTGTTGCTTGTATTTTATTTCATTGTAATTTCATTTTTTTGCTTAATATAATTGTTCTCTTTCAGCTAATCTTTTCAATTTTTTATAGATTCCTTCAGGTTTTTTAAATCAATTTATATCATATTAGACAATGGAAGTTTAAACTAATGAAATGCACCACGAAACACTGTCAACCATCTTCAAACAAACATATTCTTTGACTTACGATTATATAGGAACAAGCAGCGAATGTAAATCCCTCTCGAGGTATCAGTTTTCCACGAATTGTCACAAATACGTTTATAATGTATCTACACAAAAAACACGATAACCAGTGTAACAGAAGATTCAACAAAGAAAAATCCCAGAACTAGGATGAAACAATCACTTTCAACTCATCGTGAACCGTTCGCTACATTCATTCAATCAAGTTTCTCGTTCAAACTTCGAGAACCTTTTTTTTTAATTCGTTGGCTTTTCTGTGGAGGGCCTTGAATGTTTTGCACGTCGAAGTTCCTACAATCTTCAACTGTGGGTAGGCAACCATAAATTCAGTTTATTCAGTGAATAGTACAGGGTGTCATGCTAAAGATATCTGTAACACTAAACTAGTCGTTACGAAGTTCTAAAAAACTCGATGATTAAAAAGTCGTATCGCTGACTTGACTCGCGTCAAGTCAGCGAAACACCATGTATTTTTTGTAACTGATAAGAAAATTAAATATTTTTCTCCGCAACCAGATTGTTTCAAAAGTTTTGTCCGTTTGAATGTGTCTACTTTAAACTATACTATCTCTGCTAATACTTATTTAATTTGTTTGAAATGAGCGCCATTTGAATCATTGTATATTTGCCAACGTAACAAAAGGCGATTAATTCTGTCAGCAAAAAAATGTGTAATGCACTGTTTGGAACGTTTGGTGTAGTAATGAGTATTTCTGGAGCTTTTTCCCAACACCAAACCGTTATTTCAACACCTCGGCACGTGTTTCGAACACCAAGTGATCATCTTCAAATGGAAGATCAAACTAATCATACTCACAAAGCTATCCTTATTTATACCATATAGATACCTGTTCTAGGTACCTGAGTCTTGAGCGTCTTAAATTAATTTTACAATGTGTCTTTATGTAATAGTCAAGTAAATCCAATAATTGAAATATTATAAGCTTTATAAAATTAATTTCATATATTGCCTTATCTACTTGTCCTAAATTGATTTCCATTTTACAATGAATAAAACATTATTTCAACAAGCTATATAGTATACTATGAGGAATTGAATAATACTGGAGTTTTTTCCCAACACCAAATCGTTTCGATCACCAAGTGATCATCTTCAAAGAGGAAGATTAAGACTAGAAACTAATGCGAGCTAATCCTATTTATGCTATAAAGGTAACCCATATAGGTAAACCATCCAGGCGTACCAACCATACAGGTATACCAACATACATTAATTTTACTATTTTGCCTTATCTATTATTTTACAATATATGTTTATATAAAACAATTTTCAGCTATATAAATTTCACAATATTGCCTATCCAAATTTATTTTTGCAATGTGTCCTTATGTAGTAATCAGTAAACCCAACAACATTATTTCATTTTATTTCAACTAGCTATATAGTATACAATTAGGTATATAGTATAGTATTAGGTATGTTTCCAAAGCATTTGACACAGTTAATCACAGGATTCTCTGTGCAAAATTGGAGGCAATCGGTTTCTTTGGAAATTTAATTGAAATTGCTCACAAATTATCTATGTAACAGAGCACAAGTTGTAAAAATTAAAGGATTTATATCTCAACAAATCTCTCTTAGCTCAGGAGTTCCACAAGGAAGCCATTTAGGGCCATTCCTATTTAATATCTTTGTCAACGATATCAAAACCAAAATAAGTCATTTCGAAGTATTAATGTTTGCTGATGACTTGAAAATATTCAAAACCATTGTATCCACAGTTGACTACGACCATATTCAGAATGACATTACATCTTTTACTGAATGGTGTGTAGACAATGATATGGATGTTAATGTGTCTAAATGCAAAAGTATGTCTTTTTCTAGATCACTCACTCATTGCAACAATATGTATACTATAGCAGGCAAACTATTAGAATCGGTGAAATCCATACGAGATCTTGGTGTAGTGGTGGATGTCAAAATGGATTTTCACCTGCAGTATGAACAGATCTCTAGCAAAGCAATGAAAATGTTAGGCTTTGTATGCAGGACTACAAAAGACTTCACCAACATTAATTCTATTAAGTTATTGAATTTGGCTTTGGTTAGATCGATTACAGAATATTGTAGCTGTGTTTGGTCACCAACTTATGAAATTCATAAGTACACTATAGAAAAAGTACAAAACAAATTTATAAAATATATTGCCTTTGAGTTGTCTACACCTCTCAGAGATCACTCTTTTTCAGAAATTCGGTCTGTAACTGGTTTACCGAAACTTAGTTTACGCAGAGATCATATAGATATTATATTCCTTCATAAATGACTTAATTTTAGAATTAATTGTTCAACTCTTCTTGCCCAAGTAAATCTTCATGTTCCCTCTAGAAAAACACGAAATAATCTAACCTTTGCAATAGATTACCATAGGTGTAACTATGGAATGCATTCTCCTTTATCAAGAATAGTCACAAACGGGAATAATACAAAATACGATCTCTTTCATATTTCCGAGGATATTCTTAGAAATAAGTTAAGATATATTTATTCTTAAATTGCAAGTATCTGTCATTTACTTTTATTCTCGCTTCATTTCAGTTCTCTACTATAACTGTTTAAATTGTTATTAATTATAATTAAATTAGATAAGATCAGAGTTAACAATCTGATATTTGTATAACTTATATTGAATGGGAGTTACTCGTGAATAAATAAATAAATAAATAAAGTATTGGTCTACCATCGTTATTCATAATACTATTGTGTTTACTTATTTCTACACTCTCATAGGCATCTAGTTGCCTGTTGTTGTTAACTTGTCTAACTAATCTTAATGAACTGAAGTCCATGGAATGATTTTGTTGCAAAATATGATGGGCAACTGCTAATTTTTCAGGTCTTCCATATTTTAAGTGTGCTATATGTTTCTTATATGTTACTTTGATAGATCTTGTTGTCTGTCCATAATATTTTGCATCGCAATCCTCACATTCAATTTCGTAAATTCCAGACTTTTCCGAATTCTCGACTTTGTCTTTTAGACTTCCCAAAAGGCTCTGTAGTGTATGACTTGTTTTAAAAACCACCTTCATACCTAGTTCCTTGAAAATCTTTCCAAAGGTCCTCGTATATTGGTGGTATGGAACTGAGATGTATTTATCTTGTTTTTTTTCTTTTTCTTGGTTTTTTTCATTTTCATTTTCAAGGAACTAGGTGTGAAGGTGATTTTTAAAACAAGTCATACACTACAGAGCCTTTTGGTAAGTCCAAAAGACAAAGCCGAGAATTCGGATAAGTCTGGAATTTACGAAATTGAATGTAAGGACTGCGATGCAAAATATCATGGACAGACAAAAAGATCTATTAAAAAAGCAAGCAATAAGGAACACATAGCACACTTGAAATACGGGAGACCTGAAAAATCAGCAGTCGCCCATCATATTTTGCAACAAAACCATTCCATAGACCTCAGTTCTTTAAGATTAGTTAGACAAGTTAACAACAACAGGCAACTAGATGCCTATGAGAGTGTAGAAATAAGTAAACATAATAATATTATGAATAACGATGACTACATAAGGACACATTGCAAAAATATATTTGAATAGGCAATATTGTGAAATTAATTTTTATGTAACCGAAAATTGTTTTATATAAACATATATTGTAAAATAATAGATAAGGCAAAATTGTAAAATTAATTTAGGTTTGTATACCTGTATGGTTGGTACGCCTGTATGGTTTACCTTTATAGCATAAATAGGGTTAACTCGCATCAGTTTCTAGTTTCAATCTTCCTCTTTGAAGATGATCACTTAGTGATCGAAACACGTGTCGAGGTGTTAAACTAACGATATGGTGTTAGGAAAAAACTCCAGTAATATTCAATACCTAATAGTATACTATACAGCGTGTCGATGGTAGGTTAGACGTTTCTGGAAAACGCAAAGCATGATTTTTCTGAAAATTTTCAGCATTGCGGCGTTGCCACTTCTATCAAAAAGTCCTAGCAATTATATTTTTTTAAATGAAACACCCCGTATATTAATACACTTTTGAAATCGCTCTGGTATTTTAATACTTTTTTGTCAATAATGTCCTATATTACATCGGTACTCTCAATTCATGAAAAGTTGATATTTTGATGATAGTTTGGACAAACTCGAAATATTCAAATAACACCAAGAAATCGACTCCATTTCATACAGGGCGTGCTAAAATTACTATTATTTCCATTGTGCATAAAAGTAGTCGAAAGTTCATTTTTTCAAATGAAACCCCCTGTATATTACTCGATAAACTGAAAGATGATAAATAATGCCTCAAGATGATATACATGTCCCTATACCTAAATCGTCAAGTTTTCTTAATAAAGCCGTTTTTGTGGAAAAATAGTTATTCACGTTTTACCTACAAGTGTTGAAAGTGGCATTTTATTTTGTGAGTGGGGATTATTGCAAAACGAGCGTCAGCAAGTAGAGCAAACTCACGAGCAAAATAAAATCACTTTTAACAAATGTATCATACAATTTTTTTTTGTATAACGTTACTGCTGATAATAAAAAAAATTATAGGGTCCATGGGATTTGAACACACGATCTTTGGATTACAAGGCATATGTTACAACTACATACGCCAACTCACGTTATTTTAAGGAGGATTATTGGTTAGTCATGAAGGACTTTCTACAGTTGGACTGAATACTACTTCGTCATTGTCAGTAACTTCACAGGGATTTAATATTACCAATAGCACGAACTGCATGTGTGAACTTTTCTAAATGATTTTTTGGTAGGTGTTCTGATTGAAGTGTTTCTATCAAAGAGATTTTCAATAACAGTTGTACAAAAAATAATTTTTAAAGAATTTCATTTCAAACTTATGACAGTTTGGTGACTTTTATAAGTAAATGATAAATGGTTATTGACGGTGTTTCAAAAAATCGCCAAAAATGAATACAAATATTGATTATTCAAACGAAGTTCTTATGAAATTATTTATTATACACGGACAGTGTGATCAAATCATTGCCAGAACTTGTAGAAAATTCAACCAAATGTATCCTGAATTAACACCAATGAACGAGAGGAAGTTTGTAAGATTACAAAATAATTTCCTTAACTATGGCTCCATGTTGAAAGCGCCTTCATCATTACAAAAAGCTGTTACTTCAGATGATGACAATACTGTTGAAGTTTTGGCATATTTTTATGCATATCCAGAAGCTTCCATTCGCAGTGCAGAAAAATATTTAGGTGTATCACATGCTTCACTACAACGAATTTTAAAAAATCACGGAATGCATCCGTATAAATTTACCAAAGTTCAAGCTCTAAAAGCAGAAGACTTCGAACGTAGAATGCATTTTTGTGAATCCCTTTTCATTCATACACAGGAAGATCGGGAATTTTTGTCAAAAATAAATTGGAGCGACGAATCAAAATTTACGAGGGATGGTATTTTCAATAGAAGAAATAAACATTTTTGGGCTGATCATAATCCTCATGTTATAAAAGAAATGGGTTTTCAAGAAAAATTTGACCTGAATGTTTTCTGTATTCTGAAGAACAATAAAATTAGCTTTTTTATTTACGAAGACACACTGAATGCAGAGAGATATCTCCAAATATTAAGGACGACTGTAACCGATTTTCTTGAAAATTTGCCTTTAGAGAAATATAGGAATTCGTGGTTTCAACTGGACGGAGCGCCAGCTCAATCCACCCAGGAAGTTTCCAGGAAACTTGACAAACTCTTCGATGATCGTTGGTTTAGGCGTTTAGAGACGTGGGATTGGCCACCGAGATCACCCGATCTCACGCCACTTGACTTTTTCTATGGGGTGTTTCAAAAGAAAGGGTATACAGTACTCCAGTGCCTACCAGAAAAAAATTACGACGGCGAATAGTGCGGAGTATTGAAAATCTGGATCCCCAAGAAATTGAAAAAGCAGCCACAAGTCGCGTACAAAAAAACATTTTGAAGTGTTTAGAATGTAATGGACAACATTTTTAGCATTTATTGTGAAAATGTGATATTTTGTTTACAATTTTGTTATTTTGAATCATCCTATTCTGTTATTGTCTGTACTTTCACATGTTTTAGCCCACAAAATCTTACTTTTTACCTAAAAATGACTGATTTTTGGTAGAGTTGTTCCCTGGAAACTTTGAGCCATAGTTGAGGAAATTATTTTGTAAACTTACAAACTTCCTCTCGTTCATTGGTGTTATTTCAGGATACATTTGGTTGAATTTTTTACACGTTCTGACAATGATTTGATCACTTTGTTCATGTGTATAATAAATAATTTTCATAATAACTTCGTTTGAATAATCGATATTTGCATTCATTTTGGAAGATGATTCGAAACACCGTCGATAACTCTTTGTAAATTACTTATAAAAGTAACCGAACTGCTATAAGCTTGATAATTCCTCTGCTACCTAAATCCAAATTCTGAAAAAAATAATGTTTCTAGAAGAAGCGACTTTATTGAGAAAACTTGACGATTTAGGTATTGGGACATGATATATCATTTTGAATCATTTTTCACCATCTTCCAATTTACCGAGTAATATACAGGGGGTTTCATTTGAAATAATGAACTTTTGACTAATTTTATGCACAATGGAAATAATAGTAATTTTAGCACGCCCTGTATGATATGGAGTCGATTTCTTGGTGTTATTTGAATATTTCGAGTTTTTCCAAACTATCATCAAAATATCAACTTTTCATGAATTGAGAGTACTGATGTAATTAATTTCAATTAAGGCTATGTTTTGGACCATATTTAGCACAATTTATTTTTTATCTCGAAAACAGATAGAGATAGGTAAAGGACATTATTGACAAAAAAGTATTAAAATATTAGAGCGATTCCAAAAATGTATTAATATACGGAGTGTTCCATTTAAAAAAATATAATTGCTAGGACTTTTTGATAGAAGTGGCAACGCCGAAGTGCTGAAAATATTTTAGATCGATAGAACACGTAAGGAAATGTGAGAGGTGAAATTTTCAGAAAAATCATGCTTTGCGTTTTCCAGAAACGTCTAACCTACAATCGACCGTGAGTCACGCTGTAATCACAAACAAATATCATACAGGACTCAGGTTCAGATGTAGCTTATTAATCAGCGGATAAACTGCACACCATAGTCTAATCAACAAGTTCAAAAACATGAAAAATAGAGATAAAGGTCCTAAAAATATGAGCGGTACCTCAATCGATACGGAATCACCTCTAGAAAAATGTTTTTGAAGGATTTTGGTGTAGATAAAAAATTGCAATTGTTATTAACAAAATAAGATTCAAAAAAATAGTATTTAGTTTTTCGTTGATAACTCAAAAAATATTAATATTTAGGCAATTTTGAAAAAAACTCGGTAAAGAGGAGGAAATTTCCAATAAAAAAGTCCCGACTACCGAAACTCTTATTTCCATTATTTATAATTTTAATTTGACGTTGAAAATAGGGTTTCGTGCGGCTGTTACGGCATGCGCCCGCTGCCGCTAAAGAGCGTTTATCAAAAGAAATAATTTTTTTATAACATAAAATGTCATTTTAAAAAATTTGAAAAAATCTAGTATCTTCTTAACACTTGAATGAATCGAGTCCCGTAGAAACAAAGTTTTATCACCATTTTTCAAAAAGTTATTCAATTGCTAACCAACAAATTTTTTCCCAATCTCCGTTGGCATAAATAATATATATATATATATATATATATATATATATATATATATATATATATATATATATATATATACTTCATACGGTCCTGCGATAAAAGTTTATAAAAATTTATTAATTTGTTAATTATGATTTTTTATAACTATTGCAAAATGAAATATCTAAAAATTGTTGACATTTTTTTTAAATTGATATTTAGCTATGTCTGTTTTCACATTTGTTTATTAATTTTTTTCAAACAATTAGAGAAATTCAATATTTTTGAAAAATTTGTTTTTGCTATTTTGTTGTCTAGATATAATTATGATTAAAAAAAATGTTTTTCCTAATTTCAATTTTTAATTGTTTAAAATTGATTTTTTATATTTCGATTATTTAAATGATTAGTTAAGAAATAATTTTGCTTTTAAAAATCATATTTCACACTTTTAAATAGTTTGACAAAAAAATGTTTTATTTATTATTTAATTGTTTATTAGTTTAACAATTTGTTATAAACAAATATTGACCAACGTTATATTTTTTTCTGAAGCAGAAAAAAATTATAAAAACAGCTATGTTTAAAAAAAGTACCATAAAAAATTATATTATAATGAATAAAAAAAATGTTCATGGCACTTTTTTATATATCTATAGCTATTTTTATAAATGTTTTCTGCTTCAGAAAAAAAAATAACGTTGGTCAATATTTGTTTATAGCAAATTGTTAAACTAATAAACAGTTAAATAATAAATAAATAAATTTTTTTGACAAACTATTCAAAAGTGTGAATCATGATTATTAAAAGCAAAATTATTTCCTAACTAATTATTTGAACAATCGAAATATAAAAAAATCGATTTTAAACAATTAAAAATTAAAATTAGGAAAAAAAAAATTTTTAATCATAAATATATCTAGACAACAAAATAGCAAAAAAAAATTTTTTAAAATATTGAATTTCTCTATTTGTTTGAAAAAAATTAATAAACAAATTAGTGAAAAATTCATATCCTATGTTAATAACTGCCATTGTTTAATATGGAAAGAGACAGCTAAATATCAATTGAAAAAAAAATTATCAACAATTTTTAGATATTTCATTTTGCAATAGTTATAAAAAATCATAATTAACAAATTAATAAATTTTTATGAATTTTTATCGCAGCATCGTATGAAGTATATATATCAAAAGGGTTCCACGAAGTTTAAAATTTATAGGCCAATTATTTATATCTTTTATCCCATTATTTATGCCAACGGAGTTTGGGAAAAAATTTGTTAGTTAACAACTGAATAACTTTTCGAAAAATGGTGATGAAACTTTTTTTTCCACGGGACTCGATTCAATCAAGTGTTAAGAAGATACTAGATTTTTTTCAAATTTTTAAAATGACATTTCATGTTATAAAAAAATTATTTCTTTTGATAAACTCTCTTTAGCGGCAGCGCGCTTATGTCGTAACAGCCGCGCGGAACCCTATTTTCAACGTCAAATTAAAATTATAAATAATGGAGATAGAGTTTCGGGAGTCGGGACTTTTTTATCGGAAATTTCCTCCTCTTTAACGAGTTTGTTTCAAATTTGCTTAAATATCAATATTTTTTGAGTTATTAACGAAAAACTAAATACCATTTTTTTAATAACAATTGCAATTTATCACCTGCAAAAAAATCCTTCAAAAACATTTTTCTAGAGATGATTCTAAATCGAATGAGCTATCGCTCATATTTTTAGTACCTTTATCTCTATTTTTCATTTTTTTTAAACTTGTTGATTAGACTACAAGGTATATCGTTACAACTCATCAAAGTGCATCAAAATTTTGCCAAGGATTCAACTGTGACTGAGACTGGCCCTTTCGAAACAAATTAGTCCAATACTAAGACCCTAGAAAACGCAAAAAATTGCAACATATCACATAATTACTAATTAGGTTGAAACTACGTCCTTTGATGAGGGTCTTCGATCATATATGAAATTAGGCAGCTTTTCAATTTTTAGAAAGTGCTGCCTGTAAATGTTTCATTAGATTCTTTGACTTACGATTGATTATGTTGGAACAAGCAGCGAATGGAAATCCCTCTCCAGGTATTAGTTTTCCACGAAATGCCACAAGTAGGTACGTTTATAACGCATCTACACTATAAAACACGAAAACCAATGTAACAGATTATTCAACAAAGAAAAATCCAGAACTTAGACGAAACAATCACATTCGATTCTTCGTGAACCGTTCGCTACCTTCATTCGATTAAATTTCTTGTTCAAACTTCGAGAACCTTTTTTTTAACCTCCCGGCTTTTTTGTGAAGTGCCTCGAATGTTTTGCATGTTGAAGTTCCTAGAATATTTAACTGTGGGTAGACAATCATGAATTCAGTTTGTTCATTGAATAGTACAGGGTGTCATGCTAAACTGGCTGTAACGCTAGAGTAGCCCGTTAAATATCTTTTTGTACAACTGTCATTTAAAACAAACATTTTTAATAGCTGTCAAAAGTATTGAAAGGTGATGTTTACAAAGTAGCCTGTTAATAGTTATTTATGTATCAAGGGAATTAGGAGGGCCTTAATTACCGATGGCAAAGTTTGCGTCCCGAGGGCCTCTGGCCCGAGGGACAGCAATTGCCTGAGGTTATTAAGGCTCATTAATTCCCGTGGTACATAGATAATTTTATTTCTGACCGATTTCAATAAAATATTTTATTTATTCACGTCATTACAAATAATAAATGTACAATTTTGAAATGTTCCCTGAAAATTACTTCCGCCACTGTAACTTCCACTTACATCTTTAGGAGATAAAACAGCAGACTTTTTCGGCTTATAACTCTTACTCTTCCGTTTCAAAAAAGCCTGTAGTTCATTGAACTTGGTGATATCTCGTTTCTCATGTATAGTCACCATCGATTTTAGCATTGACCATTTAGTCCATAAAGAATTCGGACTATACGTTTCTGACTGAAACGAATAAACACAATTACTACCAAATTTACCGAAAAACATAGAAAATTCCTTACCAGTTCTTGAAAATATGCCAGAAATACAGTTTCAGTGACATCTTTCGGCATAACATTTTTCCGTGTCAGCCAGTCCAGATATATCTTGTATTCTTTTTGGTATACGGCTTCACTTTTCGATGGAATTAATGATTCTCTTGCTTGTTCAGCTTTTTTCAAAATATCCTCCATTATATTTGGGGTAGAAAACAAAGTTCTGTTTATAAACAAGTAACATAGCAACAACCTAGCAACAAGAAAACTCTACTATAATCAACGGTACCTGATTCAAATATACCGGGAAGGTAATGAATTGGTACATTTTTCCGTTTCAAAAATGAACAAAATTTTATTGAAATCGGTCAGAAATAAAATTATCTATGTACCACGGGAATTAATGAGCCTTAATAACCTCAGGCAATTGCTGTCCCTCGGGCCAGAGGCCCTCGGGACGCAAACTTTGCCATCGGTAATTAAGGCCCTCCTAATTCCCTTGATACATAAATAACTATAACAGACGGCGCACGAATGTAAAATTCCTCTCGAACAACATAATAAAGTTTGAAGTCTCAATTTCTATACTAATAATGAGATGCAATAAGTCTCCAACAGAGGGCGGACAGTTGTAAAATTTGTTTCGATGTAAAGAGAAAATTTGCAGTAATAATTTCGAAAAACAATTCAGTCTTGATGTTTTCATTTGAAGTTTCATTCAAAATATTAATGGACTAAAAATATTTTTTCACTGAATAATTCTATTTTACAAATCAATCGTTTGATTTGATATGTATGTCAAGCACCTTAATTCTAATTTTTCGATTTTTTGAAATATTTCAGTAACTTCATTTTTTAGGTGTAAAATTTACGATAAAGTTTTCATTGTCGAAATCCATATTCTGGTTTGCTTTCAAATAATCGAATTAGATTTTAAAATGTATCTTCCGTTTTGTTCAAAACTTTTTTCTGTACTGAATCACGGGTAATTATAAATATTTAACACGCTAACACTTATTATTCTTAAAATACGTTTTATATTTTGATTTTCTTTTGAACAACCTATCAAGGTTACGTATAGCGGCATCTGCCCGCGAATAGCTCAAGCAATAATTGACAGTTGCGTACAGCGCCATCTGCCCGCAAACAGATCAAGCAATAATTGGTAATTACGTACAGCGAACTCTGCCCGCGAATAGATCAAGCAATAATACCGATAATTCTGTCAATACAAATCCCGAGCTTGAGTTACAAGCAAACATGCATACAAACAATAATACATACATACATACACAGGTGAAGCTAATATAGTGTGTAAAAAAAAAGAACGAAGAAACAAGAACCTTTATTGCCAAACCTTGTTGAAAATAATTATTTCTCAAAGGGTAAAGTAGTACCATCTGGTGAAAAATAGCAAATGGTGCCTTCATATGTTACACTATGTTACAGGTCATTTGGACTTTATTGCTGAGCATTCCACTTCAGGAAAATGTTTCATGAAAATTCGTTATTCATCAAAAAATGGATAATTCAAAAATCTAGGGATGTTTTGATCGCACTTGAAATTGAATGAGGGAAGGGGTCCTTGAATGGCATTCACTCATAACTAATTTTTATTTTATATAAAATAATAAATAAATGTACATTATGTCACAGAGTACAAAATATAATTAAAATATTAATAGTAATAGGTACTTATTAGTAATGTAATTTTCAATGTGTCTACAAAGTACAGGCATATTAAAAGGAACTCTGACTCTTGCCAAAACACAATACATACACACTGGACAATAATGATTTAAAATTAAAATAAAATCAATATGTGTATTCAAGTACACAAATATTAATAAAATAACATAAATACAGTACATAAATATCACTATCTTTGGTAATTTCATCTTAAAACTACTTTACAATGAGTCATATTGTTCAAATATGTCTCTTGCTGAACAAAAAATCAGTTCTTTTATAGGAATACTTTTATATACTTATATAACCAACAAATACAAAGTGTTTGTACAAAAAAATCACTCTGATTTTCTTTATGTGCATGTTGGTCCAAAAAAAAAATATACTTGATATATTTCACAAGTCAACAGTTTCATAAATAAAAATAATATTAATAATTTACTTAAATTTTTAAAAGGAATTTAAACATAGTTTTAGTTCCGTTTCAATGATCACA
The DNA here is from genome assembly GCF_025532065.1 of Leptinotarsa decemlineata. Lineage (NCBI taxonomy): Eukaryota > Metazoa > Arthropoda > Insecta > Coleoptera > Chrysomelidae > Leptinotarsa > Leptinotarsa decemlineata. The sequence goes on along the minus strand of NW_027412572.1, from coordinate 3,889,778 downwards.
GAAATTGGCACTGTTTGTCACTGGGTCAACAGTGTCATAAATAAAAATAATAATAATTTACTTGAATTTTGAAAAGGAATTTAAACGTAGTTTAAGTTCCTTTTCAGTGTTCACAGAAATTGGCACTGTTTGTACAAAAAAGTCACTCTGAGTTTCTTTACTTGCATATTAGTCGAAAATAAATATAAATTTAAAACATTTCACAAGCTTGGGTCAACAGTGTCATAAATAAAAATAATAATTTACTTGAATTTTGAAAAGGAATTTAAATAGTTTGAGAAATTGGCACTGGTTGTACAAAAAATCACTGAGTTTCTTTATTTGCATATTGTTCGAAAATAAACATAAACTTGAAATGTTTCGCAAGCTTGGTCAACAGTGTCATAAATAAAAATAATAATAATAATTTACTTGAATTTTTAAAATGAACTCAAACATAGTTCAAGTTCCTTTTCAGTGATCACATAAATTGGCACTGTTTGTACAAAAAAGTCACTCTGAGTTTTTTTACTTGCATATTAGTCGAAAATAAATATAAACTTGAAACATTTCACAAGCTTGGGTCAACAGTGTCATAAATAAAAATAATAATAATAATAATTTACTTGAATTTTTAAAATGAACTTAAACATAGTTCAAGTTCCTTTTCAGTGTTCACATAAATTGGCACTGTTTGTACAAAAAAGTCACTCTGAGTTTCTTTACTGGCATATTGGTCGAAAATAAATATAAACTTGATACATTTCACAAGTCAACAGTTTCATAAATAAATATAATATTAATAATTTACTTAAATTTTGAAAAGGAATTCAAACATAGTTGAAGTTCCGTTTCAATGATCACAGAAATTGGCACTGTTTGTACAAAAAAGTCACTCTGAGTTTCTTTACTTGCATATTAGTCGAAAATAAATATAAACTCGAAACATTTCACAAGCTTGTGTCAACTGTGTCATAAACAAAAATATTAATAATAATTTACTTGAATTTTTAAAATGAACTTAAAAATAGTTCAAATTCCTTTTCAGTGTTCAAATAAATTGGCACTGTTTGTACAAAAAAGTCACTCTGAGTTTCTTTACTTGCATATTAGTCGAAAATAAATATAAACTCGAAACATTTCACAAGCTTGTGTCAACAGTGTCATAAATAAAAATAATAATAATAATTTACTTGAATTTTTAAAATGAACTTAAACATAGTTCAAGTTCCTTTTAAGTGTTCACAGAAATTGGCACCGTTTGTACAAAAAAGTCACTCTAAGTTTCTTTACTTGCATATTAGTCGAAAATAAATATAAACTTGAAACATTTCACAAGCTTGGGTCAACAGTGTCATAAATAAAAATAATAATAATAATTTACTTGAATTTTTAAAATGAACTTAAACATAGTTCAAGTTCCTTTTCAGTGTTCACAGAAATTGGCACCGTTTGTACAAAAAAGTTACTCTGAGTTTCTTTACTGGCATATTGGTCGAAAATAAATATAAACTTGAAACATTTCACAAGCTTGGGTCAACAGTGTCATAAATAAAAATAATAATAATAATTTACTTGAATTTTTAAAAGGAACTCGAACATAGTTTAAGTTCCGTTTCAATGATCACAGAAATTGGCACCGTTTGTACAAAAAAGTCACTCTGAGTTTCTTTACTTGCATATTAGTCGAAAATAAATATAAACTTAAAACATTTCACAAGCTTGGGTCAACAGTGTCATAAATAAAAATGATATTAATAATTTACTTGAATTTTGAAAAGTAATTTAAACATAGTTTAAGAAATTGGCATTGTTTGTACACAAAAGTCACTCTGAGTTTCTTTATTTGCATATTGTTCGAAAATAAATATAAACTTGAAACATTTCACGAACTTGGGTCAACAGTGTCATAAATAAAAATAATAATAATAATTTACTTGAATTTTTAAAAGGAACTCAAACATAGTTCAAGTTCCTTTTCAGTGTTCACAGAAATTGACACTGTTTGTACACAAAAGTCACTCTGAGTTTCTTTACTTGCATATTAGTCGAAAATAAATATAAACTTAAAACATTTCACAAGCTTGGGTCAACAGTGTCATAAATAAAAATGATATTAATAATTTACTTGAATTTCGAAAAGTAATTTAAACATAGTTTAAGAAATTGGCACTGTTTGTACAAAAAAGTCACTCTGAGTTTCTTTATTTGCATATTGTTCGAAAATAAATATAAACTTGAAACATTTCACAAGCTTGGGTCAACAGTGTCATAAATAAAAATAATAATAATAATTTACTTGAATTTTTAAAAGGAACTCAAACATAGTTCAAGTTCCTTTTCAGTGTTCACAGAAATTGACACTGTTTGTACACAAAAGTCACTCTGAGTTTCTTTACTTGCATATTGGCCGAAAATAAACATAAACTTGAAATGTTTCGCAAGCTTGGTCAACAGTGTCAAAAAAATGAGTCAATTTTCTGTAAGACTATACCACATTAGTGCATTGGAGAATTATATCTGGCTAGCGTTGGGTTATTGCCGCTCCATTAGTAGGACACCCACTCTCATATCCGTTGGCAGTTGCTATTACACCAACACCGCTCTCAGATATGCTGGGGAATTGATGATGGATGTCGATATCTAACTCACCCGAATCTTGCGAATGTGAAGGAGTATACCCTTCAAGTGTCTCAGCGACTCTACATAGGGGTGTTGCTTGGCCATCCTGCCTCGCCGAAGAGGTGGATCGCCATGCTCTTGCCTCAACTCCTGCGGGACTATGGTAAAAGCTTACCTTCGAAAATTTCGAACTCGCATCATCCAACAGCAACTGGCAAAGTTTCAAAAATGATGGTCTAGAAGTCGGCTTATGTTGCCAGCAATATCTCATCAAGGTATACAATTTATCCGGACATCTTTCAGGCCTTTCCATCACTCCTCCGTCAATAACATATCGCAGCACTTGATCGTTTGACAGACCCTGGTATGGTTGTGATGCGAGAGTTGCCATTTCCCAGAGGACAACACCGTAGCTCCACACATCACTACTGTACGTGAACACGCTATCTTTGAGACTTTCAGGGGCCATCCATCTGACGGGTAACAGGCCCTTTGTCCCTTTTCGATAATAGTCAGTCTCGTAAATATCTCTGGTCATTCCAAAGTCCCCAATTTTAACAGTCAAATCTTCGGAAACCATGCAGTTTCTTGCAGCCAAATCTCGATGTACAAATTTTTTTGCCGATAAATACGCCATGCCATCAGCTATTTCAATAGCCATTTGTAAAATTTGTTTCAGAGATGGAGGATGCTTGATGAGACCGGGATTATGATTTTCCACGTCTGTTCGGTGTGATCGAAGATACGACTTCAGATCTCCATTTGCCATCAGTTCCATTATTACCAAAGTAGGCTGCCCTTGAGACACTACTCCCAGTAACCTCACGACATGTGCTGCATCGAATGCCTTCATCACAGATGCTTCATACAGAAATTCAAGTCTCTCTCTGTGAAAAAAAAAACAAACATTTAGATTCTTCGTAATAATATGTAGAACTATACTAAAACCAATAATGATTGAGAGTAGAAGTAAGCCCAGTTGACAGCAAATCGGGGGCGTGCTTATTAATTTTTGAGAGGGTTAAGAATGAAAGTAAAATTCTTAGTACAATTAGTTAAAATATTCATACACATTTTTTATTTATTTCATTGAAACTTTGCAATATCGTAATTTACCTAATCGTTGTATTCATTAGGTGGGCCTTATGAAAACGGAGTAATAATCGTGATAATTATAGTAGGTACCAAATAAATTAACAATATTAATAAAAAACACAATATATATATATATATATATATATATATATATATATATATATATATATATATATATATATATATATATATATATATATATAACTTTTTTTCACTATTGGGTTGCAGCAATTGATAAGTGTTAGCTTTCGAGTAACTTAAACTTATCGTCAGGGGTACTAGAAAATACAAATTACAAATTTTTGATAATAGAATATAATATAAATGTAAATGTACAAATTTTTGTCTTATCTTCAACCTCAGATTCGTCACTGTTGCTACCGCTATCATCAAAGTGAATTATGATTGGTTCAATATTGTGTTCAATACGGTTGTCTATGTCCCAAATTTTTTGCTCCTCTTTTAAAACATGCTGCATGCATTTCTTCCAGTCTTCTGCAGAAACAGTTCGAATAGCTTCTTGTAGGTGATGTTGCACGTCCACTAATTTAAATGTTCTGTTTTCTCGTGCCACATATCCTTTCACTTGCGCCCAGATTAATTCTATTGGGTTTAATTCGCAGTGGTATGGTGGTAACCTCAAAACTGTAATTCCACGACTTAACGCCATTTCATCCACTGCGAATTTTTTATATTTGTCTGTATGTAATTTTGTTAGCTGAAGTAGTTCTGCCTTTAAACTATCTTTGTTATATTGGATGTTCTTATTAATTAACCATTCTTGAATTGCTGCTTTTTTCCATGATTGTTTCGGTAATGGTTCTAAATGTCGACTATGGTATGGGGCATTGTCCATGACGATGACAGACCCAGGTTCCACAAGTTGAATGGTGCCTTCAAACCATTTTTCAAACACCTCCGCATTCATCTCTTCATGATAGTCGCCTGTTTTCTTAGATTTAAATATTAATTCACCATTTGGTAAAAATCCACTGTCGCTTCCTATATGCGTAACTATCAGACGACTACCTTTTTCAGATGGCTGTTTTAACCCAACTGACAAACCTTCAATAAAGGCTTGTCGTGCACTTGTTATATTACCATCCTGCCATACTTTTTTGACCATATGTCCTTGGTTAACCCATGTCTCGTCCATGAAGTACAATTTTTTTTGAGCTTCCGAAATTCGTCAATTTTTCTTAGATAGTTTCTTCTTCATGCTATTATTTCTTGACGTTCAATGAGAATGCTTTTCCTGTCAACTTTTCCGTACGTAAATTTCATTTCGTGTACAAGTTTCCTAAAAGTTTCTTTACCCATTTTTGGGACGAATTCATGATCGCTAAGTGCCTCCAGAACTGTTTGTAGTGTGGGCAGCTCATTTCTGAAAAAGCTGTGAATAGTTCTGCGCGTATACTGGTTTTGGCTTCTTCATCAACTGTGATTTTTTTTCGTCCGCTACTTAGTATTTTGTAAATCGATGGTATAACCGGTACACCGGTATAATCAGAGCACATATCAACTAATTCATCTTTTGTAATTGTGGAACTTAATGATGTAGAAATGCCCGGTTGGTTATTCGGAGGTACACACGTAGAATTGCAGCACATATGCATAAAGTCGTCTTTTGGTGGCTGATGATCTCTTTCAAGACAGTGAAATACTCGCAGTACAATTTGTTTTTCTCTTACTGACCGAGACTCCGACCGTTTTACCTTTTTCGACGTGGAAGGCCCGACCATGTCTCCCATTTTTTGAGTAGTTTGAGAACGGTGTAGAAATATAATTATGTAACGCTTAAACACTTATTAGCACTATTATTTTCACCAATTGTTATCACAACACGTCGATTGCTGACTAACTTAACTGTAAAACGTACAATTCACGCTGTATAATTCACAAACCAATGATACGCTCATGGCTGCAAGTACATTAGTGAGGACTGCAACGATGAGATGGAAGTTACGGTAAAGTGACAAAGACAGAAATATCGTTGCGTACAGCGCTGCCACTAGTTGAAATAAATATCTAACACTATACAGAAAATAATGAATTTTAACTGATCAGTAATCAGGAAATGTATAAGTATTCCTCATTACAAGCTCATTACTGATTTTTGTCATAAATAATACCTTTTAATCGTACTAGTATTGTGTATTATCTATAATATGCCACAACCTACAACTGTACTGCTTACTATATTTTGATTCTGCTATAAACTGGTAACGTAAAATTTAGATATGACAACGCGCTTTACTCTCAATCATTATTGGTTTTACTATAGTAGTATTATTTATACAAGTAATATGTTTCCATTGTGCCAAAACACAATATATGCATTAGATAGATAGATAGATATCCTTTATAAGTTCTTTGTAATCAAAAACCTTTTCAGGTGCGAAACATGTCAATTATAGTAAACATTATAGAAGTAGTAGAAAATCAGTTTTTTATCGACCTTTTTTTTGGGTAATGGTTACCTTCCACAATCTGAAAAAATATAAAAATTATAATGGAGAACTTTATACAAGTGTAGAAGGGCAAACTTTTTAGTTTACCCCGATAAGTTACTGCGTAAAAATCAAAGTATTTTTCACAAAGAAAAATCTTCTATTTATCAGTAACTTGTCGTATTTCACAATTTTGCCTATCAAAAAAATATTAAAAAATTATACTTATCTTTTACGTTTCGGAGGCCAAAATCTGCCTCCGTCTTCAGAAATTGATAAAAATTCGAATAAATATGCAGTTATTCCTTTTTTGAGAGCTTATTTCTTTACTTCTTCGACAGATGTCAAAGAAGTTTTGAAATATGAAATTATGTCAATGTTGTTGATTGATAACTGACAACTGGATAGTGGCGAAATGGCAACAAACTGATATCGGAGAGTACCTTGTATTACATCGAATATTTCAGTTGTCAATCAACAACATTGACATAATTTCATATTTCAAAACTTCTTTGACATCTGTCGAAGAAGTAAAGAAATAAGCTCTCAAAAAAGGAATAACTGCATATTTATTCGAATTTTTATCAATTTCTGAAGACGGAGGCAGATTTTGGCCTCCGAAACGTAAAAGATAAGTATAATTTTTTAATATTTTTTTGATAGGCAAAATTGTGAAATACGACAAGTTACTGATATATAGAAGATTTTTCTTTGTGAAAAATACTTTGATTTTTACGCAGTAACTTATCGGGGTAAACTAAAAAGTTTGCCCTTCTACACTTGTATAAAGTTCTCCATTATAATTTTTATATTCTTTCAGATTGTGGAAGGTAACCATTACCCAAAAAAAAGGTCGATAAAAAACTGATTTTTTCCTCCACAAAAAATGACTTTCGTTGAATATAGTAGAAAATCATGAGACAGTATCATTAATATTGGTTAAGAATATAATAGAATATTTTATTGGTGTTAAAATAAACAAACAAGTTTTTACACAGGTCAATACAGCACAGTTGAAGAAATATAACTCATAAATTATATAAAATATACAGCGTGACTCACGGTTGATGGTAGGTTAGACGTTTCTGGAAAACGCAAAGCATGATTTTTCTGAAAATTTCACCTCTCACATTTCCTTACCTGTTCTATCGATCTAAAATATTTTCAGCATTGCGGCGTTGCCATTTCCATCAAAAAGTCCTAGCAACTTCTTTTTTTTTATTGAAACACCCCGTATATTAATACATTTTTGGAATCGCTCTGGTGTTTCAATACTTTTTTGTCAATAATGTCCTCTATCTGTTTTCGAGATGAAAAATAAATTGTGCTAAATATGGTCCAAAACAGAGCCTTAATTGAAATTAAGTACATCAGTACTCTCAATTCATGAAAAGTTGATATTTTGATGATAGTTTGGACAAACTCGAAATATTCAAATAACACCAAGAAATCGACTCCATATCATACAGGGCGTGCTAAAATCACTATTATTTCCATTGTGCATAAAAGTAGTCGAAAGTCCATTTTTTCAAATGAAACCCCCTGTATATTACTCGGTAAATTGAAAGATGGTGAAAAATGCTTCAAGATGATATATCATGTCCCTATACCTAAATCGTCAAGTTTTTTCAATAAAGTTGCTTCTTCTAGAAACATTTTTTTTTATTTGGATTTAGGTAGCAGTGGAATTATCAAGCTTATAGCAGTTCGTTTACTTTTTATAAGTAATTGATAAATGGTTATTGACGGTGTTTTAAAAAATCACCAAAAATGAATGCAAATATTGATTATTCAAACAAAGTTCTTATGAAATTATTTATTATACACGGACAGTGTGATCAAATCATTGCCAGAACTTGTAGAAAATTCAACCAAATGTATCCTGAATTAACACCAATGAACGAAGGGAAGTTTGTAAGATTACAAAATAATTTCCTTAACTATGGCTCCATGTTAAAAGCGTCTTCAACATTACCAAAACCTGTTACTTTTCAAATGAGGACAATACTGTTAACGTTTTGGCATATTTTTATGCATATCCAGAAGCTTCCATTCGCAGTGCAGAAAAAGATTTAGGTGTATCACATGCTTCAGTACAACGAATTTTGAAAAATCACGGAATGCATCCGTATAAATTTACCAAAGTTCAAGCTCTAAAAGCAGAAGACTTCGAACGTAGAATGCATTTTTGTGAATTCCTTTTGATTCATACACAGGAAGATCGGGAATTTTTGTCAAAAATAATTTGGAGTGACGAATCAAAATTTACGGGGGATGGTATTTTCAATAGAAGGAATAAACATTTTTGGGCTGATCATAATCCTCATGTTACGAAAGAAATGGGTTTTCAAGAAAAATTTTACGTGAATGTTTTCTGTATTCTGAAGAACAATAAAATTAGCTTTTTTATTTATGAAGACACACTGAATGCAGAGAGATATTTCCAAATATTAGGGACGACTGTAACCGATTTTCTGGAAAATTTACCTTTAGAGGAGTATAGGAATTCGTGGTTTCAACTGGACGGAGCGCCAGCTCATTCCACCCAGAAAGTTTCCAGGAAACTTGACGAACTCTTCGACGATCTTTGGTTTAGGCGTTTAGGGCCGTGGGATTGGCCACCGAGATCACCCGATCTCACGCCACTCAACTTTTTTATGGGGTATTTTAAAAGAAAGGGTATACAGTACTCCAGTGCCTACCAAAGAAGAATTGCGACGGCGAATAGTGCGGAGTATTGAAGATCTGGATCCCCAGGAAATTGAAAAAGCAACCACAAGTCGCGTACAAAAAAACATTTTGAAGTGTTTAGAATGTAATGGACAACATTTTCAGCATTTATTGTGAAAGTGTGATATTTTGTTAACAATTTTGTTATATATATATTGATATACCCAATGATTTAAACAAATATTATATCAATAGCATTAAGGACATAATTGAAAATATTGACAAAAGTATACCAAAATATCCTGTCACAACTCGGAATTAAGCAGAATAATACATAGAAATACATAGAATACACAGAAATACATAGAAAATAATGAACAACCTTCTAAATAAACTGATTATAATCTTGAAAAGTGAAACTTGTGCCAAAGTATATGAATTGAATAAAATTATTCAGAAATGATTTGTATATCGTGATTTATTGAAATTTATTATATCATGGAAAATTTTTCGTGAAGTCCCTATTTTCCATTCTTTAATTTTATTTTTATATGAAAAAAAAAGATTTGGATTTTTTTATATAATGATGCAGCTTATCTAATATATAATGAATTATATACATGTAATTATTTGAGATATCATTTTCTTCAGTCTATTTTTTAAAGAATATGTTAATTCATTTCTTGTATCATACTCATGATACTCATATTTTTATACATGTAAATCAAAAGATTATGAAAATATAATTGACATATACCCATTTTTTCACTAATTTTGAAAAGATGTTCATTTAAAAAATCATATTTTTTATTGCAGATTATATTTTTAGAACAAATGTTTGTCAATCATTATGTGCAAGTACTTGATACAGTCAGTCTCAAAGATTTCAATACTCTCACTAATATTGATTGGATCTAATTTTGGTGAAAAACTTTGGCAAGAACTGTCAGTCAAATTTTTTGTTTTTCAAAATTTATCGTTAATAAATTACTAATACTTGATAATTTTGAAATCTACTTCCACACTTACTTTTAAATTATACCACCTATTAGGGGTATGTGAAATTACCGTATCATCTGCAAAATATTGAATAATAATAATAATAATATTTTATTGCTTCTTCTAGATCATAACTCAATGATATAGAACAAGTCAGTGTAATATGATATAAATAAACTTAAAAAAAAATATGTATACATAGGATATGAACAGTTATGTAAAATTATATATTAAAACTTATAACTAGGTAAAATTATAATATATTAACATCCCTAGATGACAATCTCAATTCTTCAGTTATATTGATAAGTCATTTATAAACTCTTTAATGGAGTAGTAGGCTTTATCAATCAGAAAGTTTTTTGGGAACGGTTTAAATTTTCTTAGTGACATTTTTCTAACATGATTCGGCAATTTGTTAAATAGCCTGATACCCACGAAAATTGGACTTGATTCTGATCTAGCCAGTCTATGATTTGGTATTTCTAACAATGTTGAATTTCCTATGCCGTAATTATTTTTGTTTAAGAAGGTAAAAGGTCGCTGATCCGATTTTACAAAAATCAACAGCTGGTACATATAAATAAATGCATGTGAGAGTTAATATTCTCAAAACTTTGAATAGACATCTGCAGCTAGTACGTCTATTTACACTCTGAATGTTTCGACAGCTTTCTTCTGTAAAATAAATACCGTTTGTGCCTCACGTGATAGGCCCCAAGCTACTATACTATATGAGATTGTTGAGTGTAATTGGGCATGATAGTACATGAGTACCACCGACTTATCTATAATTTTACTGAGTTGATAGATACAGTAACACATAGGCGATATTTTTTACATATTTCATTAATATGTTGATTCCATTTACAATCTTTAGTGAGAGTAAGTCCTAGAAATTTTATTGAATTCACCTGTTTCATTAAACCGTGCTGTGATTTCAACAGTAAACTGTGATCATGACCATTTGGGGCATAACTAAATCTTAGGAAGGATGATTTTTTTATCATTGCAGATTAATTTATTGCTAGAAAACCAATCCTGGGCTTTTAAAATTTCCCTGTGAGCCAGGTCTACTGTGGATGTAACATTCTTACCACTAACCAGTAGTGTAGTGTCATCCGCTTACATTACAAAATTTCCTTCAAAGTCATTGACATAAATTATTTAAAGTAGAGGTCCCAAAATAGAGCCTTGTGGTACTCCAATAGTATACTTTAAACGTTTAGATTGATACTGATCTATATCGACGTATTGTGTTCGATTTTGGAGATAACTTTCAAACCATCTACGTGAGTTTCCCCTAAAACCATACTTTTCCAATTTGTCTAGTAGAATTCTGTGGTCTACAAGATCAAATGCCTTACTTAGATCTAAGAAAATACCCAGAGTTCGATTACCCATATCTAGACTATTATATAGCTCTTTTAGTAGTTTTATTATAGCTTGTGTTGTTGAACGTCCCTTTCTAAAACCAAATTGATTTTCATTGAATAGCTTATGAAGATCAAAGATCGGAACGACTGAATTTGACACCCATTTTTCATAAACCTTTGCAAAAGCACTGGGGACAGTAATGGGCCTGTAATTTTTAACTTGGGGTTTATTTCCATTTTTATGTATAGGTTTTATTTTTCCAATTTTTAAGCTATCTGGGTAAATACCTTCTTCCAACGAGCAGTTGATGGCAAAAGTTAGTGGGCCTGCAATAAATGACGAACACTTTTTTAAAAGATTGGGACCTATTTCATCATTACCAGTAGATTGAGAGGCTTTTAGGTTTTTGATTATATCATTTATTTCTGGTTCTGTTGTTGGTTTAAATGAAAAAGTAGAAGGATTGAAGTATCTAAGTGTAGGTTCTTCTGATGATTCTTCAACATTGCTAGCCAGTAGTGTGGGTATGGTATTAAAATATTCAACAAAGTGATTTGCTACATTCTGGGGTGCCTGTACAATATTGTTATCAATAGTTAAGTGAATTTTCCCTTCAGTTTGCATATAAAATGAGTCATTGATGTAAATATTGAACTGAACAGGACTTCTTAATGCAAAACAAATTTTAATCTTTGTTTGAAGGTGATTGACAATGTTTCGTGATGAATTTCACTAGTTCGGACTTCCATTGTCTATTATATAAAATGATTTGAAATCCCTGAAACAAGTAAAAAAGAATAATTAAAAAAGAATAGTTGAAAATAACAATTATATTAAGCAACAATAAACCTGAAATGAAATGATAGTAAAATAACCTACAAGTAAAAATATAATAATTGAATAAATAAAAATTAAAGGAATGCAAAAAGAAAATAATAAAAATAAAAAGTGTAGAGATTCCAAGTCACGTTAGTTCACGACGTTTCGATTGTTGGTATCTACAATCGTCTTCGGGTGATGACTGGACTGATTCCTCCGAGAGATGACTATTTTATAGGTCGTTGAAATACTTTCACTTTCTCTACTTTCCATTTTCCGCTTCACTGATTCCGTGAGAGATGACCGATTTGGCGGGAGTTGGTCATTTCTCGTTTGATGATGGGTTTCCATATGTTTCGTATATCTACGCTGGCCTGGCTGAATACGTTGTTGGACAACATGTATGCGGCTTCCTTAAATTTTCTCCTGAACCAATGTTCCTCTCTGTGCAAGATCTCAGCTTGGGACCACTCGATGTTGTGTTGATGGGTCCAAACATGGTCTGCTATTCCTGATTTGCTGGTTTCTCCTCGCTGTGTGTGCTTCTTGTGCTCGGCAATGCGAATATTCAATGGCCTCTTAGTTTCACCAATATAGGATTTTCCGCACTCACAGGGTATTCGGTAAATGCAATTCTTGGAATCGCAGTCTGCGTTTGGGGGCCTGGTTTTTGTGAGGCTGCTACGGATAGTGTTACCGGATCTAAAACAGGTTCTAATGTTGTACTTGGAACCAATTCTTCTTATCCTCTCCGATAATCCTCTGATGTAGGGAAGTGCAAGCACTGGTTGTGACGGCTTCTCTTCCTTGCGAGGCTCCTGCTGTCTTTTGGCCAAAGTCTTTTCTACCATCGCTTTGGAGTATCCATTCCGCTGAAGATCACTTTTGATGATGTCTAGTTCCTTCTCGAGACCTTCCTTTGTATTACAAAGCCCAAAAGCACGGTCTAATAGAGTCTTGATGATTCCTCTTTTTGTCGATTGATGGTGGTTGGATTCGTGGTTCAGATACTGTCCCGTATGAGTGGGTTTTCGGTATACAGATGTTTCCCACTTAGTGTCGGTCCTCTTCACCAAAACGTCTAAGAATGGCAATTCATTGTGGATTTCCTTCTCCATTGTGAAAGTGATGGAAGGTCTCACGCTGTTGATGTGTTTCAGAAAGGCGTCTAGTTCAGTATTCCCATGGTTCCATATTATGAAGGTGTCGTCAACATATCTCAACCAGACTCGAGGTTTCTTGTGGGCTTCTTCAATGGCCAGAGTTTCAAACCACTCCATATATATGTTGGCTATGACTGGTGAAAGTGGCGATCCCATTGGCAGTCCCTCATCTTGTGTAAAGAATTCGTCCTTCAGTTGGAAATAACAGTTTCGTACACAGCATCCTAGTAATTCCATAATTACTTCTATAGGTAGATTCGTTCTCTCTTTCAGGTTCCCGTCTTCGGATAGCTTTCTCTGTATGATTTGGAGTGCTTCTTCGACCGGAACGTTGGTGTAAAGGCTTTCCACGTCGAAACTAATTAGTTGATCTTCCTGTGTGACTTCAATTGACCCTAGTAGTTCGACAAAATGTCTTGAATTCTTCACAAAAGACGATGTTTTCCCTTGTAATGGTTGTATTAAGGGAAGTAAAAATCTAGACAAGTTTTGAGTAGCCGAATCTCTGGAGCTGATGATCGGTCTAAGCGGAACGTCCTTCTTGTGGATTTTGGGTAGACCATACAAGTGAGGGGGCTTACTGTGGTGCGGTGTTAGGCATGATCTTTCCTTGTCCGAAAAATAGACTTGGTGTTTTTTCAAAATCTGGTACAACTGGAACAACAAGGAAAGATCATGCCTAACACCGCACCACAGTAAGCCCCCTCACTTGTATGGTCTACCCAAAATCCACAAGAAGGACGTTCCGCTTAGACCGATCATCAGCTCCAGAGATTCGGCTACTCAAAACTTGTCTAGATTTTTACTTCCTTAATACAACCATTACAAGGGAAAACATCGTCTTTTGTGAAGAATTCAAGACATTTTGTCGAACTACTAGGGTCAATTGAAGTCACACAGGAAGATCAACTAATTAGTTTCGACGTGGAAAGCCTTTACACCAACGTTCCGGTCGAAGAAGCACTCCAAATCATACAGAGAAAGCTATCCGAAGACGGGAACCTGAAAGAGAGAACGAATCTACCTATAGAAGTAATTATGGAATTACTAGGATGCTGTGTACGAAACTGTTATTTCCAACTGAAGGACGAATTCTTTACACAAGATGAGGGACTGCCAATGGGATCGCCACTTTCACCAGTCATAGCCAACATATATATGGAGTGGTTTGAAACTCTGGCCATTGAAGAAGCCCACAAGAAACCTCGAGTCTGGTTGAGATATGTTGACGACACCTTCATAATATGGAACCATGGGAATACTGAACTAGACGCCTTTCTGAAACACATCAACAGCGTGAGACCTTCCATCACTTTCACAATGGAGAAGGAAATCCACAATGAATTGCCATTCTTAGACGTTTTGGTGAAGAGGACCGACACTAAGTGGGAAACATCTGTATACCGAAAACCCACTCATACGGGACAGTATCTGAACCACGAATCCAACCACCATCAATCGACAAAAACAGGAATCATCAAGACTCTATTAGACCGTGCTTTTGGGCTTTGTAATACAAAGGAAGGTCTCGAGAAGGAACTAGACATCATCAAAAGTGATCTTCAGCGGAATGGATACTCCAAAGCGATGGTAGAAAAGACTTTGGCCAAAAGACAGCAGGAGCCTCGCAAGGAAGAGAAGCCGTCACAACCAGTGCTTGCACTTCCCTACATCAGAGGATTATCGGAGAGGATAAGAAGAATTGGTTCCAAGTACAACATTAGAACCTGTTTTAGATCCGGTAACACTATCCGTAGCAGCCTCACAAAAACCAGGCCCCCAAACGCAGACTGCGATTCCAAGAATTGCATTTACCGAATACCCTGTGAGTGCGGAAAATCGTATATTGGTGAAACTAAGAGGCCATTGAATATTCGCATTGCCGAGCACAAGAAGCACACACAGCGAGGAGAAACCAGCAAATCAGGAATAGCAGACCATGTTTGGACCCATCAACACAACATCGAGTGGTCCCAAGCTGAGATCTTGCACAGAGAGGAACATTGGTTCAGGAGAAAATTTAAGGAAGCCGCATACATGTTGTCCAACAACGTATTCAGCCAGGCCAGCGTAGATATACGAAACATATGGAAACCCATCATCAAACGAGAAATGACCAACTCCCGCCAAATCGGTCATCTCTCACGGAATCAGTGAAGCGGAAAATGGAAAGTAGAGAAAGTGAAAGTATTTCAACGACCTATAAAATAGTCATCTCTCGGAGGAATCAGTCCAGTCATCACCCGAAGACGATTGTAGATACCAACAATCGAAACGTCGTGAACTAACGTGACTTGGAATCTCTACACTTTTTATTTTTATTATTTTCTTTTTGCATTCCTTTAATTTTTATTTATTCAATTATTATATTTTTACTTGTAGGTTATTTTACTATCATTTCATTTCAGGTTTATTGTTGCTTAATATAATTGTTATTTTCAACTATTCTTTTTTAATTATTCTTTTTTACTTGTTTCAGGGATTTCAAATCATTTTATATAATAGACAATGGAAGTCCGAACTAGTGAAATTCAAATTTTAATCTGCTTTGTGTTTTGTACCTTGATGTATTTTATTTTATTTTTTAAACTTTGGTGTAGGTGTACTGACAATTTGGAAACCTGTGTGGGTCAAATGAAAATAAACATTATTATTACATTTTTGCACCAACTGTGCTAACAAAAATCATAATGATCAATTTTTTTTAAAACATTTTTTTCTTTCTGACGTTTCGAATGAATTAAATTCTTCTTCAGGGCTCTGTAACAATGAATTTTCATAAACATACCTTCCACAAAACTTATAAGACTATTATTGTTTCAATTTCACAAGAAATAATGAGTTTTTAATTGAATTACTCACCGAAAAGTAGTTTTTTCGTGTTGATAATATTACTATTTTAAAAACCATTTGACATATTAGATACATATTTAAAAAAATTGAAAACCATTGCAACAAACAAATTTCCAAGCAACACCAACACAAAACGACATGAATCAAACGAATGGCTTTATCTGTGATTCTGATAAGGTGGTGTCTGTTTTTCCATCCCATGGCAGACAGAAAAAGAATGAAAAAAGGGTAATTATTCTGGTAGTTTACTTATCAAAATGAAATATGCAGTATTAAGGCCATCAACATCTCTTCTGGTGTTAACACTGTTGCATTTTTTGCTCAAAAGTCTTTTGGATACAGGATACACCAATCTATAATGGAATCCAGCAATATAATAAACTTCCTGTTTGCTTCCAAGACTGAATTCAAAAAAGCTTTGAAAAAATCCTATTTGAACATACAGATAACTGTTTAGAAAATAGACTGATTTGAGTATAATTTCACCATGTTGTAGCTTTTAAACAATAGTTACACCAACATGTAGGTGTGGAACTTCATTTTATTCAATTTTATTCTTATTTCATTTTATACTAATATTTTTTGTTTTCAATTTTAAAGTTCATCTTTATATTTTAAAATTTTTGTCTTTATATACATACTTTTTGTTTTTTATTGTTATTTTGGTATTGTTAAAAGTAACTACAAGATTATATTCACCAAAGAATACTTTGTAGGCCATAACACCAGATCTATTCTGATTACTGGCCAATTATATGTTTATAAATAAATAAATAAATGAATAAATAAATATGGTTGAACATCTGAAATAGATGATTAAAATAAAAAAAGTGTCCATATTCTTTTTCATGTTCAACGAGAGCTGTAGGGTTTTTTATATTCAGTTTCTTAGAGTCTCTCGTGTGTTCTAAAACTCGTGTTTTAAGATACCGTCTGGTTTGACCAACATAGTAATTGTGACAGCTTCCACAGTTCAATTTGTACACTATATGGGATTGTATTTCTTGAGTTGGAAAGTAACTGATACTCCGATTATGAAAATGTTAAATATGAATGAAAATATAATGCAAACAGGACATACCTATCAGTAGCATGTTCATTAACCGTCTTAACAGCACATCTCAGTTCAGATTTTCCTCTTATATCATGCGCCAATCCCTCCCAGACCATTCCAAAGCTGCCTTGACCTACTTCCTTGATCAAATCAATTTTTTTTCTTGAAACCTCCCATTCATCTGGTACGTAAACGCTGGAAACGTATGCTGGATTTACAGTTTGAAAAAGTTTTAGACTCTCTCTCTTTTTCTGATGTTTCCTATAAAGCCATCCCAATAAGAGTAAAACCTAGAACAAAGTAATTTGAATTTAGTGCTGTAAGTTATTGAAGCAATTTTTACTTACAGCCAAAAATACAAATAATGTGACACAAACAATGAGAACACTATTTGATGATGGTTCTTCGATATAGAAGTAAATGACTTGCGAATATCCCACACCTGCAGATGAAGACACTTTCACAACTAAGCTATAGTTGCCAGCAAAAAGTGTTGAAATTGTATATACCACTGTTTTATTCTTGCCCTTCGCATTGACACATTCAGAATATGGCCTCGACTGGAAAAATTAAATTGAAATACTGGACTTTGAAGTTACATCGATAACTTACATTTTCGATATCGATATTTTGGTATTCTACAGAATACATGGATATTTGACCATTTGGATCCTCAGGCTGCTCCCATGATATGGTTATACTATTCATACTTTGATTGGTTATCTGGACTTTTCCAATTTTTTCTGCATCAGCTGAAATGACACAAATTATACTACAAAGATATATCAATACTTAATGAAACTTTGACTCATTGATATATTTATATAGTACATAAAATACATGAAACTGAAATGTGATATACATAAGTACAAAGTAATGTACAAACTGATTACGAATCATGATGGCAAACTTTCACTTTTAGTTTTATTCTCAAAAAGTTAAGGGCAATGTAAATGAATTGAATTCATACACCCTTTGAAATAAAAGTATGAATGCTTTCATGTATGTACATGCTGAAAACTCTCTTTAAGTAAAAATAAAAGTATGGTGTATGAAACTGGTGGAACAGATATATAAAAAAATTAATATGAATGTTATAAAATGTGTGTCAATTTATCAGGGTAGAAATTGAATATTTGTTGCATATTGAACTAAAAAGTTGCAAGCAAAAGTTTTTCTAATCATTTTATTATTCTCTTTCTATATGATTCTTAACTAACGTTAGATCACAGTCATATAAATACCCACCTAATTGTTGTTCATGTTCATATTGTCTCAGATTGACCAGACACCATAATGTGAACAGTTTACTCAAAAAAAACATGCCAGAAAGCGATTGACACTTTCTCTGAAAATATTCACAACTCAATGAGTTACTCATTTATTATTCGATTATAACACCACAATTTTTGCAGTTTTGAATATTGATAATATACGAAGCACCAACACAACTTTCCACAATTATATAAAGTAAATTCTGGAAAATTCATACTACACAACTATTCATTTCACTACACAACTATTCAAAAACACGGCTAACGACTACCCACTACCTATTTCAATCCGTAGAATCACAAACAGAGTAGCCACCCGTTATTTCATTTTCGTACTTTGATTCAGACATTTTCGTAATAGATTCAATAAATTTGTAATTATTTAGGTGCGCATTTTATGAGGGAAAATCAAAACATCCCCTTCTGTGCAAAAACAATTCTACTTTAATAGGTACAAAGGCAGCCTTAAATATTGAAGATCAATTCCTACTAGACTACTTTCCTTATTGTTTCCCTTTCCATTCTATTAAATGCAACTAATAAAAACTTGAAAAAAAATGCAGTTACGAAGAGTATGGAAAAGTTTATCTTCACCTGACTTAGTTTAAATCAAAATGAATCCATTTTTTTATTAGAATGAGAGAAGTTTAGTACGACAGTAATTTTATAATTCGGTGACTCGAATTATGAAATTACTTATCTGTCAATAACTAACTATCACTGACAACAGAAAATTATGGACCTTATATTTGATACATTTCAGACAAAATGAACACCCTCCATGCTCAAGGGCATAGCACTTCTTCGACACACAAAGTTCGGATTTATAGCAAAAGGTGGAATACAGTTAAAGTTTATTCAGTAATGTTTGATGCGGATATTCACATTTATAGTCAACAAATCGTGATCCAATATGTTTCAAATGTAACAATAAGTAAATTCACGGCCGAATGCGCTTTAGACATTGCATCTTTATTTTTTGTTTTGTGACATCAGAGCCAGACCCAGACCTCTTTAGCCGCTTAACGCATGGTCAGCAACTTTAGACAAAATGTTCGGTTATACATCAATCATTTGAAGCGCACAGGGGAGAAAATCCGTTAGTGGAAAAATGTTTCAAGAAAAACGTGTTTGAATGTTTTCCATTTCGTGGAGGCTCGAAAATGAACAAAAACAATAACGTCAAATTGACTCATTAACTTTTTTCAACTGAAATATGTAAGATAATCAGGAAATAGCTATTCTATGATATGAGTGTTGAAAGTAAGGTTTTATTTTGTGAGTGAAAAAGTTTGTGAAACGAGCGTAGCGAGTTGAGTAATTTCGCGAACAGAATAACACTTCCTTTCAACACAAATATCATAAAAAGTTTTTTGTACAACTGTCCAATATCATTTACAGCTCATACGTTTTATTTAAAGTCACATTTATAGTTCTTGCTGGTGTCTTGCTTAATGAAAAACAATAGTGAGGAATTATGTGTGCTAAAAGTGCTTCAACTGAATTGTTACCAAAAAAATCGGCTCAGCAGTAGGTAGGTAGTTTTCTTAGCTGGTGTAGACTAAAAAACTTTGAAGGAAATTTCAGCGAAACCGTCTTCTTAGCCTATTTACAAGAGAAATCAAAAATATGGAACTCGTCAACTTTGTGGAGCAAGTTTTCAATGATAAATTCGACTGCGCTCATTAAAATGATGTTAATACAAGCAAATATTTCAAAGTAATAGCATTATTAAAGCGGAAAAATTAAAGTTATAGGCCCAAAAAAACAAAAACTCTTACATTTGAACAAGTCCAGAGGTTTATAAATGAGGCGCCAGATGAACAATATTTGATGATAAAAGTTGCTACTATTTTCGGAATATATGGAGCCTGCCGGCGTGAAGAGCTGTGCCATTCATTAATAGAAGACAATAAATTAATGGATAATTCATTGATTGTTTAAATTTCAAATACAAAAACGAAAATAGGTCGTTCTTTTTGCATTGTTGGAAGAAACATTGACTATTTTAATAAATACGTTGCATTACGCCCTTCTTTTTATCAATCTTCAAGATTTTTTTCTGAAATACCTACTCAAATTATAAATGCAGTGCTAACCCAGGTGGTATGAACACCTTTGGGAAAATGCCCTTTACCATTGCTGAGTTTCTGAACCTCCCGGAACCAAAGGAATATACAGGTCACTGTTTCAGAAGGTTTTCTGCTTCTTTGCTAGCCAGAACCAGGAGCAAATATCACGAATATTAAAGAGCACGAAGGAGGAGCAGCTGAGGGTTACATCGATCAATCTATTTCTTATTAAAAGGCTATTGATGAAAGAATAATCCCAACAGCTAGCTCCAGCGTTACAGCATCGCCCTCTTCACTTCAAAAATTAAAGTTAATGCCCATGAAATTGGCATGAAATTGGCAGAATTTAATTGTATCTATATCTATTGTTCATAATAAAACTTCCTTTAAAATTGAATAATTATGTTTTGTTTATTGCTATTTGGTCGAAAAAAATCGTGTTGAAAATACTTTTAACACTCTACTTTGTAAACATCATCTGTTAATACTCTTGAAAACTATTAAAAATATCACTTTTAATGACAGTTGTACAAAAAATATTTGCGGTGAGTGGATACCATTAGCAGATTATATTAACCTTGATAAAAAAATAATATTTTATTTTTTCTGTCTTCAAATATTATTATCTGATTTTTATGTCAATGTGGATACGCCACTCCACTTTACAAACTTTGCAGTGGCTTAACAGGAGTGCATGAGTATTTCTTCTTGGAGTTTTTATTCTGACATTTTTGTTTTTGAAGGGCTGAAGATATATGACACCTAACAGTGATTACATTTTGTTTATGAATAGTTTTACGGTTTCAGCGAAACCGAAAAACTATTCACAAACTATTCAACTATACGAAAACACAGTTCGTTTTCACAACAAATACATTGTGGGCACTCCATATTTCACAGTGAGCCAATTCAATATTTATCTCATTATCAATTTTAACCTCAAATCGGGAATGGTTCTGTCTAATGTTAACACTCTCAGTGAATTTCAAAAATGAAAGCGATTGTTTTTTACGTCAGGTTGTTCGGAGTATTAGCCACATCGTTTAGTTTTCATTAGTTTGTGGTTTGTGTACTATTATCTGACGACTCATGTGCGTTTCTGCATCTTCCCAATTGTAAAAAAGGCTGCAGCATGTATGAAAAATGGCCTCAAAAACGGTTTGCATGTATCTAACACGTTACTACTGAACATGCCTGCAGATATTGTATAGTGAAATATGTTTTGCGATTTTGTAAACTGTATGGCGAAAAACTCACATGGTGCATTGCATTTGATTTTATTTTATTCCATTACAGTTTATTTATATATAATTTAGATATTATCACATCACTTTGTTTTGTTTTATTCTCCAATAATTTTTTCTGTACATTGTATACATCATTTCAGATTGAGCTTTTGATATATACAATTGGGTGTAAATCTGAGAATCAACAATTCAATTATGGTTCCGCTGAGACTTTTCATTAATCATTGATGAAACTACATGTATTCATTGTGCATTGCAGTTTATTTTATTTTATTCCACCACAGTTTATATATATATATTTTAGATATTATCACATCGCTTTGTTTTGTTTTATTCTCCAATAATTTTTTTTCTGTACATTGTATACATTTTAGATTAAGCTTTTGATATATGTGTATATATGTATGTGTGTACATGTATATGTATATGTGTGTATATAGATTTTATTTGACTACTTTATGTAAAAAAACATTTGTATATAGCAAGTCATGTCATTCATTATACAATGTAAAACTAGGAAGACTGTGTCAGTTTATAGTATAAATTCCTTCGTAATATGAATTATATTAATGAATCATACATATAGGTATGCCCACGCACTCGCACACACATACAGACTCCAACAATCTCAGTTGGAGATTGTTGGAATTGTACCACGTTTCGGCTTTGCTTTCTGCCTCTTCCATAGCAGTATTTAGGCTCAAAGTATCCTTGTCAAAGTTAACCAAAGAAGCGTCGTCTGCAAACATAATTATAGTTTTTGGAAATTTTAGATGGACAGGTCGTTTATGTATATAATGAACAGTAATGGGCCTAAAATTGAACCCTGTGGTACTTCATGCTTCACTGTTCTAAATTCTGATAGCTCATCATCCACATTAACGCACTGTGCTCTGCCAACTAAATACGCTCTCAGCAGCTGAAGTGGTGGACCTCTAATGCCATAGTATTTGAAATTTTTCACTAGACTATTGTGTGAGACACAGTCGAAGGCCTTGCTAAGATCGCACATTGTGATTCCCGCATGTTTACCAAGCTCAAGGCCTTCTACAATGTTCTGTACAATCCTACAGATAGCATCAATTGTTGAATAACTCCTCCTGAATCCGAACTGATTTTCGTGTAGGAGAGAATATTTCTCGAAATATTTAATTAATCTTTGTTTCAAAATTATCTCTATGATTTTGGAAAACACTGGAACTAACGAAATAGGTCTGTGTTTATCAGGTAATTTTTCGTTGCCTTTTTGTAGTATAGGAATAATTTTTGAGATTTTCAGTGCATCAGGAAACACTCCTTCACTGAAACATGCATTTATTAAAATTGTCATAGGAGGGATTAAAAATTCTATTGACTCTTTAATTATTATACTGTTTAGGTCATACTTGTAGAACTGATTGCATTTCTTCATTCGAGGTCACTGGTTCTGAATAAAAGCCTGTTATGACATGTGCAACATGTATAAGGAAGTCAGTAGCTTCCATAATAGAGGGCTGTAGAGAGTTTATCACATTGTCAGCTAGGCAGTGGTAAAAAATCTATAAATGTGTCTGGTTTTACACAAGTGGTCTTGAAGTTATTTTAACCTGAATTCCTCTCATAATTAATGAGTTAGTTTCCAGCTATCATTAGGTTTAGTGGTTGAGTTTTGTATGAAATTGCTAAATGCATTTTTTTTAATCATAGATTGCGAGTACTTTTGCTTATAGTAGTTGTATGCGGCCTTATCAATAGGGTGTTTTGTACAATCGTATATATTTTTTATCGTAGCTAAAGTGTTGCACATATTACGTAGTTCTTGATTGAACCACTTCAGAGTTACCTCGGTTCTTCTCTTTGGAAAGTGCTTTTCAACGAGAGATTGATAGGTACAGATTAAGTTCGTTAGTCAATTTACATGAAAATAGTTGGAATTTAGAAAATGATCATAATTTATCTGCCCAAGGTCGTTCCGGAATTTTTTCAGACTATGTTTGTTTATGAACCTCTTCCAAATGAAGTTTTTCTCAACGTTGGGTATACAAATAGCAAATGTTATGTACCTACTGTCCGTAATAATCTGATACTTAAGCATGGATCAACAATACCCGTATCCTATTCCTTATTTACTACACCACCCACAAGTAACATATGTTACTTCCGTGGATTGCAATGTATTTCTCTTCTACTTGTCTTGTATGTGAGCAAATAATAAACATATTATTATTTGTAAAAAAATATTATTTTACGTTACCTAAATGGAGTTGACAGTCTTGACGCTGGGTTATACTGACTTAGCTTTAGAATATGTCTTAATAATTTTTAACCTCGAAAAGCTACTTTCTACAGACGCAATTGTCACAAATCGTGACAATTGCGTGAAATAGTACTTTCACACACCGTTCACGAATCGTAAAATGTAATTTCACGCCCTTGTGCGTGAAATTATTTTTATTTCTGACCGGGATATTATAAGCTTATATCGTCATAGTTACGCTATCAATAAAGAGGGTCATAACTCCCTTGGGACATTATAGATTTTATAATTCCCTCTACCTTTCACAAGTAAAAATAAATAGAAATGAAAACTGAACCATATTTTATTTATTCACGTCATTACAAATAATAAATGTACAATTTTGAAATGTTCCCTGAAAATGACTTCCGCCACTGGAAACAATTTCTTCTTTTGTATGGCTGGAGCTTCTGTTCACTACAGTCGAGGTACCTGCCTCTTCTGATGACAAAGTAGACAACATACGCGCCGTTTTATTTCACAATTCGATGCTATCCTCCAAATACCCCTCCGCCACCGTGGAACTTTTCCAACCTCCGTGTCTTTTTAAGTTAGTCATAGTTGCTCCTGCATTGGCTAGAGCAGTAGCAGAAGTGCGACGAAGGCAATGTCCCGTATAGGAAGATGAGTTTGGCAATCCTAAATACATTGCGATTTTGCTGGGGATTTTCCCAAACATGTTTTTTCCAATTGGCTGAGATGTACATTTATTTTGTCGGAAGCTCAAAAAAAAATCGTTCAATACCTTTAGGACGCAAAGACATATAAAGTCTTAATAAAGGCAAAGCGGAGAATTCTTTTTCATCCACAACTGTAAATGTCTTCGATACACCAGTTTTACTTTCCGGTACGTTCACTACCATAACGGAATCCCGGTCCTCTATATCCGATATCTTCATATTCAAAAGTTCCTGACTTCTGCATCCTCCAAAATAACCCATAATCAAAACAACCTATAACCAAAAAAAGGAAATAAATACACACAAAAAGGAAAATAAGAAAAAAATTACCTTATGCAATAAATGAATGTCATTAGGAGCCTCCTTTAGGAATCTGATAACATCTTTAGGAGATAAAACAGCAGACTTTTTCGGCTTATAACTCTTACTCTTCCGTTTCAAAAAAGCCTGTAGTTCATTGAACTTGGTGATATCTCGTTTCTCATGTATAGTCACCATCGATTTTAGCATTGACCATTTAGTCCATAAAGAAATCGGACTATACGTTTCTGACTGAAACGAATAAACACAATTACTACCAAATCTACCGAAAAACATAGAAAATTCCTTACCAGTTCTTGAAAATATGCCAGAAATACAGTTTTAGTGACATCTTTTGGCATAACATTTTTCCGTGTCAGCCAGTCCAGATATATCTTGTATTCTTTTTGGTATACGGCTTCACTTTTCGATGGAATTAATGATTCTCTTGCTTGTTCAGCTTTTTTCAAAATATCCTCCATTATATTTGGGGTAGAAAACACGTTTTCACCGCAAACACAGCTTGATAACAAAGTTCTGTTTATAAACAAGTAACATAGCAACAACCTAGCAACAAGAAAACTCTACTATAATCAACGGTACCTGATTCAAATATACCGGGAAGGTAATGAATTGGTACATTTTTCCGTTTCAAAAATGAACAAAATTTTATTGAAATCGGTCAGAAATAAAATTATCTATGTACCACGGGAATTAATGAGCCTTAATAAACTCAGGCAATTGCTGTCCCTCGGGCCAGAGGCCCTCGGGACGCAAACTTTGCCATCGGTAATTAAGGCCCTCCTAATTCCCTTGATACATAAATAACTTTTACGCCCTAGGGCGTGAAATAAACCCATAAGAATAACATGGTACATTCAAGTGTTTTTATTACCAGTGCGTGAAATATACTCATAAGAAATACATTGTAGTCTGTCCATGAGACCTAACACCTGAATATTTCGCTGATAGGCGGCCTTAGTGCATCTTTTGTTTAAGAGCAGCAATAAATCATAAATAAACTGTCAAAATAGCTTGATCATTATTGTTGTGAGCTCATTGTTGAGAGTTAATTATTAATATTTTAACATTATATTATAATGGATTCTGATCATTCAGATATACGAAGTACCCCGCCGGATGTTATGGATGCAGCCAATGAGGCTAGTAAGACTTTATTACCCCAAAAATCATTGAGCGTGTATGAAAATACGTATGAGAAATTCATGGCATGGAGGAAAACAAAGAATATCAATTCATTTTCTGAAAACGTAATATTGGCATATTTGTCAAAATTATCCAAGAACTTTAAGGCAGCAACACTTTGGAGTAATTTCTCAATGCTAAAAAGTACCATCAGCATTAAAAAAAACATAAATATTGACTATCCTAAGGTACGTGCTTTTTTAAAAAGGAAGAGTGAGGGATATGTTCCCAAAAAATCCAGAGTTTTGGAGAAAGAACAAATACTGAAGTTTATACAAGAAGCTCCTGACGAAAAATTTTTATTGACCAAGGTAAGTTTAATGTCTCACGGTAGTATTAAATAAATAGAAAATAATATCTATAAATTAAGTAGATCCTAATAAGTATATAATAAGTATAGTTGGCCAAAACTATGTTAATGTGATATCTAACTATGATCTTCTAAATTATTTTAAATTGGGC
This sequence comes from Leptinotarsa decemlineata, assembly GCF_025532065.1. Lineage (NCBI taxonomy): Eukaryota > Metazoa > Arthropoda > Insecta > Coleoptera > Chrysomelidae > Leptinotarsa > Leptinotarsa decemlineata. The sequence goes on along the minus strand of NW_027412572.1, from coordinate 3,863,181 downwards.
GTTGAGAATCGCGTTTTCACACATATATTTGTAAATACGAATGGTTCTGCGGTAGTGCGTCGGCCTCGCGCGCCCAAGGACCTGGGTTCGATTTCTGACAGCCATAATCTTTTTTTAGTTTCTATATTGTAATTTCTTTTTCTTTTAGGTTATACTAATATTTGGACTTGCTGGAGCTCTTAGAAGAGATGAACTGTATAAACTGAAATTAGATGATATTGAAGATTTAGGTACAATACTCATAGTGAACGTTCATGATACAAAAACCAAAATCTCAAGAAAATTTACCATCACGGAACATCTTGAATTATACCGAAAATATACGGCACTCCGTCCGCAAAAATACGCAGAAAAAAATTATTTATTAATTATCAAGGTGGAAAATGTACCTGCCAGATCGTTGGTATAAATAAAATTGGTAAAGTTCCTTCGGTAATCGCAAAATACCTAAATTTACCTCATGCTGAACAATATACAGGCCACTGTTTTAGGCGGTCATCCGCCACGTTATTAGTAGAAGCTGGAGGCGATTGGCTTACCTTAAAAAAACATGGAGGTTGGAAATCCTCTGCAGTGGCAGAGCATTATATAGAAAACTCAATTACTCAGAAAATTGATGTGGCAAATAAAATTTTATCGCCTCAAAATAAAATTTCCTCAGCCCCTATCGCCACTACTTCTATCATCTCAACTTCCAAGTCAAGAAACACACTAATAGAAAAATCAAATGCTGCAGGTGTAAGTTTTGGAATGGTCACAGGTTCCAATATTACTATTAATAATCATTATTATTCCACATCAGAATGAAAACCAAAAATAATAATCTCAGTATAAGAATTAATTGTTAATTTTATAATATAGGTACTTACTAATTATTCTGAAATTCAATAAAGCTCTTAAAACTAATGGTGCTTAATTTTCTCTGTATGGTCGTAGAAAAAGTATAGTGTGCAACATGTGCGTGAAGACTTTTTTACACTCGCGTTGTTTGCGACACTCGCCTGAGGGCTCTTGTCGCAAATTCCGCGCTTGTGTAGGTAAAGAAGTCTATTTCACGCACTTGTTACACAATATACAATATTGTGAAATATTCACTAAACAGTTTTACAAAAACGCAACAAGTGATTCGCCATATGATGGCCTTTACAGTCAAGACACGCCCGAAGAAGCCATTGTATGACATCCCCCTACACATTCCAGCCAGTTATATGACGACACTAGTTTGTTAGGCCACATCTTTTGTTCATGCCGGAACGTGTAGCCGCCGCTCGTCGGAAAAATGGTAGACGTTCTAATCGAGCAACGTGTCAACGTGAAATCTTCAGTGAAACTCGGTTTTAAGGCGGGTACGCATATGAGCGGCAGTCCGAGGCCGAACCATTTACCTCGGATTCGGTTCGGCCTCGGGAAGACATAATTTTTTGGGGACCTGAATAGTGGACGCACGAGGCGTGGTACGGAATCGATCCATAAATGTGGTGAGCATTTTCATGTGTGCCTGTAGTAGTGCATAAATATGGCCGATTCAGATTCTGATGACGCTGAACGTGCTGCGTATTTTATAATTTCAAGTAGTTTATTGAAAAAGAAACAGAAGAAAAAACCAAAACGATGGTCATCGCAATTATATCTGAACAGAAAAAGACAGCTAATAACTGAAAATAGCACCGGTTTATCAAAAGAGCTTTTGGCCGATAATAAAACGAGTGGGCTCTTTCAAAATTTTACCAGGATGTCAGAAGATTTCTTTTTGTTGTTAAATTGTATAAAGCCAAGAATAGAGCGACAAGACACGTCGTACAGAAAGGCTGTTCCAGCATAAGAAGGGCTAGCACTGACTCTTGGGTTTCTTGCTACAGGAGATTCGTTTACAAGTTTGCAATATCTTTTCAAGGTATCCAAACAGTTAATTTCCGAAATAGTACCAGAAGTATGTCAAGCTATTATCGAGTGTTTGAGTGACTATGTTCAGGTAAGTCATAATAATAGAGACACTTAGTTAAAATAAACGTTTATTCTAAATGAATAGTATTTTGTCGACAATAATGTTAAAAAAAACATTTTGGGAAAGTGCCTAATCTAGTATGATTGTCGATAAAATATTGAAAACATAAGTAAAAATACAGGGTGTCCCTGGACTTCCTCTTTTCCTCTCGGGAATGTATAGATGGGGTCAAAATATCACCAGTACCTCATATAACTTTTTTTCCTAAAATCCTTCGTTACCAAGTAACGGGCCCTCGAAGTTACAAAATGAAAAATGTTTTTCTTTGATAACTTTTCAAGTGAATATTCAAAATCATCCAAATTTTGGTAATTGACTAAACAAATGAATTCCTTCGATGAGCTTTCATGCAGGAGTCAGTTGTTTTGCTACAAAGTCAGGAACGGACTACCCCCGATGGTCCACACCCCAAAACTTTGAAATGACAGATATTTTTCAACATTTTTCAACAAATTAAGGTTACTTGGACAATTTTATGAATAAAAGTACTCGTGTGGAAAGTCGATCGGAGCAACGAGTCTTGATAAAAATGTAGTTTCACTCGACGACATCAAACCCGCTCGTCCACCATTATTTGAAATGAATAATTATCAAAGCAGAAATAATAATGATAACGTTAATTCAACAACATTTATCCTGAGATGTCTACCATTATTCGAAAATATTAGTTTTTAAGGAAAATGGAAATGATAGGTAAAATGTTCATAACGAATTTTTATAATGCAAACACGTTTAACTAACGAAACTCAAGAGCCTCAAGAGCAAACAGAAATGAAAAATCCGCTACAGAAACTGCTCGATATGACCACCTTCTCCTTCTATACATTTTCTTAGTCTGCGAAGACACCCTCTCTGTACTTGAAATAACATTCCAGGGTCGTTTCGTATGGCTTCACAATGTAATGTTATTCTATTCAACAATGCATCTCTTGTGTGAATAGGTGTAGCGTAAACAAGGCTTTTTAGATGCCCCCACAGAAAGAAATCCAATGGATTTAAATCCGGAGACCGCGATGGCCATGAATATGGCCCACCTCTACCAATCCATCTATTGTGGAAAATATGGTTCAAATGGTCACGCACAATCAAACTAAAATGAGGAGGAGCGCCATCATGCATAAACCACATATCTCTTCGAGTTTGCAATGGAACATGTTCCAAAAGTCCATTCGAAGCGTTCTGAATGAACTCCAAATAACGTTCTCTATTCAATCGGTCCTGTAGAACGAATGGTCCTATAAGATGGTTTCCTATGATACCAGCCCAAACATTCACGTTGAATTTCCGTTGGTGTTTGGTTTGCAATATCCCATGGGGATTTTCTTCGGCCCATATATGGAGATTATGAGAGTTGATAACTCCATCTCTACTGAAACCTGCTTCATCAGTGAATAAAACTCGATTAATAAAAGTCATATCCTCTCTTTGCCTATCCATGAACCAATTGGCATATTCCAGTCGTGCTGGAAAATCTTGAGGTGTCATGGCATGTACCTTCTGGATGTGAAATGGGTGGAGCAGTTGTTCCCTAATTATTCTATGAATAGTGGACTTGGATGTATGGAACTGCTCTGATAGATTTCTGATGCTCATTGAAGGATCATCAGCGACGGCTTCCAAAATATTTTCCTCCAATACAACGGTACGTACAGTCCTAGGAGCGCCCTCACCACCTCGTTTTGGCAAAACTGTACCTACAATAATATCGAAATAAAACAACGTGCTCAAATTAATTATCAATTATTACATACCTGTCTCCCTCAAGCTGCGATCGACACGCTCGAATGTTTCTCTTGGCGGTACCGTTCGATTGGGAAAATGCTCGGAATACAGACGACGAGCTTCTGCAGCATTACAAAATGCTCGTCCATAAAATACATGCATATCTGCATATTCATTGAATGTAAACTGTTCGGCCATATCAAAAAAATTCAAAATATCCTATAGAATATTGACAATACAATGATAGTCATATGACAACGCACCACTCAACAAAACAAAATCGCATTCCAGTTTCTCATTTTTTATCAAAACTTTCTAAAAGGTTTTTTTGTCAACATCTGTGAAAGAAATGGAACATAATTATTTCCTGGATATTTTTCACCTGATCATGTGCAGCCGTTTTTGTAGTTCATTCGTTTGCTTTTTATTAGTATAGTAAATATTTTTTCCGATGTGCGTTTTTTCAGCTAAATTTAGATTCGTGTTAAAAAATTTCTCCCATAAAATTATAATTATCAGTGAAACTCCTCAACAGTTTAGCAGTGAAGAAGAATTTGAAACATTCGAATGTTGAGTTTCATGAGATTCAGATAACTGATCAACACGAAACGTGATTATTCCACACGTATTATGTACATACAAAATATGGAATGAATTCGATATTTCATAGTAGAGTAGCTTGTTAGTTTAAAAACACCACGAATCTATAGAACTTGATATTTCTTTTGAAAAAATATCTGCTATCACAATTGTGACTTAAACTTCCATATAGGTACTGTACTTTTTGTTTACGACTTCATTTTAGCATACTTTGTATTATTTCTGTTATAAATGTTGTTGAATTAACGTTATCATTATTATTTCTGCTTTGATAATTATTCATTTCAAATAATGGTGGACGAGCGGGTTTGATGTCGTCGAGTAGAACTACATTTTTATCAAGACTCGTTGCTCCGATCGACTTTCCACACGAGTACTTTTATTCATAAAATTGTCCAAGTAACCTTATTTTGTTGAAAAATATTGAAAAATATCTGTCATTTCAAAGTTTTGGGGTGTGGACCATCGGGGGTAGTCCGTTCCTGACTTTGTAGCAAAACAACTGACTCCTGCATGAAAGCTCATCGACGGAATTCATTTGTTTAGTTAATTACCAAAATTTGGATGATTTTGAATATTCACTTGAAAAGTTATCAAAGAAAACATTTTTCATTTTGTTACTTCGAGGGCCCGTAACTTGGTTACGAAGACTTTTAGGAAAAAAAGTTATATGAAGTACTGGTGATATTTTGACCCCATCTATACATTCCCGAGAGGAAAAGAGGAAGTCCAGGGACACCCTGTATAATACGCACGTATTTAAAAACAAAATGTGAGATTCTGCAAATCTAATAATAAATGATTACAAAATCAGCAAGGAACCGTCATCTCCTGGAAATGTTTTAAAATAACCAGTTAGACTATTATTATTCTCATAAGGTGATAGTCCTGTGGTACTACTGCTTGCTGTACTTAGCGGTGTAGTACTCTTTGGCATTGTTGGACCACAATGCGGCAACTGTTGAGGACAATATTCTTTGCAACCTCGAGGGAAATTGTACTTTTCCATTTTTAGTTCGAACAAACCATTGCTTATCCCATGCTGAGCGGTTGCGCGATATCTGTCATCAAATTTTCTTAGTTTATTAGCAACGTAATCTGCAAAAAGCTGGCAGTCATCTTTAGGTCGATCAGATACTTCAGATTTCTTTTGAAGATAGTTGAATGCCACAGTGAGTCTTGGATTTTCCTTTACTTTTGTTTTTGACCAAGAGCGTTTCTGTGGCGATTTAAATAGTTTTTTTGGTTTCACAGTATCTTCTGCTTGCTCGCTTGACAACAGTGAACTTTTTACATTCACATTTGAATTATGTGTCGCATCAGGGTCACCTGCAATCTGCTCTTGTTCCGCGTGTTCCATTCAATAAAATAAGTCAGAGAAATATAATGATTTAATATTATGTAGTAGTATAACTTGTTACTTACCTAACGAATATTTATTGTACAAAATCATAGATATAGAATTAATTAGTAAATTGTAAACTTTATACGTGTCGTTTGTCAAATTCTTGTCAGCTGCTCAGTAGGTATTGGATGTCACTGATTGTAGATGATTCAAGTTCCGGGCGGCAATATTTGAATTTAGTTATTTAAACGTATCACAAGTGACGTTACGCAACCGTTAACGGTCGCAACTGTTGTTATTGAATTTTCCACGAATTTTAGAACATATAGAACAGGGGAATAGATGTAGGGTAACTCCAGTGTATTGTGAGAAGCATAAAAATGGGACAGGAAGGAAAAAAAAAGAGAGGAGGGGCAGTCAGTAATGGTTGTGCATGGGAGCAACACGTCTTCTCTGTATTTTATGGTGGAATTTGTGGTTTTAACCAATTATGAAAAGCATTTCGAGTTTCAAACAGAGCAGACAATTCAAGGCGCAAGATTTAGTGTTTTCTGGCGACATCATCGACAGATTGTCGGATCCAAGGTTGCAGGCCAACTTCATTCCGAAGTCACCCCTGCTTTCTACACTGCATGACATAAAGCAGTTTAGCAGCCCTCCATATTGCAGGAATAAGTTATAACAAGATAAGTGCTAGGTAATGCCTGAGGTGAGTTATCATATTTTCCAATTCCTACATGCTGCAACCTTCTTTGTTGCTTACGCGACAGCTGAATAACAACCAGTAATAGTCATCATCGAAGAATTTCCAGTTAGCTTGATCACACCGAACGCTTAATGCATGCTATGCATAGACTATAGTGCACATAATAGTGACATCCGCTTTGTAGACAGCCATCTCACCGAATTAGTAATTGTCGGTTTCATATTGTTCATATGTTTCATATTTATAACAATATTTCATATACAACTGGGGTAGCTGCCATTGTAGATGAAGTGTGATCACACAAGCTCTTATTTGTTCTTAATTAGATTCAGAAGGCCTTTCCATACTTATTGTTGTGTATTGATTTATAAATTAATGAATCAGGTTAATTTCAGAACAGCACCCTAGTGGTGGATTCATTTACCTTACCCACCCCCTACAAAACCGCTAGGCTAGCCGAGTGGTCATTCTTAACCAATCACCACAGTAACATATATTTTTTTGTTAGAAGTGACCATATAAATAAATTTGTTACTCATCGAAGATAAAGGTGGAATATCATCGTTTATACCAAGATTATACTTATAAGAATTTATAACGTAACACCACTTATCTTCAAACATCCCATTCAACAACCCAGCAACGGTATCAGCACTACGTGCAGGGGCTCCATCCATCTGATATCATAACTTGAAACTGTATTGTTCAGAATCATGCCTTATGGATTCACCAACCACATTCCTAATTGCCACCCCGCCAGTCGATCGTAGCGGACCTGCCAGTGCGTTTGTGTCAGTGGTCGCCATTTTTTGTTTTCTGCAAGACTCGATGTATATTTTCGGTAAGTTTTGTAAGAATATCACTACTTCTAATCATTATGATTTAAATGAACCTTTTCGAGAAACATCATTATGTTAATAATAATTGCTCATATACTTAATTATTGTAGATAGTTGTAAAAAAATCTAAAAAATTTTCAACCTGAAAGTGCCACAATTTTTAATATGGACCTATCGCGATGTTATGAATATGGACTAGTGGTCCATATTATGGTCAAGTAGTCCATATTGTAAATTTATCGTTGTTTTAGGATATGGCGTCAAAACCAAAAAGGCAGCAATGGGACAAAGATTCAATTGCACAGGCTATATTAGCTATTCAGGAGAAAAAAATGGGATTCCTGAAAGCATCGAAAACCTTTGGAGTGCCGAAAACTACACTTATACGGTTATCACAAAAGAGTAACATGCCTTTAAAAGAAGTTATAAATATAAAACTCAGAAGAAAAGCGACACTTCCTCCTGAACTAGAGACTGACTTGGCTGATTATGTGCTTCACAAAAAAAGGGGAAGAAAGGGAATCAAATCTACAATTTTGACATCGTCGCCATAAAAACTTTGTTTAGAGACGTCAATAAAGACAAAAAGTGAAGCAGAATCAAAGTAAAAAAGAAATGTTACGAAGAAACTAGAGAAGCTAAATGAAAAGAAGGCAGAAGCAAGAGTAAAGAAGGGGAGTGTTGTAGGTCAGAAGCAGAAGAAGTCTGCACCAAAGAAAAGGCCAAAAAGCAATAGAAAGCAATTAAAGAAGACTAAGCAAATGAAAATACCAAACAAGGATAATAGAGCATCATCTACGTCCGAAGACAGTAACTATTCAGTCAACGATCTTACAGATGAAAGCCCCGATCGAAGTTAACAACATAATGCAAAATTTTTATATTGTGACAGTCTCTTCTCCGATGATACTCAAGGAGAACAGTGGGTACAATGTTCTTCTTGTGAGCAATGGGCACATGAAGAATGTGCTGGTGTCGATAGTGTCCACTTCTTATGTGAATTTTGCAGAGATTAGCTTTGTTATAATTTTTATTTACCGTAACTTTATAATTTTATTCAAGTACCATAACATTAGTATGGATATTTTGCTATTTGAGTCTAATAATATAATGTTGTTTAGTATGTAAGTACTATTCTATTTTTTGTTGATCGAGACTTACTTACGACGGTAATCTATTCATATAAAAGAATGATGATAATAATAATATAAGATATTATTACCTGTGATTATTTACTGCTTAAGTCCATATTATGCACCCATGGTTCATATTAAAAACCTAGTCGTCCGTATTAAACTACCTTTTTAAGAAGTTTATTTTTTATAATTTTCTGTAATTAAGGTAAATTTGCCAGAATTTATGTTCTTTTCATGACAATTGAAGTCTATTGTGATACTAGATTAGTTTCTTGTGTGATTAAAATAAAAGAGAGAAGTATATCTACCATTTCTTGAGTTTTATTTGATGAAATCCATATGGTAGTCCATATTTAGAGAACCTACTCTATTCAAACTCCCTTCATGAAGGTATAAACATAAAATTCGGTCTTCCTTTATAGCGCAAAAAACATTAAAACTCCATGAATCCTGCAAGTTGCGCTGGCGAACGGGATTTGGATTTTCTGCTGCCCAAAAATGACTATTATGGCGGTTCTTGGCAAATTCAGCTTCATCTGTATATATCATGTTCTTTATGAACTCAGGGTCCTCCTGTATCTTGATAAGAAACCATTCGCAGAATTCCACAGTGTTCCAATTCATGCAGGTAAGTCGTGAGGTTTCAGAGTTTGAACCTGGTGATATTTAGAGGCGCCACTTATGTTTGATTAAAATCCTGTTTATTGACGAACATGAAATTCCAAGTGACTTTTCTGCGTTTTTCAACGAATTTTCTGCATAGGCTGTGAAGTAGGCCAAAACTACAATTTCGATGTCCTCATTGTTTGTTTTTTTTTGTTGATAACAGACGAAAAAGATTCGAAATCACGGCAGTTTCTCAGAACTTTTCTCAGAATATTTTTATTGGGTCTGTGTAGATTTGGAAATCTTTGTGCAAAAACACGACAAGTTCTGTCCATTATCTTATTGCATCCACCTTAAATGATTATTTAATTCAGGAAATCTTCAGTAGAATACCCCAAACGAGACATTTTGCACACAAATAGAAAAAAATTACAAAATACACGTCAATTATATCGCATCAAATTTTGACATTTGTTGTAACTTTATTTGTTTTCAAAGCTTTCTTGGTTTGGTATTGCTTCGAATGATTTGCATTTTAAATATTTCCCAAAATCGGATATATCTTTCCAGGGGTGTATTTTAGGTATAGGACATTCTTCGTGAATTTGATATCTCTTTTTTCGTAGTATCCAAAAATAATAGAATAGTGTATGGTTTCCATTTGAAAAAATCGTGTTTCATCAGTTTTCTCGATGTTGTTTTAGGTGGAAATTTCGATCCCCCTATAAATTATTTTCGAAAATTCGATGAACCTGTTCATGACTTGATGATTAAGGTGTGATTCTGTGAAATTTCACATTTTCAACTGTTACCGTCAATGAGTTATGATTTTTTCGGAGTGGTAGGTACTGTAACTGTCAAATTTTTCAGAAAAAAAATTAATATCTCTCAGGGTGTTCCATTTGAAATAAGGAAGTTGCCCTCAACTTCCGGTATGGCGGAAAGAGACCGAATATTGAAAATATTCTAGTTGAAGAGACCATTTTGTAAAACCCACTACCACAAAATTTCAAGTTTTTATTCTGAATCGTTCTCCACATATTCCTAACGAATGCTCGTCGTGAAAGATTCTGTATAGACAAATTATATGCCTATAGCATTTGTTGCAAGTGGTTTTTTACATTCTTTGTTGTTATTTCAGTTGAATCGAGGTCTGTTCAAGTACAAACTTCTAGTCACTCTAGACACTCCTACATATTGACGAGGAACTGTCTGGACTGTGTGGAAAATTATTTTAGTCAACTCAGAAATACTTGTGGAAATGCCAGAAACCCAACTCCTATTCAAATTACCAGAGCAGTATTTAAATCGGACTTTTCCGGATCACTGGATTGGGAGGCGAAGCACTATCGAATGGCCACCACGATCACCAGACCGTTCGCCGTTAGATCTATTTCTGTGGGGTCATTTGAAAAGCAGAATTTACTGTACTCCTCCAATTGAAGATTTACAGCAACGAATCACAAATGAATGTCGCCAAATCACTCCAGAAATGTTCCACAATGTTCGAGAACGTTTCCAGCAGAATCTCTATTATTGCATGGAAGCTGGAGGTGCCCATTTTGAGCATATGCTAACATGAGAATAAAGTAAGTAACTTCAACTCCTAATTTAATATGATTCGTCCAAATTTAAAAAAATGTACACCATTCTTTGGAGTATTCCAAGATTTTTTATCGACTTTTTTTTGGGTATTTGTTACCTTCCACAACACAACACAACAAACAAATACCAACACAAATACCAACACAACAAATACCAAAAAAAAGGTCAATAAAAAACTGTTTTTTTCCTCCACAAAAAATGACTTTCGTTGAATATTCCTAGATCTCTCAAATGATGTGCGACTCCTCCCCAGTTCCCTATTAAAATTCCAGGGGTTGTTCACCCCTCTGCCCCGGGATTGAAGTGACGACGCTGTAAATGGGGAAAAAAATCTGTCCCCCTCCCCAAAAAAATCGACCTGTCTGAGCGTTTTTCAGGATTTGCAAGATAAGTACCCAAAATCTCCATGTCAAGTTTTCGATGGCCACCATGTAGTTATTTTGAGGCATATCATATAGAAATAATCTGTTTAAAAAAATCTGTTTAAAATCTGTTTTTCCGTTAACCAGCTGTCGCACCCCTACGAACGACAACCCTCAGAAGTCGAAACTTTTGCGAGCAAAGGATTAACGAGGTCTTACCTTTTAACATGTGATTCCTAACACCTTCAAACATTTGTTTGAAGGTGCTTGACAATGTTTCGAGATGAATTTCACTAGTTCGGACTTCCATTGTCTACTATATAAAATGATTTGAAATCCCTGAAACAAGTAAAAAAGAATAATTAAAAAAGAATAGTTGAAAATAACAATTATATTAAGCAACAATAAACCTGAAATGAAAAGATAGTGAAATAACCTACTAGTAAAAATATAATAATTGAATAAATGAAAATTAGGGAATGAAAAAATAAAATAATAAAAAAAGTGTAGAGATTCCAAGTCACGTTAGTTCACGACGTTTCGATTGTTGTTATCTACAATCGTCTTCGGGTGATGACTGGACTGATTCCTCCGAGAGATGACTATTTTATAGGTCGTTGAAATACTTTCACTTCCTCTGCTTTCTATTTTCCGCTTCACTGATTCCGTGAGAGATGACCGTTTTGGCGGGAGTTGGCCATTTTTCGTTTGTTGATGGATTTCCATATGTTTCGTATTTCTACGCTGGCCTGGCTGAATACGTTGTTGGACAACATGTATGCGGCTTCCTTAAATTTTCTCCTAAACCACTGTTCCTCTCTGTGCAAGATCTCAGCTTTAGACCACTCGATGTTGTGTTGATGGGTCCAAACATGGTCTGCTATTCCTGATTTGCTGGTTTCTCCTCGCTGTGTGTGCTTCTTGTGCTCGGCAATGCGAACATTCAATGGCCTCTTAGTTTCACCAATATAGGATTTTCCGCACTCACAGGGTATCGGGTAAATGCAATTCTTGGAATCGCAGTCCGCGTTTGGGGGCCTGTTTTTCGTGAGGCTGCTACGGATAGTGTTACCGGATCTGAAACAGGTTCTGATGTTGTACTTGGAACCAATTCTTCTTATCCTCTCCGACAATTCTCTGATGTAGGGAAGTGCAAGCACTGGTTGTGACGGCTTCTCTTCCTTGCGAGGCTCCTGCTGTTTTTTAGCCAAAGTCTTTTCTACCATCGCTTTGGAGTATCCATTCTGCTGAAGATCATTTTTGATGATGTCTAGTTCCTTCTCGAGACCTTCCTTTGTATTACAGAGCCCAAAGGCAGGGTCTAATAGAGTCTTGATGATCCCTGTTTTTGTCGATTGATGGTGGTTGGATTCGTGGTTCAGATACTGTCCCGTATGAGTGGGTTTTCAGTATATAGATGCTTCCCACTTAGTGTCGGTCCTCTTCACCAAAACGTCTAAGAATGGAAATTCTTTGTGGATTTCCTTATCCATTGTGAAAGTGATGGAAGGTCTCACGCTGTTGATGTGTTTCAGGAAGGTGTCTAGTTCAGTCTTCCCATGGTTCCATATTATGAAGGTGTCGTCAACATATCTCAACCAGACTCGAGGTTTCTTGTGGGCTTCTTCAATGGCCAGAGTCTCAAACCACTCCATATATATGTTGGCTATGACTGGTGAAAGTGGCGATCCCATTGGCAGTCCCTCATTTTGTGTAAAGAATTCGTCCTTCAGTTGGAAATAACAGTTTCGTACACACTCTTTTCACTATCTTTTCATTTCAGGTTTATTGTTGCTTAATATAATTGTTATTTTCAGCTATTCTTTTTTAATTATTCTTTTTTACTTGTTTCAGGGATTTCAAATCATTTTATATAGTAGACAATGGAAGTCCGGACTAGTGAAATTCAGAAGCCAAACAGTTTGAAGTTTATACATGCCTCCAGATTCATTTTTACAAAGTATCATTCATCTAGTAACAGAATTTCTTAATCAATTTATGTGTCACTGATTGCATAGGCAACCAGTTCAAAACAATATTTTCAAAAATCAACATTTCTCACCCTTGATATAATTTTCCTTAGGATTATTTATTTTCTATTTTCACAAGGGTGAGAATTTATTATACTTTGAAATTTTCCAATAGAAATTTGAAAACAAATGTTGAAAAAAAATTAAAAACTCATCATTCTAAAAAACCTTTAGGATATATTAGCATAAGTTTTTGACCTAAATTATACAGGATGTAACTGAATAAGTATAAAACATTTAAGGAGGTGATTCCTCATCGAAAAAAAGATAGAATCTTTCATATAGAGAACTTCATTGGAGCATTCCTTGTTAAGATACAGCCCCTTGAAGGGGGTACATAAAATTTGTATAACAATTTTTTCCACAAGCACTGAAGAAGTTACAATATTGAAATTAACCTGACGTTTTATACTACCAAAAAGACACTTAGCCAGTGATTTATTTGGTTTACCCCATGGTTGTAAGGGATGGAAAATGCAACCCCTAAAATTATTTTCCAATGTGACTTTTTGTCTTATTATTTGTTTACCATTTGAAAATGTATTTCTGATAGCATGTTTCATTCTAAACAAAAAAGGTCTCTTGGGTTGTTTGCCCAAAATAAAACAGTTCGCAGCAAAAAATTACTTTACAAACTACAGTGATACATCGTCATATATGCGAACTGGATTTATTGTTATTTTGTAGTTAGTACCTGCATTAAACGATTAAAGGGTAATGAACAAAACTAATTTATTAATAACAAAACACACATGTAGAAATCATAGTAAATGTTCAATATGTCTACCTTCAGACATTACGCATGCGTCTAGACGTCGGCGCATTGAGCCACGTATTCGCTCAAATATTCCTGGAGTCTCTCTAATTATTACCCTGCACGCATCGATGATGCGGTTTCTTAAGTTCTATACATCGCGAACAGGAGTATGATAAACCAAATGCTGTAAATGACCCCAAATAGAAAAATCGATAGGATTGAGATCCGGAGATCGAGCGGGCCAGTTCTGTGGTCCTCCTCGACCTATCCACTGATTTGCATATGTTTCAGTCAAATGCTGACGTGCTACTTGACTAAAATGGGTGGGAGCCACATCATACATAAAAACATATTCCTTCTGACGCCTAAAGGAACTTCCTCCGGCAGTACAGGATGCACTTCACTTGAAAATTGAACGTATGTCTCACCATTCAACCGAGAAGGTAAAACATGAGCCCCAATTAAATCATCCCTAATAACTCCGAGCCACACGTTAAGAGAAGACTGTTCTTGATGGTTAGTTTCGACAATAGGTTGAGAGTTTTCATCATCCCATATGTGGTAATTATGTAAATTAATAATCTTGTCCCGAGAAAAACTACATTCGTCTGTGAATTCTATCGTCTTCAGAAAGTCACAATTTCCTTTAATCATTTCCATCATCCAATTGCAAAATTCAAGACGGTTCGTAAAGTCTCGCGGAAACAGTGCCTGTACTCGTTGCAGATGGTAAGGGTATAGGAGTTGTTCCTTTAAAATTCGAAATACCGTCATATGATCAACATTTAGCTGGAAGGCAATCTTTCTGGTACTGGTAGTAGGTTGTTCTACAATCAAAGTACTGTTTCCTGAAGCTGTGGTGTTCGTACTTCTCGATGGCAACTGTAAAGGTTTTAAATCATACGACCTTTGCTAGAGAACTGTTTATTGAGGACTGGTCTGCGAATATATAAAAGTATAAAAAACATACATGTTGTTTATTTCTTTGGGAAACATTAGTACAGTAAAATAGGTTGAAAATATTATATTTTATGATAACTATTACATCCCCTCCTTTAAATTTCTATTTTTATATTTTTTGTTTTTACCCTACTTAAACTATCCTATACAATATCTTCATACTACCCCAAACAACCAACCATTAGTCTCTGCGGAGGCTTGATAAGCCTACCGTACTTAGTAACATAATCATTATTTGTTGAAATTGGAGTGGAACAATTCAATGTATTCTCATTTTCAGAGGTTCGATTTTCTACAGAATCACTGTCATCATCTGAATATAAATCTACCTTTGGAGTATAATTGTTATTGAAAGAATTATTTACATGCTTATTTTTGTAAGTTCCACGAGTTATGAGATATTTCCTATTTCTAACAATTTGTCTGTTATTATCGGCCAATTTTATGTCATACGATCTATGTCTGAAATTTTTACCTATTACTTCTCCAGGAATATTTTTAGAATTTGTTTTTACATAAACTATTTCATTTTTTTTTTAGTTTTGGCAAATTTTTTGTTCTCTTATCATAATAATATTTTTGACTTTTTTGTCTTTTTTCAAGAAAATTTTAAAATAGTTCCTTTTGATATTAACTGGTTTTAAATGATGATCTGCAACAGGTAAAATACTTCTCAAAGATCTATTATTTAATAATTGTGTAGGTGAATATATTTTATTATACAGAGGAGTATTTCTTAGCTCCAATAATGCTAAAAAAGGATCATTTTTTGCCACTTCACATTTTTTGAAAATATTTTTCACAGTCTGTATAGTTCTCTCTACTAACCCGTTTGATCTCGGATGTTTTGGGCTTGATGTAAGATGAATAAAGTCCCATTCATTTGCAAAACATCTGAATTCATTTGAGGTTAGTTGTGGTCCATTATCTGAAACTAGAACCTCTGGGATGCCCTGACGAGCAAAAATATTTTTAAGCTGAGTAATCACTGCTATTGAAGTCAATGAATCTAATCTAACAATCTCTGGATATTTAGAATAATAATCTACTATACAAATATAATGTTTTCCTTCAATTTCGAAAAAATCTAAAGCAACTTTTTGCCAAGGTCTTTTCGGAATTTCATGTTGTTTTAGAGGTTCTGAAGGATTTCCTTTACTATACATAGCACATGCTGTACAGTTAGCAACAACATTTTCTATTTCCCGGGTCATGCCTGGCCAATATAATATCTCTCTTGCTCTATTTTTTGTTTTTTCTTTACCCAAATGACTAGTATGTAACTTTTCTAAAATTTTCTTCCTTAATTTTCTAGGAATTATTAATTTTGAATTTTTAAACAATAAATCATTGTGATATGAAATTTCATCTTGCATTGAAAAATAAATTCTCACACATTCATGTACTTTTTGTTTTTCACTTGGCCAGCCATTTTTTGATAATTTAATTAATTCTTTCATTTCTTGATCTTTCTTTATTTCATTTTTAATTTCTTCTAATTTACTTTCAGAAACCTGTAAATTATTTGTTACAAGAAAAACTTGAGCATTTAAATTTTCCTCGAATATTTTTTCAAAATTTATTTCATCTGCTTCAGATTTATAATTATTATCATGACCTCTTGACAATGCATCTGCTATGTACATTTGTGATCCAGGTTTATAAATTATTTTTACATCATATTTCTGAATTTGAATGAACATTCTTTGAAGACGTGGTGGACACATATTTAAAGGTTTTTTTACAATGGTTTCAAGTGGTTTGTGATCACTTTCGACTATTACATTTTTTCTTCCATATACAAAATGATGGAAACGTTCCAAACCGAAACAAACCGCGAGTGCCTCTTTTTCTATAGGGGCCCAACTTCTTTGCGATTGAGTTAATGATTTTGATGCGTAATAAACCGGTAAATTATTTTGTAAAAGAACAGCTCCTATTGCAGTTTGAGATGAATCAACTGAAACCGTGACAGGTTTGTTCACATCATAGAACTGTAAAATAGGTTTTGATGACAAACTTTTTTTTAATTCCTCGAAACAGTTTTGGTGGTATTCTTCCCAATGCCAAAGTACATCATTTTTTAAAAGATTTTTTAAAATTTCTGTTTTCATTGATAAGTTTGGTATGAATTTTGAAACGTACGTAATCATTCCTAAAAATCGCTCTAAGTCTTTTTTACAAGAAGGGATTTTGAAATTTTTTATTGCCAATACTTTATCAAAGTCAGGTTCGATACCTTTATCTGATATTTTATGACCAAGAAAAATTAAATTATTTATGCCAAATTTACATTTACTTAAATTGATTTTTAAATTAACTTCTCTACATCGCATCAATAATTTATTTAGTCTTTCATCGTGTTGTTCTTTAGTTGTTCCCCAAACCAAAAAATCATCGATATAAGACTCTACGCCAGGTATATTTTCAAACAGAAATTTAATCTTTTTTTCGAAAACTTCTGAAGCAAGTGTTATCCCATACGGAAGTCGTAAAAATCTATAGCGTCCATAAGGTGTATTAAATGTGCAAAGCATCGAACTTTTTCTGTTTAATTTTATTTGATAAAAGGCATCAGAAGCATCTAGAACTGAGAAAAATTTAGCACCTTTTAATTTTGATATTATGTTATCTATTGATGGTAATGGATAATGCTCTCTTTTGATGGCCCTATTGAGGTCTTTAGGATCCATGCAAATTCGTATGTCTCCATTTGGTTTATTTACTATTACTAAAGAATTTACCCAATCTGTGGGATGATCAACTCTAACAATTATTTTATTTTTTTCTAAATTTAATAATTTATTTTTTAATTTTTCTTGGACAGCAATTGGAACTTTTCTGGGAACATGAATTTTTGGACAAGCATTTGGTTCTAATTCTATATTAAATGTGCCTTCTAAACAACCCAAACCTGTAAATACATCATTGAATTCTTTTATTATTTTTTCATAATGAGCATCTTTTGAGTGTTCTGCTTTCAGAGAATGGACCAACTGAATTAATTTTAATTTTTGACAGTCTTCTTTACCTAATATTGGTACAACATTTTGTTCATCTACTATATAAAATGTTAAGTATTCTGATAATTCTTTGATTTTACAATTTAAATTACATTTTCCTAAAATTCTTATTTTTTCTCCTGTATAGGTTTTCAAAGTAGCTTTATCATAGATTAAATTATTTGGATAAATTTCTAATTTTTCTAAAAAATTTGCAGGAATTATATGGACCTGAGCACCTGTATCAAGTTTAAATCGAATTTTTGTACCATTATGAACATCTAATATAACTTTCCATTCATTTTCATCATTATCATTAACACAATCTATAAACAAATCATCATATGCCTGTAGCTGAACTTCACTAACTGATTTACACATTTTAGCAAAATGATTCGATTTTCTACATTTTGCACACATTTTTCCGAAGGCTGGGCAGCGATTCTTCTCGTGTTGAGTTCCGCAGCGGTAGCAGTTAAACTTTCCCGATTTCACATATTCACTATTATTTTTCACACGTACACTTTCATTTGTCACCCTCTGACATCTTGATGTGCCTTGACTGGTCGATGGCCTGGGTACAAAACGAGTTTCTTTTGAAGTGAATTTTGTAACAGCTGCTCCAGTTTCTCCATGATGTCCTCTCTTCTTTATTTTGTCCACTGTTAAGTTGTTACTTTTTACACTACTAATTTTTTCCAGTTGCTCCTTAGTTCTTTCTGCTACTCTACAGATATCAACAGCTTTTGAAAGGGAGATATTTTTTGTTCTTATTAATTTATTTTGCAATTCTACGTCCGACTTAAGTCCCAAAATTAATTTACTGGTGATTAAACTGTCGGTAAGGGTTTCAAATTCACATGATGCACTCAGATCTCTAAGATCCGTTATGTAATCATCGATGCTTTCATCTGGCTTTTTATCCCTTGAAAGAAACATGTGCCGTTCATAGGTTACATTTTTTTCTGGGTTGAAATATTCTTCAAATTTTTTATCCAGTACTTCAAAATTCATTTTGTCTTCTCCTGCCTCGTAAGTGAAATTGTTGTATATCTTCAGAACTTTGTCTCCTATACAAGTTAACAGTAGCGATGATTTATATTCGGAAGGCTCATTCGTAGTTCGTGTTGCTTGAAGAAAAAGTGCAAATTTTTGTTTAAAAAACTTCCAGTTATCGGAGAGACATCCTTCCATACTCATTGGCTCTGGCTGTTTTATATTAGTATTAAAGTGCTGATGCACAACCGATTCTTCTTTCAATGAATTAGGCATTTTCACTTTTCAAACTTATTTATATCAATTACTTTGACTGCGCCATGTAAAGGTTTTAAATCATACGACCTTTGCTAGAGAACTGTTTATTGAGGACTGGTCTGCGAATATATAAAAGTATAAAAAACATACATGTTGTTTGTTTCTTTGGGAAACATTAGTACAGTAAAATAGGTTGAAAATATTATATTTTATGATAACTATTACAGCAACCACAATCCTGCCTTTTTTTGTCGAATGAACCATATTCTCGTAATCGTTGATGAAGTCGAGCAAATATTCTATGTGAAGGATGCTACCGTTGAGGATACATTTCAGCATGTCTTCTAGAAGCTTCTAACCCATTCCCCTGCGATAGACCGTAAACGTAATGCATATCAGCCATTTCCTCATTTGTGTATTCCATTTCAATAACAAGTGAATTATTGTTCGAAGGTGATTGACAATGTTTCATGATGAATTTCACTAGTTCGGACTTCCATTGTCTACTATAAAAATGATCTGAAATCCCTGAAACAACTAAAAAAGAAGAATTGGAAATGAATAGTTGAAAATAACAATTATATTAACCAAAATAAACCTGAAATGAAATGATAGTGAAATAAAATACAAGTAAAAATGGAACAATTGAATAAATAGAAATAAAGAAATGAAAAAAGAAAATGAAAATAAAAAGTGGAGAGATTCCAAGTCACGTCAGTTCCCGACGTTTCGATTGTTAGTATCTACAATCGTCTTCGGGTGATGACTGGGATACCCAGAACAGAAAGTCGGGGAAGATAGTGAGGAAACAAAATACAGATTGAAAACAGGACAACTATGAAGCCGCCAACGTCATCAACATGAGTTCCCGCCCGCTCACGGAAATAGAGGAATCCTTGTTGAGAAAAGGCCTAAATTTCGGTATCACGCCAACATCTGTGCCCACTTTGGAAATAATTACTGCAGTGGAATCCACCAGTTCCCTTATTGACCAGACCGAGGCAGAAGAGTTCAGATGGAAAATTAGAGAACAGCTGGATCGAGAACTAGTTCCAACATCTAACATTAGCAATGAAGAACGTAGAGCGCTGAACGGCCTATGTAGAGACAACAACATCAAGATCCTATACCTGCAGATAAAGGAAACGCTACTGTGGTAATGGATACCGTTCTCTACGAACAGAAGATCGAAGAGGTTCTTCAGAAGGGACGAAACACAAAGATCGTACGGGACCCTACTGCATCAATCGAAAGGAAGTTGTCCCAGATTTTGAAAAAACACCAAGTCTATTTTTCGGACAAGGAGGGATCATCGCTAACACCGCACCACAGTAAGCCCCCTCCCAGTCATCACCCGAAGACGATTGTAGATACTAACAATCGAAACGTCGTGAACTAACGTGACTTGGAATATCTCCACTTTTTATTTTTATTTTCTTTTTTCATTTCTCATCCCTCATTTTCATGAATTATTGAAGTAACAAATTGAGAACAGAACAACAACACACAATTAGTATTGATTCAATTTCGAAAATTCACAAACAGACAGCGTCATATCAATTTAATTGTCACTATCGCTAATAGCGACCTACTAGATAGATTAAGGCACCCATTCATTTACAGGCCGCTTTCAGGCCGTTGCCTCAAGGCGCGCCGCCTTAGGGCCAATTTTCACCACAGACACACCGTCCTATGACAGGTTCAGACCTGCAGGCGATCGAAACTCATTGAATTCGCATCGTGTGTGTTCATTTATCGTCAGTCCATGACTGAAGATCTGAACTTCAATTCAGTTTGAAATTTGTGCCACATTCGCATTATTTCAATCAAAATGATTGAAAAGGGATGCAACAAACCTGAATTTATTACAGGTTTCATCGATATTTATAGGAGTCATCCATGTTTATGGAAAATAAAATCAAAATTTTATTCAAACAGACAATTGCGCGATAAAGCATATGCGTCGTTGTTACAATATTATAAAAGTGTTGATAAAAATGCAACAATAGACACGGTGAAAAACAAAATCAATAATCTCAGAAGTTCTTTTAGAAAGGAATTGAAAAAAGTTAATAAAAGTAAAAAATTCGGAAGTGGTACTGACGAAATATATGTACCTACACTTTGGTACTATAAACTACTGTTATTCACATCCGATCAAGAAGAACCCATACAACCAATTTCAAATGACGAAGACGCCGAAACAGAAAACTCGGAGAATGGGGTGAGTTTATATATATCTAGTAAATAATACTTAATAGGAATGCTATTCCGATAGTTATTAAAACACGAATATATACGTTTAATGATATTTATTTATGGAACAATTTTGCAGTTGTTGTATACAAAATTGTACTATTTTATATGAACCTATCTTGCCAAGATACCTTTCCGTTGTTCATGAAATAGCTTTTGTAAGTGTCGCGAGTTTCCTTTGCTGCATTTGATGGATTGCGTCCATATCCATGTTGTAAGTTTCCTAATGTGTGATCACTTCTCCAGTCTCCCATTATTATGTCCCCTGTATCAAGTACTTCAGTATCGATGCTATTTTTGGGCAAGTAAGAGTTTGATGAATATCGTCGTAAAAAGTTATGCAAAGCACAAGATGCAAGAAGTATATAATTGATTTTTTCAGGTTTCATGTTGATTGACGTATGAAAAACTCTGAATTGGTTAGATAGAATTCCGAATGCATTTTCAACAGTACGCCGGGCTCGGCTCAATCTATAATTGAAAATCCGCTCGTCTGGTGTTAAGTTTTTTTGAGGAAAGGGTTTAACTATGTGTTCATGTAATGCGAAAGCATCATCTGCTACAAATACAAAAGTCATGTTTTCTTTCGTCGATTCCTTACTTGGCAGACCCAGTGTTCCCTGCATCAGTTTATCATAGAAAGTTGTCGTCTCCAAAACACCTCCATCAGATACTCTTCCGTTACACCCAACACTGACATAAATGAATTCATAATCGGCATTAACAATTGCCATTAGGACGATGCTATTGTAGCCTTTGTAGTTATAAAAATACGATCCACTTTTAGCAGGTTGGACAATTCTGATATGCTTGCCATCAATAGATCCTCCGCAATTGGGAAAATTCCATCTACTCTCAAAGTTTCTCGCAATGACTTGCCAGTCTTCGGATGTACTTGGAAACTGAAATAATAATGATAATAAAATGAGTACTGTTAGCATAAAACGTGTTTATTAAGTACGTGTACAAACTCAAAGTACCCTTTTTTAAACATTTCAGACAGACAATGAGAATATCAACAGTCCGGCATCAATGGTTCACGAAGAGCTTGAAGACTCGAATATCACGCCAGTTAATTCTTCAGAAACTCCATTCGAGACCGGGTGTAGTAGGACCCCTTCTCGAACATATACAACTTCCTCTAGAAAAGTGCCTGCTTCAAAAAGAATGCTAACAGAGCAACGGGAAATTATTGACAAGATTTGCGGTACATTGAGAGAAGGACAAGCCTGATGAATTTGATACAATAGGAGAAAACGTCGCCCACAAGTTTCGTCGACTAAATGAAGAACAGAGACTGTACGCGGAACATTTGATTAATAAAACCCTTTTTTACGCCATTCAAAATAGACTAACTAGTGAGTCTGATATTGTACTGAGCCAATCTGTTAACGAGACTGTTTATAATGTATCCTACTCATCGTATCTAAACAACCATCAGATACCAGTCCCAAATCAGCCATGCGTTTTCGAACGACAATATCAGCCACCCGTCCAAGATGTCCCGTCAGAGTTAACGAAGTTGATCAGTTTCAAGAAATGAAAAGAAATATGTGTACACTCCTATTCACATCAAACGTCTTTTATTTTTATGTTACAATTTGAGAAATAAATTTATTTTTCCCTACCTTCAAATATTCTCTTTTCAATACTTTGTAAATTATTTTGCAGGTTTCTGGAATAATGACTCCTAGTGCCTGTGGAGAAAGGAGCGTTGAAAACTTTAAATCCTCAAAGCTGCGTCCCGTGGCAAGAAACCGTAGTGTTGCAATTAATCTTTTCTCTGCACTAATTGCTCTCCTCATTCTCGTGTTTCTCTTCGATATAAAAGGTTTCACTAGTTTTAATAACCTTTGAAAAGTGACATCACCCATACGAAGATAATTCTTTAAATCATCTGTACTAGACATACGGAGTTTTTCAATTAGTTGCATGTGTGACAAATGTTCTCTTTCAAGAAGCCAATCCTTCACCCAAAATCGCTTTCTTTGTCGAGGTGGTCTCTCTAATAGTAATAACACTATTAATAAACACGATATTTTTCTTCTTTTTTCGAAGTTAATCATATTTGATACTTTTTGGTATATTTTGTGTCGCCGTCTTCGCCTGCTTCGGATCAACTGGACTGACGTGTGTAGTGAAATATGAGGCCGCCTGCAGTCTGCGACCTGTCCGGCCGAAACCTGAAGGCTTCATCTCTCAGGCGGCCTGAGTAATGTGTGGCCTCAATAAGGTCGCCGACGGCCGACTTGATCGACAGTCCACGGCCTGAAGGCGGCCTGTAAATGAATGGGTGCCTTTAGTTTCATATTTTCGCATTTATGACGATGTATCTCTGTAGTTGTTCGTAAAATAATTTTTTGCTGCGAACTGGTTTATTTTGGGCGAAAAACCCAAGAGACATTTTTTGTTTAGAATGAAACAGGCTATCGGAAATAAATTTTTGAATGGTAAACAAATAATAAGACAAAAAGTTACATCGGAAATAAATTTTAGGGGTTGTGTTTTCTAATCATGGGGTAAACCAAGTCTTTTGTCTAAGTCCAAGTCTAAGTGTCTTTTTGGTAGTACAAAACGTCAGGTTAATTTCAATGTTGTAACTTTTTTAGTGCTTGTGGAAAAAAAAATTGTTATACAAATATTATGTACCCCCTTTGAGGGGATGTATCTTAACAAGGGATGCTCCAATGAAATTTGTTTATATGAAAGATCCTATTTTTTTTTCGATGAGGAATCACCTCCTTAAATGTTTTACACTTATTTAGTTACACCCTGTATAATCTTACTATACAAAATATACGTTTATTCAAAGTTTACCGAATACTATAAGTTGGTTCACTCCAAGGAATTCGTTTGTCGGTACGGCTCAGGATTTGCGATTTCCATAAATCATATCGCCGACAAACGATGTCCGGAAGCCGCCGGCCGCATGACAGTTATACGAGGGCAGTTCCTATTCGCGATATCTACAGGGGACGTTCCGAAGTTGAAACTTCGCTTGCTCGGTTGTATCAGACAATAAACAAAGATACGAAAGTAGTTGTTTGTCGATCAACTTCTAGAAACATGATAGATAAACTCATGAATAAATGATCTAAGAAACAGATCAGAGTGATTTACTGATGAAATGATAAACACGTTCAGGAAAACATGTTTTATTAACAAAAATAATACAATTATATAATGTTATATGTTTATAAATGATTTAAAATATTCAATTTTACATTGCATGATTTATGTTTCCTAACAATCTTCATGTCCTGGTTCATGAATTTTAAAGTAAAGTATATCCGAACTCTTGTATATAAAGATATATAATAATCGAAGGGGAATTTTTGACATGGATGTGAGAAAAGAATTTTCGAATATTTTGTTTTCAAATACTGTCCAATTCCCTTCTCACTGCCGATTTTATCAAAATTTTCAATGAATATGTTTTCCATCTCTATTACATGGTCAACAATATCTCTTGATGGTACGGTTAATCCACCAAACGATGATTTGTCGGTACTGTAAGCCTTTAGCTTACAGAAAATTACATCTTGATCAAGAAGGTTTTCTGAGGATTTGCTAAAATGTATGCAAATGTCACACGAATGTTGCATGAGACATTTTTTCATGAGGTATCCTGTGACATAGACAAGAGCGTTTCCTTCGGGACTTTTAAGGTTCTTATAATCTCGAGTGAAAACTTTCAGAGGAGCATAGTTTGGAATGTCGGGTCTAGCAAGGATGTATCGACATTGTTCAGTTAATTCTGGCGTCAAACTTAACAAAACGTCATTAACATCATCCATACAATTAGCACCTTCACTAGAATCAAAATATTTCAAAGCAAATATTTTTTTGAAAGCTCTACAAAACTGTATGGGTGTTGGATTCTTTGCGTTGCCGGAACAATTTCTGATCTGTCCAAAAAAATTCTCCAAACAATCTTGATTCAAATTACGCGTGAACAAATATTTATAATCGCGTTCTTTCAACATCTCCCACAAGGCAAAAACTGCTTTCAAAGTCAACTTCCACCCAAAAATGAATTTCAATTGTTTCGTGACATTTTTGTCATCGTGTTTTTTTACTTGGAGATTTTGAAACATGACATAGGCTTCTTGAAGACATTTCATCTGCATTTCCGTTCCCATAAAAGCCTGACATTTCTCAAAATTGCTCAAATTCAATAAATCAAAAAGATCATTCATTTTTTTAATGAAATCAGCAGTAACTAATGCTTCCTTGGACAAAATATTGAAGTCAATGTATGTGTGCATAGCCACGGCTACAGAGTGACTCAAAACTTGGGAAGCCAACTTGACTTTCATTTTTTGAAAATTATTTGGATAAATGTGGTCATTATTAAGTTTAAGAGCCAATTTATATTGTTTAGTTCTATCATAATTATACATTGTTTCTATGTAATGTTTTCTTGTTTCTCCACCCTGAAGTAAAAACTGATAGGAAAACAAATTGTTTCGTGTCGACTTCAGTAAGTGCGGGATATCAAACAAATATACAAGTTTATGATCGTCTATCAGAAATATGGGATTTTCGTCTGTAACATTCAAAGTTTTCACCAACTTCTGAAAATTTGAACCCTGATCGGAAACCACCCCCATGACATTTAGGCCTATATTTTTGCATCTTCGTACCGTTTTGAACAAAATATCTTTCAAATCATCAGAAGTTGCTGATGTCTTATAGAAAAAGTATGCAAGTGGTATTTTCCAATTGCTTGCCAAACCTCTGACCATTACTGTTAGAGCACTACTTGCTATGTCAGTAGAGGTCCCATTCAAACTAGTTTGGAAACCTACTATTTTGTCTCTGGAAATATCATAATAAAGATGAGATTTCAAAGATATTTCGTCTAGGCATAAAATACAATATCTTTCTTTCTCCTTCATGAGCCCAATCCTGAATTCAATAACACGAAAAATAAAATCGTTGAAGCCTGGTTCAACAATCCAATTTTTCGTGAAACGATGAAGTGTACTTTTTGACGGTAATCTACAAATTGTTGAAAATTTTTTGTATGCTTTCGGACCAAGAAAATAAACAGTCAATGCAAACTGTTTGAATTCGTCACTATACCTGGACCCTTTTGGTGCTTTATTTATCAAAGAAAGCTGTGCTTTCAAGAGCTTACAATATTGCTCAGGATATTTTCGATCCAGAAACTTGAAAACATCATCCAGAGTAATTCCGGTTTCGTCCAGTGCTCTTTTTGATGTTGAAGCTACTGTTTTCTCTAGTGATACAATTTTTTTTCGTAATGCCACTTTTCTTGGAGTTCCCGAAGAGAGTTTAGCAGATGTTTGGCTGCATTCATCTAAAAGAAAGATGTACGTACTTTCAATAATTGTTTTCTTGTCATCGTTTTTTTTTCCGAAGCATATAAAAATAGATCAGGTAAGTATATATTATAACGAAAAGATATTTCACCTCGTGATCCTAATTGATCCGTTTGAACCTGAGCATCAATGTAAATAAAATCCTTGCTAGTACCGGCAATGGCATCATCATCTGGAAGGTTTAAACAACAAAATTGATATTGTAAATTTCATATGTTAAAAAGTGGAATAAGATTTTTTCATCATTTGAATCTATAAACTTCACTGAACCAACCTTTCTGAGAACCATCTTGAGGCAGACGCAATGAAGGAACATCATAGCTATGAATACGAGAATTCACAATATCATCGGCTCTAAAATGTAAGCTGCAAATTTTAATTCTATTGTGACTCTGCTCTGGGGTAAGAGTAGCATATCTATGATTCCCAATGAAGCCTAATACATTTTTCCAACGTTGACACCTAAAAAAAAATTCAAGTATATCAATCGATAAACTGAACATTTTGAAAAAAGATTGAAATGAGTTTGGATTGGCAAATGCCGGCGGTATATTTCGTTATGAATAATTTTATACAACAAAACCATAAAAGGTATAGATAGGTAAAATAAAAATTAATGGTGAATATATTGAATGCATACCTTTCACTGTACTTTGGGCAGCGGAAAAACGAAATACCTGGGCTTCCCACCGTACTCAGACAACCATCCACTGAGCAATACGTCGACATTTTCACAAAATAAATATTTCGAACTCCGAACGAACACAACACTATCACAATACCAAAGTTTACCGATTCTGTAGTCTTTGACAATACCAAACAATACGGACAACCTTTATATCTCGTGGCCGACGAGAACTGGTAACTTCAAGCGACACACTGTACTACCTCGGCTGGTAATTACCCGCTGTCGCTAGCGGTCGGCGAGATTTCTCAGATGTCGAAAAATGAGCGAGTGACACGTCTTATAGTATTCTGTAGTCTTTGGTTTATTTCACCACCTTGTCTTATTTTTTATCAATTCCTAAGCAGTTCACAATCGTGTGAGACATTTATAGCTCCACGAAGCAATGATGAAATCACATCATTGTCATATACTTTTTGATAGAACCTCGTGCAGAGTTGCCCGATAGATCTTAGCCGACACCCTCATGCCCCACCACACGCCAGCAAAAAATGAATTCTCGACCCGCAACATCAAAGACGCCGGGGAATGAATTTATGTTCTGGTGATCTTACATCTTACCGTCAGTCGTCACATATAGTTGGTAGTGAGTTGTTATATGCAAGAAGTGTTACGTGTCGCCTTTATACACTTAATAAGTTATTTGCTGGAACTATTGATAAAAGTAAGTTTTTAAGCTTCTGATGCTTTTTGAATGTTTTGAGCGATGCTAATTTGACATGTGAAAGCTTTCGCTTATTTAGTTTTTCCGTAAATGAGTGAATGAGGAACCGACAAATTTTGTCGGCATTCCGGGTCTTTTATAATGCAAAGGGAAAATTCCGTTTCCAGAAACTGAATGCGTTCCTCCTAAGATTTTTCAATGAAATTTATTAGAGCTAGTTCAAGAATGACGGGTATTGTTAGATGCGTGGAAGTTTTTTCTAACCTTTCAATTAAGTTTGAGTAAATAAAGATCTGGTTGAGGCAAAATAATGTTTGTAGACTATCTGAATAATATTTGACAAGTAAAAATAGACATACGGTTCAGGTAATGAGACCTAAACAAGTTTACGTTTTGGTGTGAATCCCCGTCAAAGCCAAAACACGGCATTTTGGCTGCTACCCATGCAGCAGGGACATCTGCGAGATCATTATCAAAGCAAAGTAACTCTTTTCGGAGATGGTCAGTGGCTCCCCATTTGAATTCATTGCGGGATTTTGCACGATGATTCAAAATTCAATTTGTTTTCATATTGATTTGCAAACAGGTGTGAACTTGGCAGCTAAAAGGTAGCAGCCAAAATCTCGAAAACACCCGAGCCCACATAGACATACGTCGAAAAATTACGGATAAATGAACATTAAAAAGGTGAAAAATGATTAGAAGCTCTATTATTATCGCTGAACGAACACCTCGGGCAACTCTTTCGAATGTGCCTACTAAAAAAGCAGAATAAAAAAATTATGAATAGGGAATGAGTACATTTGTAAGAAATATCTATCACTGAAAACATGTTTTGTTATCAGACGTAGTAGATGAGACCAGCAGTTAGAAGGGCTCAAATAGTGAAATAATTGAAGGGGGTCACATGGAGACATACTTTAAAAAAGTAATCGAAACTCCTAGAAGAAAAAAGCCTGTCAAATGGGGATAAAATTCAAAACTGAATCGAAAGTTATAAAAGGAAAAATCGTCTCACCATAATTTTATGTTAGAAAAATCGATTTTGAAAATGATATTATACTGTGGGAAGCAAAAGATAGAACCGCCCAAGGATACAAATACAAAAATAATTTGAAACTCATAGAAGGAAAAATTCTGTCACAAATTGTCATTATGATCCAATTTGCTTTTTCCAGCATGGAATTGTTGTGACAGGATTTTCCCTTCTATGAGTTTCGATTTATTTTTCATTCGTAACCCCATTTGACCCCCTTCGACGGTCGGTCTCATGTTATGATTCTCACAGATTGTCATTATGATCCAATTCGATTTTTCCAGCATGAAATTGTTGTGACAGGATTTTCCCTTCTATGAGTTTCGATTTATTTTTCATTCGTAACCCCATTTGACCCCCTTCGACGGTCGGTCTCATGTTATGATTCTCACAGATTGTCATTATGATCCAATTCGATTTTTCCAGCATGAAATTGTTGTGACAGGATTTTTCCCTCTATGAGTTTCGATTTATTTTTCATTCGTAACCCCATTTGACCCCCTTCGACGGTCGGTCTCATGTTATGATTCTCACAGATTGTCATTATGATCCAATTCGATTTTTCCAGCATGAAATTGTTGTGACAGGATTTTCCCTTCTATGAGTTTCGATTTATTTTTCATTCGTAACCCCATTTGACCCCCTTCGACGGTCGGTCTCATGTTATGATTCTCACAGATTGTCATTATGATCCAATTCGATTTTTCCAGCATGAAATTGTTGTGACAGGATTTTTCCCTCTATGAGTTTCGATTTATTTTTCATTCGTAACCCCATTTGACCCCCTTCGACGGTCGGTCTCATGTTATGATTCTCACAGATTGTCATTATGATCCAATTCGATTTTTCCAGCATGAAATTGTTGTGACAGGATTTTCCCTTCTATGAGTTTCGATTTATTTTTCATTCGTAACCCCATTTGACCCCCTTCGACGGTCGGTCTCATGTTATGATTCTCACAGATTGTCATTATGATCCAATTCGATTTTTCCAGCATGAAATTGTTGTGACAGGATTTTTCCCTCTATGAGTTTCGATTTATTTTTCATTCGTAACCCCATTTGACCCCCTTCGACGGTCGGTCTCATGTTATGATTCTCACAGATTGTCATTATGATCCAATTCGATTTTTCCAGCATGAAATTGTTGTGACAGGATTTTTCCCTCTATGAGTTTCGATTTATTTTTCATTCGTAACCCCATTTGTCCCCCTTCGACGGTCGGTCTCATGTTATGATTCTCACAGATTGTCATTATGTTCCAATTCGATTTTTCCAGCATGAAATTGTTGTGACAGGATTTTCCCTTCTATGAGTTTCGATTTATTTTTCATTCATAACCCCATTTGACCCCCTTCGACGGTCGGTCTCATGTTATGATTCTCACAGATTGTCATTATGATCCGATTCGATTTTTCCAGCATGAAATTGTTGTGACAGGATTTTTCCCTCTATGAGTTTCGATTTATTTTTCATTCATAACCCCATTTGACCCCCTTCGACGGTCGGTCTCATGTTATGATTCTCACAGATTGTCATTATGATCCAATTCGATTTTTCCAGCATGAAATTGTTGTGACAGGATTTTTCCCTCTATGAGTTTCGATTTATTTTTCATTCATAACCCCATTTGACCCCCTTCGACGGTCGGTCTCATGTTATGATTCTCACAGATTGTCATTATGATCCAATTCGATTTTTCCAGCATGAAATTGTTGTGACAGGATTTTCCCTTCTATGAGTTTCGATTTATTTTTCATTCGTAACCCCATTTGACCCCCTTCGACGGTCGGTCTCATGTTATGATTCTCACAGATTGTCATTATGATCCAATTCGATTTTGCCAGCATGAAATTGTTGTGACAGGATTTTCCCTTCTATGAGTTTCGATTTATTTTTCATTCGTAACCCCATTTGACCCCCTTCGACGGTCGGTCTCATGTTATGATTCTCACAGATTGGCATTATGATCCAATTCGATTTTTCCAGCATGAAATTGTTGTGACAGGATTTTTCCCTCTATGAGTTTCGATTTATTTTTCATTCGTAACCCCATTTGTCCCCCTTCGACGGTCGGTCTCATGTTATGATTCTCACAGATTGTCATTATGATCCAATTCGATTTTTCCAGCATGAAATTGTTGTGACAGGATTTTCCCTTCTATGAGTTTCGATTTATTTTTCATTCATAACCCCATTTGACCCCCTTCGACGGTCGGTCTCATGTTATGATTCTCACAGATTGTCATTATGATCCAATTCGATTTTTCCAGCATGAAATTGTTGTGACAGGATTTTCCCTTCTATGAGTTTCGATTTATTTTTCATTCATAACCCCATTTGACCCCCTTCGACGGTCGGTCTCATGTTATGATTCTCACAGATTGTCATTATGATCCAATTCGATTTTTCCAGCATGAAATTGTTGTGACAGGATTTTCCCTTCTATGAGTTTCGATTTATTTTTCATTCATAACCCCATTTGACCCCCTTCGACGGTCGGTCTCATGTTATGATTCTCACAGATTGTCATTATGATCCAATTCGATTTTTCCAGCATGAAATTGTTGTGACAGGATTTTCCCTTCTATGAGTTTCGATTTATTTTTCATTCATAACCCCATTTGACCCCCTTCGACGGTCGGTCTCATGTTATGATTCTCACAGATTGTCATTATGATCCAATTCGATTTTTCCAGCATGAAATTGTTGTGACAGGATTTTCCCTTCTATGAGTTTCGATTTATTTTTCATTCATAACCCCATTTGACCCCCTTCGACGGTCGGTCTCATGTTATGATTCTCACAGATTGTCATTATGATCCAATTCGATTTTTCCAGCATGAAATTGTTGTGACAGGATTTTTCCCTCTATGAGTTTCGATTTATTTTTCATTCATAACCCCATTTGACCCCCTTCGACGGTCGGTCTCATGTTATGATTCTCACAGATTGTCATTATGATCCAATTCGATTTTTCCAGCATGAAATTGTTGTGACAGGATTTTCCCTTCTATGAGTTTCGATTTATTTTTCATTCATAACCCCATTTGACCCCCTTCGACGGTCGGTCTCATGTTATGATTCTCACAGATTGTCATTATGATCCAATTCGATTTTTCCAGCATGAAATTGTTGTGACAGGATTTTCCCTTCTATGAGTTTCGATTTATTTTTCATTCGTAACCCCATTTGACCCCCTTCGACGGTCGGTCTCATGTTATGATTCTCACAGATTGTCATTATGATCCAATTCGATTTTTCCAGCATGAAATTGTTGTGACAGGATTTTTCCCTCTATGAGTTTCGATTTATTTTTCATTCGTAACCCCATTTGTCCCCCTTCGACGGTCGGTCTCATGTTATGATTCTCACAGATTGTCATTATGTTCCAATTCGATTTTTCCAGCATGAAATTGTTGTGACAGGATTTTCCCTTCTATGAGTTTCGATTTATTTTTCATTCATAACCCCATTTGACCCCCTTCGACGGTCGGTCTCATGTTATGATTCTCACAGATTGTCATTATGATCCAATTCGATTTTTCCAGCATGAAATTGTTGTGACAGGATTTTTCCCTCTATGAGTTTCGATTTATTTTTCATTCATAACCCCATTTGACCCCCTTCGACGGTCGGTCTCATGTTATGATTCTCACAGATTGTCATTATGATCCAATTCGATTTTTCCAGCATGAAATTGTTGTGACAGGATTTTCCCTTCTATGAGTTTCGATTTATTTTTCATTCATAACCCCATTTGACCCCCTTCGACGGTCGGTCTCATGTTATGATTCTCACAGATTGTCATTATGATCCAATTCGATTTTTCCAGCATGAAATTGTTGTGACAGGATTTTCCCTTCTATGAGTTTCGATTTATTTTTCATTCGTAACCCCATTTGACCCCCTTCGACGGTCGGTCTCATGTTATGATTCTCACAGATTGTCATTATGATCCAATTCGATTTTTCCAGCATGAAATTGTTGTGACAGGATTTTTCCCTCTATGAGTTTCGATTTATTTTTCATTCGTAACCCCATTTGTCCCCCTTCGACGGTCGGTCTCATGTTATGATTCTCACAGATTGTCATTATGTTCCAATTCGATTTTTCCAGCATGAAATTGTTGTGACAGGATTTTCCCTTCTATGAGTTTCGATTTATTTTTCATTCATAACCCCATTTGACCCCCTTCGATGGTCGGTCTCATGTTATGATTCTCACAGATTGTCATTATGATCCAATTCGATTTTTCCAGCATGAAATTGTTGTGACAGGATTTTTCCCTCTATGAGTTTCGATTTATTTTTCATTCATAACCCCATTTGACCCCCTTCGACGGTCGGTCTCATGTTATGATTCTCACAGATTGTCATTATGATCCAATTCGATTTTTCCAGCATGAAATTGTTGTGACAGGATTTTTCCCTCTATGAGTTTCGATTTATTTTTCATTCATAACCCCATTTGACCCCCTTCGACGGTCGGTCTCATGTTATGATTCTCACAGATTGTCATTATGATCCAATTCGATTTTTCCAGCATGAAATTGTTGTGACAGGATTTTCCCTTCTATGAGTTTCGATTTATTTTTCATTCATAACCCCATTTGACCCCCTTCGACGGTCGGTCTCATGTTATGATTCTCACAGATTGTCATTATGATCCAATTCGATTTTTCCAGCATGAAATTGTTGTGACAGGATTTTCCCTTCTATGAGTTTCGATTTATTTTTCATTCATAACCCCATTTGACCCCCTTCGACGGTCGGTCTCATGTTATGATTCTCACAGATTGTCATTATGATCCAATTCGATTTTTCCAGCATGAAATTGTTGTGACAGGATTTTTCCCTCTATGAGTTTCGATTTATTTTTCATTCATAACCCCATTTGACCCCCTTCGACGGTCGGTCTCATATTATGATTCTCACAGATTGTCATTATGATCCAATTCGATTTTTCCAGCATGAAATTGTTGTGACAGGATTTTCCCTTCTATGAGTTTCGATTTATTTTTCATTCATAACCCCATTTGACCCCCTTCGACGGTCGGTCTCATGTTATGATTCTCACAGATTGTCATTATGATCCAATTCGATTTTTCCAGCATGAAATTGTTGTGACAGGATTTTCCCTTCTATGAGTTTCGATTTATTTTTCATTCGTAACCCCATTTGACCCCCTTCGACGGTCGGTCTCATGTTATGATTCTCACAGATTGTCATTATGATCCAATTCGATTTTTCCAGCATGAAATTGTTGTGACAGGATTTTTCCCTCTATGAGATTCGATTTATTTTTCATTCGTAACCCCATTTGTCCCCCTTCGACGGTCGGTCTCATGTTATGATTCTCACAGATTGTCATTATGTTCCAATTCGATTTTTCCAGCATGAAATTGTTGTGACAGGATTTTCCCTTCTATGAGTTTCGATTTATTTTTCATTCATAACCCCATTTGACCCCCTTCGACGGTCGGTCTCATGTTATGATTCTCACAGATTGTCATTATGATCCAATTCGATTTTTCCAGCATGAAATTGTTGTGACAGGATTTTTCCCTCTATGAGTTTCGATTTATTTTTCATTCATAACCCCATTTGACCCCCTTCGACGGTCGGTCTCATGTTATGATTCTCACAGATTGTCATTATGATCCAATTCGATTTTTCCAGCATGAAATTGTTGTGACAGGATTTTCCCTTCTATGAGTTTCGATTTATTTTTCATTCATAACCCCATTTGACCCCCTTCGACGGTCGGTTTCATGTTATGATTCTCACAGATTGTCATTATGATCCAATTCGATTTTTCCAGCATGAAATTGTTGTGACAGGATTTTCCCTTCTATGAGTTTCGATTTATTTTTCATTCATAACCCCATTTGACCCCCTTCGACGGTCGGTCTCATGTTATGATTCTCACAGATTGTCATTATGATCCAATTCGATTTTTCCAGCATGAAATTGTTGTGACAGGATTTTTCCCTCTATGAGTTTCGATTTATTTTTGTATTCATAAAATGTTTTCAGTGATAGATATTTCTTACAAATGTACTCATTCCCTATTTATAATTTTTTTTATTCTGCTTTTTTAATAGGCACATTCGAAAGAGTGGCCCGAGGTTCGTTTTCAAGAAACCACCATCAACTTTATTTTTTTATATGACCCGAAACAAAAGTACACCCTGTATCTGATTCCATTTTTTATTACGAATTCAACGATGTATCACATGCCATTGTTTTCTTTTTAGTTTAAAGGAAAATTACATTTTTTCTATTTAAAAAAAAAACTTTAAGTAGGCGTTGCAAACAAATGCTTTGACGTAAATACCTGTCACCGAGCCTGTCAAATATTATTTAATTACACGGTAAAATAGTAATTGTCGTTGTTGTTAGCCTATTTGTCGAGTTGTTGTTTTTAGAGTTATTGTTACTGTTGTCGTTATTATTGTTTATTGTTGAATAGATAATATTGTGTTATTATCGTCGAATATGCCGGGTGAGCATTATAGCCATGAAGAAAAGTTTGACATGCTAACGTGCTACATTTTGTGCCACAAAAATACTGTAAATACAGCAGCAATGTATCTTAATACATATCCAGAAAGAAAGCAGCCATGTAAGTCCATTTTCTTAGAGCTGGCTCGAAATTTAAAAGAATATGGTTCATTTAAAAAGCCTGTTTTATCTCGAAAAAAGGAATCTTCAGAAGAAGCCCAAAATAATGTTTTACAAGCAGTTGTTGAGAACCCTGAAATATCAACTAGGCAAATTGAAAATAATGTAGGAGTAGCCAAATCCACAGCTCAATTTATTTTGCGTAAAAATAGATATCACCCCTATAAATTTAGGATTTGCCAAGGACTTAAACCAGGGGATTTCGAACGGCGCCGAAATTTTTGCGAATGGTATACACGCGCGTGTGAAGAAGATTATAATTTCCCTTCAAAAATAATATGATCCGACGAAATTATGGTCACTAATAATGGTATCTTCAACCGCCGCAATACGCATTACTGGGCTCAGCAAAATCCGCGTGTTAAGAAAATATCAAGACATCAAGAACGTTTTGGGTTTAATATGTGGTGTGCAATTTTAGGAACTAAAATACTAGGCCCGTTTTTTTACTATAATTCTTTGACCGCCGAACGATACCATCATTTATTGCAAAACTATGTAGAAGACTGTTTAGATAATTTACCTCTGGCACAGGTCAATAACTGTTGGTTTCAAGACGGTGCTCCTGCACATAATTCTAGACAAGTTCGAGAGTATCTTTCGCAGCGATTTCCTGGAAGGTGGATTGGAACCTTTAGTGAAGTGTCTTGCCAGCGCGATCCCCTGACTTAACTCCTCTAGACTTCTTCATATGGGGTTTTGTTAAAAACCGGGTGTACCAACATTCTTTTGAAACTGAACAGCAGTTACGAGAATGTGTAACTGTCGCATTTAACAGTATTACACCAGAGATGTTACGTGATGTTTCAAGTTCTACAGTTAGAAGATCATACTTATGTTTGGAAAATAACGGAAACCTGTTTGAACACCCCCTTTGAATTAAATAAAAAATTCGTTAATTTCTTTGTTGTTTTCATTACTTTAAAAAATCATTATTAACCTACTTAAAAATATATTTTAAAAATAGAAAAAATGCAATTTTCCCTTAAACTAAAAAGAAAACAATGGCATGTGTTACATCGTTGAATTCGTAATAAAAAATGGAATCACATACAGGGTGTACTTTTTTTTCGGGCTATTTAAAAAAATAAAGTTGATGATGTTTTTTTGAAAACGAAACGTCGGATATAAGAACTGATATGTTTTCAAATAAAGTCAAAAAAAATAAAATTGATATTGTCAAATTCTCGTTTTTCCCAAATATCTCAGCAGGCCATGAAAATTTTTCAAGTTTCTAAACGGCATGTAAGTAAGCTTTAAAGAACACAACTTTTTCCTAATTTAACCTAAGCTGTATCTCCAACAGGTAGTGAGATTCCCATGCTTAGGATCCTTATCTTGGACACACTGTATAATATAAACAAGATTGGTCCCAGTACAGAACCTTGGGGCATACCATGTTTGACAGATTTCATATTCGATTTAATCCCATGTAATGATACACACTGTGATCTATTGTGCAAATAGGATTCAAATAATTTAAGGGACAGTCCGCGGATACCATAATAGGAAAGTTTCTTAAGCAGAATATCGTGCGAAACACAATCAAATGCCTTCGATAGATCGCACAACATTATGAATGAATGTTTGCCCTCCTCAAAACCTATCACTATACTGGATATGATATTCAAAAGAGCATCGATTGTGGACTTACCCTTTCTATACGCAAATTGTCCAGGGCAGAAAAGAGAATTAACTTCTAAGTATTAATCTGCTTTTGACAATTACCTCGATAACTTTTCCAAGTATAGGTATTATTGAAATAGGTCTAAAGTTGTCGATAATATGAGGGTCTCCTTTTTTAGAAAGAGGTAGGACTACAGATTTTTTAATATTGCAGGAAAAACCCCATGAGAAAAACACTCATTTATTAATAGGGATAATGGGTACGCAATCATATTGGCAATACTTTTGATGATTCTACTATTAAGCTCAAAATAGTCCGAACAATTGGAGTTCTTGAGAGACTGGATACTTTCCATTACTTCCCTCGGGGTCGTGGGGAACAATACGAAGGAGTTAACTGGTGTTTTAAGATTTTTCAAGAAATCTGTCGCTTCATAATTTACTTCATAATTGATGATCCTCCAAGTATCTCTACTGATATTTGGAGAACATGCCAGAAAACTTTCACACGATTCTCGTTTTGCCAGTTGTAAAGACTTTTTGTAATCTTTGCGTAATGTTTTGAATTAAGGTAAAAGACCATGTGAAGAAAAAAAACAAATGTGAATGAACGTTATCATTATTATTATTATTATTAACAATGTTGAAGTTTTTTAAAAAAATATTAAAATTATGATAAACAGTGAACAATCATTATAGGGTTAAAAATATACATATACGAATACACATAAATAAAACAATATATAAACCATTACAGATAATAAATAAATAAATCATTACAGATGTGTAAGCATCTGAAATACTTTGAGTTGAAATACATCATCGTAATATTCCTTTAAGTCATAGTAGGCTAGGCGGGCATAGGCATAGAAGGTGGTTATACAGGGTCCTGCAACAGTGGCGCGGTGTTCCATATCTCTATATAGGAAGCAGATAGGAATCTAATTTTCTATAATATTACCTTATTGCTCGAGCTCGACAAAATGAAAATATTGGCGGTCACACAGGGTGTTCGATTTTTTCTGGGCGGATCCCAACTGTGTCTTTTTAAATGGCAACCTATATTTTTTATCGCTTTTTCGGTTTCTTCATAGAAAATAAAATAAACTTTATGTATATCTGCACTTCGAAAATATTGACGGTTTTCGAGATATCTAGCATGACAGGTTTTTTTTTCCAATATTCGTCACTCAGAATATTTGAAATTATAAAGTGGTGCCAAGTCCAGTTGAAATTTTTTTTTGGTCGAATATTCTACATTGGTAACTCTCTCAAACGATATATCTGAAATCGATCTGTGATATACAGGGTATGAAAAACCGCTTGCCAAATATTGTAAATGAAAATTTGCAAAATCTTCCTTATATTAAATGGAACACCCTGTATATTATTGATCCATAAGAAGCGCCAACGAAACCTCTACAAATTTCATTAAGTATTCCCTATGGCTAAGTTCAATAGTTTTTCTTAAATGAGCATTTCTTTCGAAAAATGGTCATTTTTTCAAAGCGAAATCCATTTGACGACTGATAAGAATATACAAAAAATACCCTTTCCTTAAAATATCGCCCATTCCTAAAATTACCTGTTGCTAGATAAACAAGTTGCGAATTACACCACAAAATGGACGTTCTTGAATAGTTACAATGAATGAAATATTTATTGGAAATCAAGTAGTCTGGCAAATGACAGAACAAAATATTTGGCTGCAAATGAATATTGAAATTTTTAGTCAATCGTGAAGTTGAACTGTCGGTATAATTTCATCAGAATGTTGTTATCAAAAAGTGATTTGATTGATATGATTTTCATATTAGGTGAATCAGACAGGAATTGTTTATTGGCAAGTAGAATTTATTCTCAACGGTATCCAGATAGAAGGCATCCAGATGAAAGATCTTTCCGAAAGGTCTTGGGACGATTCGTTGAAACTGGATCTATTAATTATTCCAAACATGAGCGCATCAAGCCAGCTACTAATGAAGATAATGAATTGCAAGTTCTTCTTGCTGTTGAAGAAGATCCTAGTAGGAGTCAACGACAAATTGGGGAAATAGTGGATATAAGTGAGAGATCAGTGGAACGAGTATTGAAGAAACATCGCTTGCATCCATACCACGTTCAGTTACATCAAGAACTACTGTATGCTGATTTCGAGAAAAGAGTGAGATTTTGCAATTGGGCCATGAACAAAATTCGTCGAAACGAATATTTTTTCAATAATATTTTATGATCGGATGAATCGACATTCCATAAAAATGGATTTGTAGATCGACATAATTACCATTATTATGCGACAGAAAATCCTCACTTATTGAGACAGGTGGATTATCAACATAGGTGGTCGATAAATGTCTGGGGAGGCATCATTGGAGAATATGTAATTGGTCCATACTTTTTTGAGGGACATATGAATGGTGCAATGTATCTCAATTTCTTACGAAATGATTTACCAGGTTTGTTAGATGATATTCCTCTTGACCTCCGCAATAGAATGTGGTTACAACATGATGGTGCACCTGCTCACTATTCGGCAGAAGTGAGAGATCATCTAAATGAAGTATTTCCCAATAAATGGATAGGACGGAATGGGCCTGTACGGTGGCCCGCTAGATCACCAGATTTGACGAAACTAGATTTTTTCTTATGGGGATACATAAAAAATATGGTTTACGTTGAGCCACCAACTTCTCCCGAAAATATGCGACTTAGAATAACGAATGCTTTTCGCAGCATTACACCAGCTGTCTTGCGCAGGGTAGAACAGTCTTTCAAACATAGACTTCAGCTCTGCATTCAAGAAAATGGAAGACATGTTAAACATATTTTATAAAAGTTTCATTATCAACCTTAATTAAACTCTCCCTTTTGTAGTTTTGTAATTTGCCAGTTGACAAATTTGAATATCTAGAACTCAAGCTCTGAATGAATATAATAACATGAAAAAAATAGTTATTTATAATGTTTCTTTCTTTTAACTTGTTTGGTTTGATATTGCACGATTTATGAGTGAAATTCTGCATCCAATGAAAAAATAATTTTCCATTTAGCAAAAAGTGATAGGTACATACATTTATTTCGTTAAAAAATATTTGTTTGGACACCTTCTATTGTACAAAATTGAAACAAGATATCTTTCGTATATTTTTATCAGTCGTCAAATGGATTTCGATTTGAAAAAATGACCATTTTTCGAAAGAAATGCTCATTTAAGAAAAACTATTGAACTTAGCCATAGGGAATACTTAATGAAATTTGTAGAGGTTTCGTTGGCGCTTCTTATGGATCAATAATATACAGGGTGTTCCATTTAATATAAGGAAGATTTTGCAAATTTTCATTTACAATATTTGGCAAGCGGTTTTTCATACCCTGTATATCACAGGTCGATTTCAGATATATCGTTTGAGAGAGTTACCAATGTAGAATATTCGACCAAAAAAAATTTCAACTGGACTTGGCACCACTTTATAATTTCAAATATTCTGAGTGACGAATATTGGAAAAAAAAACCTGTCATGCTAGATATCTCGAAAACCGTCAATATTTTCGAAGTGCAGATATACATAAAGTTTATTTTATTTTCTATGAAGAAACCGAAAAAGCGATAAAAAATATAGGTTGCCATTTAAAAAGACACAGTTGGGATCCGCCCAGAAAAAATCGAACACCCTGTGTGACCGCCAATATTTTTATTCTGTCGAGCTCGAGCAATAAGGTAATATTATAGAAAATTAGATTCCTATCTGCTTCCTATATAGAGATATGGAACACCGCGCCACTGTTGCAGGACCCTGTATATTTTCTTGCTCTCATATATCAAAGAAAATTTTGTAATTACTGATTTTGGGATTGGCAAGGGTAAATTCCGACTTCCTCTCGTGTGGTCATTATTTGATGCTGAGTTGGAGTATTTTTGTGAATTAGACAAACGGTTTCCAAAAGAAATAAACAAGGTACAGTAAAAATTTTCTAACTGATGAAAAGTGGTTTGCAGTGGTCTTGTGACTTTGCCCTACATATTTATTTTTGAATTTAGTAGTTGCTGACTGCAAAAGCCCCAAAAGGTAATTCCATTCACACATAGTCAGTGGGCATACTTGAAGACTGGCTATAAATCGAATCATCTAAAAGAACAATTCGTTCAGGCCAGCCTCAACACCCTACACAGTAGGTTAATGGACTGACACCTCTCAGAAAACAACTACTCCCCTGGCTAATACCACGAAGGGCGTTGGATTATATCCGACATGTGTCAGTGCAGGATTCTTCACAGTAGTTATTCCTGCATATGCTGTTGGCGATACAACTGCAGTTGTATACATACAAATGCAAATAACTTCTGCATATGCTGTTGAATCCTGACATCTGTCGGATATAATCCAACGCCCTTCGTGGTATTAGCCAGGGGAGTAGTTGTTTTCTGATAGGCGTCAGTCCATTAATCTACTGTGTAGGGAGTTGAGACTGGCCTGAACGAATTGTTCTTTGATAATAGGTAATTCCATATCTCAAGTGCGACTCTATCAAGGAAAAATACACAGTTCTGGCTGAGCATTGATTGAGTTCGTTAGAAACAACTCCAACTGCATAGCAGCCAGATGATTTTTTTTTGCATAAGTTTGTTATATGCTCATCAAATTTTAATTTATCATCTATAAATACCCCTGAAAATTTTGTGTGAGTTTTGTTAACTATTAGCGTGATTTTCTATAAGTGAGTCGTCAAAATTGAGTTTGAAGCAAACTATGTTTGTTTTACTTGTGTTGAAATACAGTGAGTGCTTTTCAGATAAAAGTATCCACCTTTAATAACTTTTGTAATACTGGTATTTAGGAAAAATCCAAAAACACGTCAATTTATGTTGGAAGGGGCAAGCATTATGGCTTATTTAAACTTACTGGAAA
Organism: Leptinotarsa decemlineata; assembly: GCF_025532065.1. Taxonomy (NCBI): domain Eukaryota; kingdom Metazoa; phylum Arthropoda; class Insecta; order Coleoptera; family Chrysomelidae; genus Leptinotarsa; species Leptinotarsa decemlineata. Next base: position 3,821,045 of record NW_027412572.1, on the reverse strand, counting down.
AGCCACCCTCTCACCCCTAGCATCATCCCCTTTTTTTTATTACTTCTCATATTTTTTATGTAAAATTTGGATACTCCTCTTTGAGCTGATTTCAAAAATGTATAATACTTGTAGGTTAAAGTGGTTAGTTTATGAGATAAACAATTTTTCTTTTAATAGCACAAATTATACTTATTTTTTACTTTCACCTTATTTGCCTGTAATAAAATGGGTTGTACAACAGTTCAAACTCTTTAATCTTTTTAACTGTGCTATTTATTATGAAGTTACAATAAGTGTTCAAAATGAGTACCATTCACTTCCATACAACGGTATAATCTATTTTGAAATGCCTCTCTGACATTGCTTAATACGGCTGGATTTAATTGTCGACATTCATTTTCTATCCTCTCTCGTAAATCATCCAGAGATTCTGGTTGGGTAGCATAAAGTTTTGTTTTTAAATACCCCCATAAAAAGAAGTCTAGGGGTGTTAAATCCGGTGACCTAGGTGGCCACTCCATCATCTGCCCTCTTCTACCTATCCAACGAGCGGGGAATGTTTCGTTTAAAAATTGTCGGACAGGCATAGCATAGTGTGGGGGAGCTCCGTCTTGTTGAAATACCAGTAAATCTTCGGAAAGGTTATCATCATTTTCTATTGTTGTTGTAATACGTGGGTCAACCCCTTCCCTGAGTAACTCAAGATATGATTCACCATTTAAATTTCCGTTGATGAAGAAAGGTTCGACAATGTGGTCACCTAGGATACCACACCAAACGTTTAACTTTTGGGGATGTTGTGTATGGAATTCACGCATAATATGTGGATCACTTTCAGCCCAATATCTACAATTATGCCTATTTACTAAGCCATTTAATGAAAATGAGCATTCATCAGAAAAGCAAATATTGTTTAACAATTGTGGATTGTTATTGATAAATTGCGTCATTGATTCGCAAAACTCTAGACGACGATCAAAATCATCTTCATTCAACTCGTGCACCAACTTAACTTTGTATAGGTGGTACTTGAATTTATGTAGAACTCGGAAAACTGTAGAAGATGAAACACCGATCGCTCTACTTATTGTTGACAACGATTGGGGTTGTTGAGCCTCTAAGCTGACTTGCCCTAAAATTGCCACTTGGATTGCTTCGTTATTTACGAGTCCCTCTCGCTTATGCACTTTATTGCAAACAGACCCTGTTGTGGTAAATTTTCTCCATCAGTTGAATTACATACTTATGAGTTGCATGTCTTCCGTCATGTAATTCGTTAAATATTCTAGCAGCAGCTCTTGCACAATTATTATTTTGGTAGTATAAACCTACAATTTCAGTTCTTTCTTGCAAAAAGTAAACCATTTCAGCGAAACAAAATAAATAATGTATCAAAGTACACTATCAATAGTGACTACAAATTCTAGTTGACAATGTCAAACTTTAATAAAAAGTAGAGTTTTTTGTTGTTTTGATTTTTGAAGTAGAATAAATAGCACAGTTAAACAGATTAAAGAGTTTGAACTGTTGTACAACCCATTTTAGTACAGGCAAATAAGATGAAAGTAAAAAATAAGTAAAATTTGTGCTATTAAAAGAAAAATTGTTTATCTCATAAACTAACCACTTTAACCTACAAGTATTATACATTTTTGAAATCAGCGAGGAGTATCCAAATTTTACATAAAAAATATGAGAAGTAATTAAAAAAAAAAGGGATGATGCTAGGGGTGAGGGGGTGGCTTTTCCAGTAAGTTCAAATAAGCCATAATGCTTGCCCCTTCCAACATAAATTGACGTGTTTTTGGATTTTTCCTAAATACCAGTATTACAAAAGATATTAAAGGTGGATACTTTTATCTGAAAAGCACTGTATAAGAAGTTTAATTCGCTCCACTGTTCAACCCTATAGAGATCTAGAGTTATGATGTCTCTGACATTATTTTCATTTGTCCCACGCCAAAGGATCGTGGTGTCATCCGTAAAAACAAATGAACGGGAACAAACTTTATTACTTTTTAGTTCTTCTAACAGTTTTTGTACCTTCCAGACATAACTCAATTTTTGTTATATCTTATTTTAATTAATTTCAGAAAGATATCAAGATGTTTGGCTCAAAACTAGGAAACTCCCCATTTTCAGTGAAACCTTCCCTCCGTGAGGATAGTAGCATGAACAACTCATCTGAAGTACGTGCTATTACAAAAAATGGAGCTGGAGATAATAACCAGGACCACGACAAAACTAAATTGATCGTTAATTACATACCACAATTTGCAACGGAAAATGATCTTGTTCAAATATTTGGTCCACTCGGACAACTGGAATACATCAGGATAATGAAAGACTTCAAAACTGGATACAGCTTTGGTTATGGGTTTGTCAAATATTCCAGGCCTTCAGCAGCTGCCAAAGCAATTGCGGTGTTGAATGGATTCCACTTCGGGAATAAACGTTTGAGAGTTTCATATTCGAGACCCGACATGAAAGATTCAAATTTATACATAACATATTTACCAGCAGATATGACCGAACGAGATTTGGACTTTCTATTTGGAGAATATGGAGAAATTGTACAGAGAAGAATCTTGAAAGATAAAATTACCGGTATGCCCAGAGGTGTGGCATTTGTAAGATATTCGAAGGGAAAAGAAGCTCAGGCAGCAATAGCCAATCTTGATGGAAAAGTTTTGGAGAATGCTATGTCACCATTGAGAGTAAGACTATCAGAAGACCACGGAAGACTAAAAGACAAATACTTGGAAGCGTGCAATCCCACGACCTATAACAGGGGAATACCCCAATTCAGAAGAGGTTTGCCTCACAGAGACATTGATGTACCGAGAAGTTTTCAAAATCGTTATGGCAGATTTCCTATGAATGAGATGAGAAATAGGGGTGCTGGAGATGCTTTTCTTCCAAGATCTTTATTCTATTGAGGAATTTGAGAATTTTTATAAAAATAATTTTTGTTTTAATTTATGAATGCATTTTGTCGACGATCAGCTTTTTTTTCTACATGTATCCTGTTACTTTTGTTCTGGAATATTGTTGTTGTTTGAAAGTTGTTCTATGTTTTGTTTTGGCTGATTATCGGCGAATTGTACGATTTTCCTCGTTTTAACTGATGCCCTAGAAGACTGTTTTTATTAATTTTATGTGTATTTATAACTATGACTAATACTTTTCGCGTAAATTGTCATATCGTATATGCTTGATTTCTGTTTGTTTTCATTAAGAATCGCTTAACCGCATTAATCAATCTTGTAGTCTCCAGGACATCATCTATTTTTTATAATTATTACAAAAAATTATAAAAATGGCTTCGCATCTTCATTTCAATCAGTTTTCCTACCACATCGTAAAATATTCATAGTGCAGGATGCGAAACGGACGCCTTGCTCCTCACATAATATAGGACAGTAGTTTTAGGTGGGATACGAAAACTGTGGGAAAATTTTAACGGGGTCCAGAAAAAAACAATTGATAATAATTAAGTGCTATCTATGTATTACTTTGTTTTCAAATCAAAGTCTAAATTATAAAACAAAACCTAAAATTAATGTGAGAAATTACACCGACGGTCTTGAGCCAGTTTTTATAGTTTTGTTTTCGAGAGGAACAACAAATTCGAAGTGTGTCTTCTAGGTAGGCATCCGTTAATCTTGAACGATGTTTGTTTTTCAAAAAATTCATCTTTGAGAAAGATATTTCACATACGTATACCGGGACAAACATAGTGGCCAAATTTATAGCTAGTTTCTTGCAATTACCAAATTTTCCTGGGACATGTTTGGCCCAAAATTCTTTAGTGGATATCGTTTTTTACATTTGTAAAGACACATCTTGCAAATCAATTATCTCTATTAGGAGTGATAATCCAGTCATTTAAGCTTAAATTAAGTAGGAATCTCGGAATTCGAGATACCCATCTGTAAGTCTGTAAATACTTGTATATTGACACCCTAAAAGTTGTCTCAAAACCTACATATGGTAGGGTGTAAGCAACTATTAAATTTCAAGGTCAAAGGTCACAAAAATCGGTTTTTTGCGCTTTTTTTGGAAATATCTCATTTCCTATGGTTTTTTTGCTATTTGTATTTATTATCAATATTGTAGAATACAAAATTCTCTACAAATTTTCTTTAGAAAAATTTTTTATACGGTGAACCGTTTTCGAGGTAGAGGGCGGAGAGCGCGCGGTCACAGCATCACTTCAGGTCAACCTGTGCCTCCGGTCGAAAACGCGCCATATATAGTTGATGAACTATCGATAAATCAATGATTATAAATATTTGTCAATTTTTATTAACTATTATATTATATTTTATCATTTTCTTCATGCATTAAATCTATATCTATTCAATAATACTGATAACCGTTTACTAAAATTAAAAAATAATTAAGAGAAAAACTTAAATCATAATATAATTACATTCCCATTTACACTAATGACATTTTAAATAGAAAATAATTTAGTGCCTCTTTAAAATCTGTAAATTTTAAAATTCTTCCACTACGTCAAATCGAAATAACAAAGATGTATCAGATGGAGTAGTAGAAAGCCAAAAACTTTCTTTCCCAAAAAACAAAGATAAGTTCATTAATATGTTTATTGAAAAATTACAAGCTGCAAATATTACTACTGAACAAGCCAGAGATGATGCGGATGTTCTTATTGTTGAAACTGCAATTGAAGAATCAAAGTTTAAAAAAACTGCAGTTATAATAGGACTAGATATTGATTTACTAGTCATTTTAATTGGGCGTTCACTGTCTTTTTCTTTAAAAAAGTTGGGAAAGGTAATGTAAAAACGGAGATATACTCGACTAAAAGTTTTGATAATTATCCTCATTCTAAAAAACATATTTTATTTCTGCACGCATTAAGTGGCTGTGACACAACTTCTGCGCTTTTTAAAAAGGAAAAAAATAATTTTTAAAAGTTTTTGAGAAACTGACAAATTTGGATGAACTAGCTGCAGCATTTGAGGAAGAAAATTGTTCGGCCCAGAGATTATTAGAGAGTGGAACTCAAACCTTATTGGCAGTCTATAATGCTCCGAAATCTGTGAAAAGTCTCGATCATCTTCGTTATATGCATTACGTCAAGTCTACAAAACTTAATAAACCTGTGCAGCTTTCAAATATTCCACCAACCAATGCAGCTGCTCATCAACATTTCAACCGTATAAATTATCAAGTTCAAACTTGGTTAGGACATGATTTGGAACCCCAGGTATGGGGTTGGGCAATGCGAAACGATTTTCTGGAGCCTATCATGACAATTTTACCACCTGTTTTTTTTTTCATCATGTAAGAGGTTATACATATTAATTAGGTTAAAATCCAAATATAATTCCTATATTTTCATTAACAATTCTGCAATTACATGGGCAAGTAAGTCTTGTTAAATAAATTAATACTGAATAAAAAGTGGATAAGTTAGGAAAAAAATGATAAAATATAATATAATAGTTAATAAAATTGACAAATATTTATAATCATTGATTTATCGATAGTTCATCAACTATATATGGCGCGTTTTTGACCGGAGGCACCGGTTGACCTGAAGTGATGCTGTTACCGCGCGCTCTCCGCCCTCTATCTCGAAAACGGTTCACCGTATGAAAAATTTTCTTGAACAAAATTTGTAGAGAATTTTGTATTCTACAATATTGATAATAAATACAAATAGCAAAAAACCCATAGGAAATGAGATATTTCCAAAAAAAGCGCAAAAAAACCGATTTTTGTGACCTTTGACCTTGAAATTTAATAGTTGCTTACACCCTACCATATGTAGGTTTTGAGACACCTTTTAGGGTGTCAATATACAAGTATTTACAGACTTACAGCTGGGTATCTAGAATTCCGAAGTGAACTTACTATAATGACTGGACTATGATGGCTTTGACAGAATAAACAATTTGGCAGCCACATCTGTCCATTCTGCCGCTACATTAACTTCTAATGGCGATTTAAGAAACGGAGATTGCCCATCTCTGCAAAGTCTTGAAATCTTGAGTAGCAAATTCGTTCCTAAGATCGGGCAGAAATTTTATGAACATTGCAATGTCTTCTTCAGAGTTCTTTTCTTACACGCTTTATATTAGCTTCACCTGTATGTATGTATGTTTGTATGTATGATGTTTGCTTGTCACTCTCAAGCCCAGGATCTGTATCGATAGAATTATCGGCATTATTGCTTGATCTATTCGCGGGCAGATGGCGCTGTATGTGACCTCCTTGATATTTCTTGATCTATTTGCGGGCAGATGGCGCTGTACGTAACCTCCTTGATATATTCGCGAGCAAATGGCGCTGTACGCCTTGATAGGTTGCTCAAAAGAGCAACTACAACTACTACATATGAAATATTCAGATAATTAAATATTTTCAATTACAAGTGATTCAGTACAGAAAAAAAAATTGTACGAAACGGGAGATACATTTTAAAGTCTAATTCTATTATTTGAAAGCAAACCAGAATATGGATTTCAACAATGAAAACTTCATCGTGAATTGTACACCTAAAAAATTCAGTTACTTAAATATTTTTAAAAAATCGAAAAATTCGAATTAAGGTGCTAGACATACAAATAAATTTTTAAATGGTAAACAAATAATAAGACAAAAAGTTACATTGGAAATAAATTTTAGGGGTTGCGTTTTCCACCCCTTACAACCATGGGGTAAACCAAATAAATTTCTGAGTAAGTGTCTTTATATCAAATCAAAAGATTGATTTGAAAAATAAAATTATTTACTGAAAAAATATTAAGAATCCATTAATATTTTGAAAGAAACTTCAAATCAAAACATCAAGACTGAATTGTTTTTTGAAATTATTACTGCAAATTTTCTCTATACTTCGAAACAAATTTTACAACTGTACGCCATGTGTTGGAGATTTACTGCATCTCAGTATTACTATAGAATTTAAGACCTCAACCTTTATTATGATGTTTGAGAGGAATTTTACATTCGTGCACCGTCTGTTAATGATTTATAATACTAGTGACTAGAACTTGAAAAAAAAATTATTTTAGGTAATAAATCGAAATTTAAAAAAATTTTAGACAATAAATCGGAATAAAAAGTGAAAAATAAATATAAATTTATAATTTATATATAATAAATTTTTTTCCAGGCATCGCAATCATTCGGAATTTCAAAATCTTATTTTTAACTGTTTTGAATAATTACACGCATTTGCAGCTTGTTGTAAATTTATGTACCTTCACTCTTATTTTTAGTCTAATTTGACCGGACTAAAATATGGAACCTACTACACCATTTATTGTCTTCATTTTAGAGTCGGGAAGTAGGTATTTGAAGGTAGAAGCTTGATTTAATTTTTTTTCTAGAAATATATTTTTTATATTGAAGCCAACCCTGGATGTGGCATCTATTTCATGGTGAATGTGAATGTGATTCAGCATATTCTGACTTACTGCAACTCAACAATGTTCGTTGGCTAAGTAAAGGTCAAATTATTGAACGTTTCTGGCTGATAAAAGAAGAAGTAAATTCCTTCTTGCAAAACTTAGATTTGGAGGGTGCCAGAAAGCACAAACATACGTAATATGCTGGTTGTAGCTTTTTTAAAAGATATTTTGAAATATTCAAATGAGTTTAACAAAGAACTACAAGGAAATGGAAAATGAATATGTCATCTGATACGAAGCGTGTCTGTCGCAAGCAGGATATCTTTGAAAAAGACATTGTAAGACAAGAATTTATTCATTTTTCGACAATTCTTGAATATAGTAAATATAGTTTTAAAAAACCCGCTTTTAAAGAACATCGAACTGAAAAGTTGAAAATAATTTTTTAAATAAGCTCAAAACAATAACGAACGAAAAATAACAGTATTATTGTGAAAAAAGCGACTGGCGCTTGTTATACAAAAAATATGACACAAGGCGCCCACGCTTTTTACTATTATTAAAAGCTTTTATTTAACTCGACTTGTATGTATGTCAACAAATCTTGCAAGTTTAATTCAACCCACTTCCCGATATCCAATTGATCTGAAATTTTGCATGCTGCTCCAAAACCGATGGTTGTGTAGAAAGAATATCTCTATTGGGAAAAATTTGTCTGAGAATGTTATAAGATGTTTTACAAAGATGACTAATATGTTTAGAAAATCTCAAATCAGAATCAATCCACAAACCCAAGTTTTTGCATTCAGAAAGCCATTTTTCGCCAAAAATTCAATGACTTGTACAATAACAAAATGTCATTGAGAGTAACAAACTGAAATTCAAATTTAGAAACATCAAAGTCAAAGCCTATTATGATAAAATTTAATTGTTTTTCAATATCTCCAATTTTTCGAAAAAGAAGGATAACTTATGATACATCATTGAAAAGGTAAAATCTGCTGGTTCTATCAAAAACAGAAAGAATCCAATGTAGCGCACATAAGAAAAAATATAGTTGATGATGGTGGCCGGAAGACGAAACGTCGGATAGCAAATCTGAAAACACCATTATGTAGCAGGAAAAAAGTGGCAATGTGGAAGTACAATTTATTTTCGAATCCTTCAAAAAATGAAGCCAGACGAAAACCATTTTATGATTACCAATTGTGTAAGTTTCTCTGGGCATTCATTTTAGCTGCATGCAAGTACAAATATTGAAAACCGTAACAGTTTGAGAGGCTCAACATCCATTTTCCACAACACTTATAACAAACAAAACTGGCTTAAAGAATTCACTATCAAAATTTGGAAACTACTCATGAAATACCATTTATAGAACGAAAAATTAAACATTGTATAGTAATTTCGTCTCTATAAACTATACTTATATAAGTATACTGTGCCTAAACCTCTCCCCGTTAGCCCGCCCATGCTTTTGAACAAGCCACCATCTAACCACTCACTGCCAGATGTCTCTACTTTCCGTACTTCGCTTCGACCAATCCGCTGTTTGCCGGTAAATGAGTGTCGTCTTCTTTTAAGGAGAGACGATCCATGATTGTCTACTACGCATTTTATTAAGTTTTATGAATTTTAGTGGCTCAGTTGATGATGTGAATGGCTTTATAAAAAAGTTTGGTGAATGTTTCTATATTCCACGTGATGTAATACATTCATACTTGTGACGTTGTTTTCTGAGATGCTTCAGTTAGTGTAAACCCTGGTGAGTACATTTCCATTAATATTTTGGCATGTTTCCTGCTTAATTTTCCGTTTATTTTCATAAGGAATCGCTTTACTGCATTCATTAATATAGTAGTGCCCAGTACAGCATTCTTTTTTATAATCACTACAAAAAAACATGGTCTTTGCTCCTTCATTTCAACGAGTCTATCTACCACATTCTAAAATGTTCACAGTGCGGATGCGGAAAGACGCTACAATTTTTTGTTCTTTTATTATGTTACAAAATGTATGTTCCTTTAATATGTATATGATCGCTCGATTAGCTCGGATAATGCAGATCTGTTGACTCCATTATTTCTACTCTGTTTAATTGAAGTTATCCACGTTTTTTTGACGTGTAGATCATCGAATTCGGGATAGAGAATATCCGTGGGTAAATTTTCGTTATGTGGACACCCGGCGATTTTGAAAAAATTTTTGACTGTACTTACGTATTTTGATGCGTAGATTACGAATCCGAAAGAAAAAAGCGGCGCTCTCCCTTATTTAAAAAGTTACGGCCCTTCAAAGTTCAGAAAAGGGCAACTTTTCAGCCTTCTTTTTCACTAAATAAACTATTTAAAAACACAAGCATTTATTCACTAGGTCACCTTTACACCTTATTCCTCCTTCTTTAACACTTTTCACTTCAATAATTAACATTTTTCTTATAAAAAACTTAATTTAAAAACGAATGCTTCTCCTGGTGACATTATTCTATTTTTAGGTTAGTTACTAGTGACATTTCAGAAAAAAGCGGTTGGTATTTGCCGTCGCCTACTATTTCAAATTCGTAATACACCACCAAAAACCAATTTACAATCTAAAGAATGAAGGTAAAAATTATTTGAATTACTTTAGGAATATGGACTGCATCAGTCGTACCAACCATATCATTAACCTTAAAAACGTAAAATACAGTGATATGTAACCAAAAAGCAGGTACATTTTTTAACATTTTTATAATTATTTTTATAAATTAATTATGCAAATATAATTAACCATCTGCAACATTTATATCAAGGATGTTCCATCGTTTACCAAAGTTTCAGCAAAAAATGCCAAACATTATTTTTCCTGAAATTAAATACATTGATAAATTAAGTATTACTTTTTTCTCCTTTAGGACACCATCGAAATCTATACAAACATTTCCAGATGTTACAATCAGGTGTATAAAAAAGCATACTAGTTTATAGTAGAATTCATTGCACGGATATTATCCTCTATCCGGATTTCGATGTCTACACGTCAAAAAGTGTGGATAACTTCACGAGATAAACTTTACGAGAACGAATAAAAAATTTAATCTTCAAAAAATAGTTCACGATTCATTCTTATTGTCATAATAATAATGTGTTGAAGGTTTTGTGACGACAAATAATAGTTATAACAAATGTCGACCAGTCTTTTTCCAGTTAGGATCGAGCTATCCGTTAAATACAGTGCGTTTCTTTAATGCCCCCCCCCCTTTTATTTTTTGAACGGGTCAACTCAAAGAATTGAAATTTGGGATAATGAAATTAATGCATGAATGCTTTATTTTAAAGTGAAATTGACAGATGAAACTTTCAAGATGGCGACTGGGCGCCATCTGGGAAAAAAATTTAATGGAAGTGGGGGTCTTGTGACAAATCATTTTGAAGCTCCTGAGGAATACTTCACAACCCTAGAATATAATGTTAATATCTTCACCTACTACAAAATGGCGGAACATTTAATAATTTCCTGAAGACAAACACATTAATATCGATATTTCTAGAAATACTCCTTTTTATTAGGGCAATTTCAACAACCCGATAAGGTTTGTTGAGTTATTTTTTGTTTATAAAAACTACAGAAAATGTCAGTATGACAATGAACATCATTGTTCAGTTAGAATATTCTCATTTAGTTTTCGGTTTTACTAGTAGAAAGTGTCCTAAAGGACCGCGGGTTTGGAGGGAGGCGTGCCACTACGCATCGTGTCCGCCATTTCCCCACGCCATTCGCCGTAATGGCCTCCTGACCTCCCAGACCTGGCCCTCAGGGACTTCGACGCCCATTCCCAGCCTGGGTACGACGTTAGGATTACGTGTCTCGGCAAACCTTTGATTCGGGATTGGTTGGAGGACTGGCCCCGCCATGAAGTCACCCCCAAGCCTCTCTCTCTGCTTCAGGGTGACCCCCTGGCCTACCACCACCCCCTAGCTCTTCTGTTAGGGCGCCAGTTCCGAGCTGGATCGGGACACGAGGCGCGCCTGTGTGCAGCGTGTCCGCCACCTCCCAGGGACCGCTAAGGGTTTCCCCCTGGAGGCATCTCGACGCCTGGCGTCGGACGACCTGCACTACGTCGTTCCCAAATTCTCTTTCGACGTCGTTTTCGAAACTTTCCCTGTTTCGAAAATTCTGTCCTTCGTTATAGCATGAGTTTCTTGTCGGGTTCGACAATGGCAATGATTCTTTTGGAATTTTCGATTCCACAGGATGGCTGTACACCCTGTGTATTCTTGACCTCCATAAAGTTAGTAAGGCATCTTGCAGTGAAATTATTGAAATATACTTTTTTTATTGTCGAATAATTGTCGAAAATTTGTCGTGAAACAAAAATAATTGTCGCGCATCTTTTTTTTATAAGGGATAGCCCTGCTAACTTGATATAAAGTTAGCACAGCACCTGTAGTAAAATTTTTATTATAACTGAATTATTAAAACATTACTAGTATTTGTATAATAATTGTCGTAACCCAATCCATATAAAAAAATCCTGAAACGTATTTTTTTGGAAAATATTGCGTTCTTCGTGTCATACCTTGTACTATATGGATATTTTGAACCATATGGCAACACCGCAACAGGCGTATTTGATTTCTTCATATATTTTTAAATAATAGGTGGCAAAGCCACCTATTCAAAAAAAAATTGGAGAGCGACAATTGTTTTTACAACAACACTTGTCAAAAAAATCCATGGCTAGAACTCGTGGCTGCTTTCACACTGATCAGAAATAATATGTTTTTTAGAATGAGGATAATTATCAAAACTTTTAGTCGAGTATATCTCCGTTTTTACATTACCTTTCCCAACTTTTTTAAAGAAAATTTCTTGTTCGTAAGACAGTGTACGCCCAATTAAAATGACAAGTAAATCAATATCTTGTCCTATTATAACTGCAGTTTTTTTAGACTTTGATTCTTCAATTGCAGTTTCAACAATAAGAACATCCGCATCATCTCTGGCTTGTTTAGTAGTAATATTTGCAGCTTGTAATTTTTCAATTAACATATTAATGAACTTATCTTTGTTATTTCGATTTGACGTAGTGGAAGAATTTTAAAATTTACAGATTTTAAAGAGGCACTAAATTATTTTCTATTTGAAATGTCATTAGTGTAAATGGGAATGTAATTATATTATGATTTAAGTTTTTCTCTTAATTATTTTTTAATTTTAGTAAACGGTTATCAGTATTATTGAATAGATATAGATTTAATGCATGAAGAAAATGATAAAATATAATATAATAGTTAATAAAAATTGACAAATATTTATAATCATTGATTTATCGATAGTTCATCAACTATATATGGCGCGTTTTCGACCGGAGGCACCGGTTGACCTGAAGTGATGCTGTGACCCCGCGCTCTCCGCCCTCTATCTCGAAAACGGTTCACCGTACAAAAATTTTTTTTTAACAAAATTTGTAGAGAATTTTGTATTCTGCAATATTGATAATAAATACAAATAGCAAAAAACCCATAGGAAATGAGATATTTCCAAAAAAAGCGCAGAAAACCGATTTTTGTGACCTTTGACCTTGAAATTTAATAGTTGCTTACACCCTACCATATGTAGGTTTTGAGACAACTTTTAGGGTGACAATATACAAGTATTTACAGACTTATAGCTGGGTATCTCGAATTCCGAGATTCTTACCTAATTTAAGCTTAAATGACTGGATTATATTGGGCAAACACGACATCGAAACAGTCTTCAAATCCACGAGGAAGATACAACAAAGCCTCAGGTCGGCTAAAGACAAAAGAGACCCATTATCAGCAACAGGGGTCTATCGCATTCCGTGCAGTTGTGAGAAAGTATATATCGGAACTACCAAACGATCCATGGGAACAAGACTGAAAGAGCATAAAAGCTAGTGCAGACTAGGCCAAACAGACAAGTCAGCTGTGGCAGAACACGCACTGAGTGAAGGAGACCACAGAATCTTGTTTGAAAACACAGAATTGATTGCCCCCAACCAGGGATATCATAGCCGACTGGTACGGGAGGCAATAGAGATCCACAAACACACGGATAATTTTAACAGAAGAGAAGAAGCGGCGAACCTCAATCAAATATGGAACCCCATTTTAAAGAATTCGAGAATAACGATCAGGACAACAGGCAGCAAGATTGTTAATGTTCCAGGTTCAAGTTCAGGTACGAATACAGGTACACATTCAAGTACAAATACAACTGATTACCTGACAAGGCATAAATACGCTTTACGAAGCCTAAAAGGGTAGTCATCGGACAGCAAACCATGATGGTTAAACCTCTGAAGAAGCTAGCCACTCGCGCCAGCGAAACGTCAGGAAGAAATTCCAAAAACCCACGGCTTTCAAACTCGAAAAGTAACGACACTGAAATTCTTAAAGCTATCGGCGAACTCAAAGGCCAAAAAACAAATACAAAGACATAACGCCGCTACGAATTAGTCCACGTGGACTGAAGAACTGGCGGTTCGTATTGAATAATTTCTACTAACTGAGTTTTATGATTGGCTGAAGAATCATAAAATTAAATTTGAAGTCATGTTACGGTGATCAATAGAATGTAGCAATGAGTACCTCCGTTGTGTCGTCAATGTTCAGCTCAGGAACTGATCGCGATTTGAGTGTTGAAATTCGATATTGGTGAAGTTATAATTACTTGAAATTTGTGTTAATTGTTTGAAATTTGGCGTCCTTGGACATGTACTAATAGTAATAACGACTGTGATAACAACGTAGACTTTTTCCTGTGCAGTGATTCCAATAGCGATGGTGAACAATGCGAAAAAGAGATACCAGTGAATAAGATTCGGATGCATTTGAATACTGAAACAGAAAGTATGTTTCAATGTATATAAGAATCTACATATCAAGCTTGGTTTCGAGGGAAAAAAGCTATCACAAATAACATCAGATTTGACAGAAATTCCTTTCTTGACTGTACGTAAAATATTCAAAAACAAACCTTATGAACGCAAGACGCGATTTGATGCGGGATTACCAAAACCTTTAGATGTATATCCAATGAAATCATTAAAAAAACAATACACAATTGTTACAAAAGCAATGAGATTCCTACAATTGAAATCATAAGGAAGAAATTGAATAATTCCGGCCATAACGTGAGCTGCTGTGACAAAACTCTTCAGAATTGGATAAAGAAACTAGGATTTATATTCAAAATAATAAACAAACGTCAAGCAGTTATGGAAAGCAGAAGAATAGCGGAATTGTGTAACATATACATGGAACAAATAACTATAGACAAGAACAACTGCAAACTTTCTATTTGGACGAAACTAGATATGACACTCACGACACAGTTACGAAAGGGTGGACTGATGGTTCGAGAATGTGTACGCCTAACAAAGGATCGCGACTAATCATTGTGCATTGCGGAGGAAGTAATGGATGGGTTCCGAACTATTCGAAATTATGTGGAAAAAACTTGAGGACTGCAATGTTGACTATCATAAGAACATGGAAGCTAATATTTTTGAGGAAAGGTTTGAAAACACATTGGTCTAAATTTGGATGCGAATAGTGTAATAGTTCTTGACAACGCTTCGTATCATTTGCGACAGCTCATCAAAGTGTATAACTGAAGAGAAAAAATACAAAGTTTTTTTATGGATAACAATTTGTATTTTGAAGATAATCATACCAAAAACCTACTGCTTCGAATTTCACAGACAAAAACATTTAAAAAAGTATATGCCGTTGAGAGTATTGCTGAAAAGTATGGACACACCATATTGAGATTTCCCCCCTATTTTTGTGTTTTCAATCCCATCGACTTGATTTGGGTAAAATTAAAACAAAGCATCAGGCGTAAAAAGAATTTTCTAAAATTTGATAAGAAGGTGATAGAGCTAGTTGAAGAAGAAGTAGCTAATATTACCGAAGAAGACTGGCAGAAAAGGATTAAGAAAGTAATTTTAGTTGAAAAAGACTATATGGAGATTGGACACTTCCATATCAATAGTGGAAATAAATTCATTATTGATTTAAATGACAACAGTGATAGTGAAACGGAGAATATGGAAGAGGAATTATCAGAAGCTTTCGAAGAAAGTTATATATATATATGTATATATATATATATATATATATATATATATATATATATATATATATATATATATATATATATATATATATAATTCTAGGTCTTCTAATTGAAACCACAAATGTGCGGTTAGCTCCTGTTGGTGACACCGTGCATATGTGATGTTTTTCATGTTTGGTAACCAGTTGTTGTCCATCTTTACAATTGGCTGCACCGCGCTGATGAGGCCAATAGCCAGAAACACGTGTCCGCGGTTTGCCCCTATTTTTTGAGTGTTCTGTCCACGAATTTTCCCCTTTTGATTTATATCATACACACTCGTTAATATTTATATCTCTGTATATATATATATATATATATATATATATATATATATACACATTAGTGCTTGTATATATATATATATACATTAGTGCTTGTATATATATATATATACATGAGTGCTTAGTATATATATACATATATATACATTATATATACATTTTTGCTTAAGGGAAGGGTGTACTATTTTTCTATTCTTTTTTTCAAACAGAGTATTGAATTGATTTTAACTGATTTCTTATGGAAAGAGTAGTAATTGATATATCTTCCTGAATTAGTAGGTTTCACATACCAATCGGTGATCAAAAAATTATCAGTTTTACGGATCACTTTTGTATCAAGAAAAGGAGGGGTCTGATTATTTTCTAATTCGATAGTGAATTGTAATTTTTTATCATATCTATTGACAACATCAAGAATTTCATGAGATTTGTCATAAGGTATTGCACAAATGACATCATCAACGTATTTCTTTAAAAAAGGAATTTCAAAACTCAGTTTAGGAAGTATGTTTTCAAAAAGATCATCCATTACATATTGAGCTATAATAGGAGAAATAGTAGCTCCCATTGGTGTACCAAGAATTTGTTTATAGTATTCACCTTCGAAAGAGAAATAACTTGAGTTGAAGATGAAATCAATTATTTCAATAAACTTTTTTTGGGTTATTGAACATTTTTTATTTATATCATTCCATCTTTTGATAATACTTTTCTCCACTAGATGCATAGGTATATTGCTAAAAAGTGAAATCACATCAAGGCTGATCAGAATATAACCTGGAGGTAATGATTTTTCGTTTATAAAATTGGAAAAATCGAAAGAATCCTTAATATAGAATTCATTTTCATAATTATAGGCATCAGTGAGAATTTTAGTGACCATTTGGGCAATTTTGCTATTTGGAGCATCAATGGAAGAAATAATGGGTCTCAATTTCATATCAGGTTTATTTACTTTAGGTCCATAATATTTGGGTGATACAGAATTATAAATCATATACATTTTTGCTTCACCTTCTGATATCATTTTAGATTTTTTCAAATCTGTAATGATTTTATTTGCTTTTTGTTGAATTGTTGAAACAGGATCTCTATTAAGTTTAACATAAGAATCACTATCATTAATAATCTCAAAAGATTTTTCAATATAATCAGATTTTTTCATAATCACTGTCACGTTGCCTTTATCAGATCTTGTAAGTATCAATTCTGGATGATTTTTCAAAATTTTTTTTGTTTTTTCAAATAGGGAATTAAGATAATTTTTATTATCATGTGGTTTCTGGAAAAAGTTAGTGACAATATTACCATTGTGAAGGTGGCCATGCATTTTCATCCATGTGTTTGGTGAAAGAGAGGCGAGCGCGCTATTCCGCCATAGGTCGTTTCACCGCAATTATTCACATGGCTAGCCATGGATATTTTTTCATTGATAGACTCATTGCTGGAAACGAACTGATGTGATTGGAAATGATTCTAATGATGATGAAAATCCTTTTTTTTTATGAAATGAACCGCATTTTATTGAAATTGTACAAACAACTGATAATAATAATGAAAAATAATTCCAAATAGAAATTCGTTGCTAGGAATATTTTTTCTGTCAATTAATTGAATACACCCCCTTCTACCCTTAATTCAATTTTCATTAGAAAAAATCATAAATCCTTACAAAAACACATTGCTGGGAAAATTTTTCCATGAAACCATCCAATTTGGCATGCTTAATAACCCCAGAAGGGTCGCTGATGTGGTCTCGCGAAAGAACACCCCCACCTACCCTTAACTCAATTTTCATAAAAAAAATCATAAGTCCTTGCATAAACACATTGCTGGGAGTATTTTTTCAAGAAACCATCGAATTTCGCAAGCTTGTTAACCCCAGCAGGGTCGCTGATTTTGTCTCACGAAAATACACCCCCTTCTACCCTCAATTCAATTTTCATTAAAAAAATCATAAGTCCTTGCAGAAACACATTGCTGGGAATATTTTTTCATGAAACTATCGAATTCAACGAGCTTGTTAACCCCAGAAGAGCCGCTGATTTTGTCTTAATTAAGTGGCTGTGACACAACTTCTGCGCTTTTTAAAAAGGGAAAAAAAACATTTTTAAAAGTTTTTGAGAAACTGACAAATTTGGATGAACTAGCTGCAGCATTTGAGGAAGAAAATTGTTCGGCCTAGAGATTATTAGAGAGTGGAACTCAAACCTTATTGGCAGTCTATAATGCTCCGAAATCTGTGAAAAGTCTCGATCATCTTCGTTATATGCATTACGTCAAGTCTACAAAACTTAATAAACCTGTGCAGCTTTCAAATATTCCACCAAGTGCAGCTGCTCATCAACATTTCAACCGTGTATATTATCAAGTTCAAACTTGGTTAGGCCATGATTTGGAACCCCAGGTATGGGGTTGAGCAATGCGAAACGATTTTCTGGAGCCTATCATGACAATTTTACCACCTGCTCCAGAAGATTTGCTAAATACAATTTTCTGCAACTGCAAGAGTGGTTGTGGTTCGCGATGCGGATGCAGGAAAGCGGGCTTGCAATGCTCTTTAGCTTGTGGCCAATGTAATGGGCAAGCTTGTCTCAATGCTCTACCATATCAGAGCGACATTAACGAAGATGGAACCTTTGACCCCGAAATCATGGAAGAACTTGAGACAAATGTCGTTGAAGACGATAATGAAGACCAGTTTGAAATTTACCAGCAGCCAGAAGACGACGATGAAGAGGAAGAAGATGATTAAAATTATAAATTGTAGTTTTTGTACCCTTTATTCCATTTCTTTACTTTCAATAAAAATAAATGTATTCAATGATATTTTTCAATAAAAAGATTAATTCATAATTTATTTGTTTTTTTTTTCATCATGTAAGAAGTTATAAATATTAATTAGGTTAAAATTCAAATATAATTCCTATATTTTCATTAACAATTCTGCAATTACATGGGCAGGTAAGTGTTGTTAAATAAATTAATACTGAATAAAAAGTTGGTAAGTTAGGAAAAAAATTATAAAATATAATAGTTAGTAAAAATTGACAAATATTTATAATCATTGATTTATCGATAGTTCATCAACTATATATGGCGCGTTTTTGACCGGAGGCACCGGTTGACCTGAAATGATGCTGTGACCGCGTGCTCTCCGCCCTCTATCTCTAAAACGGTTCACCGTATAAAAAATTTTTTTAAACAAAATTTGTAGAGAATTTTGTATTCTACAATATTGATAATAAATACAAATAGCAAAAAAACCCATAGGAAATGAGATATTTCCAAAAAAAGCGCAAAAAAACCGATTTTTGTGACCTTTGACCTTGAAATTTAATAGTTGCTTACACCCTACCATATGTAGGTTTTGAGACAACTTTTAGGGTGTCAATATACAAGTATTTACAGACTTACAGCTGGGTATCTCGAATTCCGAGGTGAACTTACTATAATGACTGGACTAAATAGATATAATTGGAAAACTTAGCTTTAAGTCAGCTTTAGGAATTACTATATCAGTTACTTCGACTATACCAGTTTGCCACAACTGCCATGATATGTTGCGGACCTGCCCAGAATACCTTCCAGCCAATGGAAGGTTGAGAGACAGACTGGTTCATTGCGCCGTTGACGTTAGCCTACTAGCACCATATATAAGTAAACAGAAGTAAATTCACTCCCGTCGGCCTCTTTGATGTTTCGGGTCGAGATTTTATTTGTTGCTAGCATGTAGCGGGGCAGAAGGGTGCAGGCTAAGAGCTGTTGTGCACGAGGTTCGATCAAAAAATATGTGACCATGATCTGACTTCATTGTTACGAGGTGTTCCCAATAAATAAGACAAGGTGGTGAAATAAACGTATATTTTATGTAGTAAGATTATGCAATTTAGGTCAAAAACGTATGCTAATATATTTTAAAGGTTTTTCAGAATGATAAGTTTTTGATTTTTATTTTACATTTGTTTTCAAATTTCTATTGACAAATTTCAAAGTATAATCAACTCTTACCCTTGTGAAAAGAGAAAATAAATAATCCAAAGGAAAATTATCACAAGGGTGGGAAATGTTGATTTTTGAAAACATTGTTTTAAGCTGGTTGCCTATGCAATCAGTGGCACATAAATTGCTAAAATGATTAGGAAATTTTGTCTCTAGATGAATGATACATTATAAAAATGAATCTGGAGGCATATATAAACTTCCAAACTGTTTGGCTACTGTATTACTATATGCCTTGAAATGACTATATACTTACATTTGTTTCATTCAGTGTCGTACTAGCTGCAGTGGCAAAATTTCTACATACTTCACATGAATGTTTTCTTACACATTTTCTCAAAAGATATCCACAAACATAGCCCAAGTTGTTGCCTTCTAGAGTGGTTAGAGTTCCATAATCATTTGTCTCTACTTCTCAAAGGTTTATTGGGATTTTTTGGAACTTCCACAAGAATCTTCATTCTATTTATGTCTGCATCTGTAATATTCATATTTCTATCAACTCACATTTTATTATTCCAGAAAAGTTGTGGAAATACCAACTAATGAATGAAGAAAAGCGAATAACATTGAGTGGTTTCGACAGAAAAACA
This sequence comes from Leptinotarsa decemlineata, assembly GCF_025532065.1. Lineage (NCBI taxonomy): Eukaryota > Metazoa > Arthropoda > Insecta > Coleoptera > Chrysomelidae > Leptinotarsa > Leptinotarsa decemlineata. Next base: position 3,800,666 of record NW_027412572.1, on the reverse strand, counting down.
AAATCATTCGACGAAAGTATGGTCATTACTTTGCAGTGTCAGGAAATAGTTTACGAGAAGAATATATTGCCGAACAGATAAAAGCTATTTCGTCAACAGAACAGTCAACAGAAAGTGGTCACTTGGGATCCGCCGATGTCAAGAATGCCAATTATATTGATTCCTTGCGAAAAGATTCGAACTGTATATTTATTAGCGTCTTCTGAAGTCGCTAAATTTTAGATTTTATATATACCTAATTTTCATGATTTAAATATTCAGCGAACCATAACTCATCTCACATAACGATCTTCTATTATGTAATGGAAATACATATGGATTCAGTTCGAGAAATTTTATCACATTTTTAATGACGAACAGAACAATGAGACAGGTGAAATAACTTCGACTCATGTAAAAATCTTATTTGAGAATCTTTTTTTTAATGCGTCTCAAAGTGCTTCTTCATATGATCTCGCCTGTGGTGAATCTTTTGCCACATTCGATACAAATGGGTGGCTTATCTCCAAAGTGCTTAAACATATGCTGCTTGAAATCGACTTTATAATTGAATTTCTTTGTATTCACATTTGAATGGTTTGTTCAACATATGTCGTCTGAAATGTGGTTTCAGGAGAGCGCCAGTCAATTTTTTGTCCCATATTTGCCACATTTGAAGAGTCGGGTTTCCATGAATTGAATTGTTATGCTGTTGGAGATGACAAGTATGTAGGGACAGTGTGAATCTCGTTAATCCATTCGTGCGCGTTACTAATTGAATGACAAGGCATTTGGCAAGTGCGTCATCCGCGGGAATGTAGCAATCGCCTAGCCTGATCTTGAAGTGTATCCTACAACGTCCGCTCGAACGGCGTCACGTCTAGGGAGACTAATGCCTGCAGATGTTCGGCCTACGAATATTTCCAGCCTTTTGAAGCCTATTGGTTCGTTCAGTGAAAATATATGCGATGAAAAGTACTGTCAAAGATACCCTACTAGAGACAATGAAAAAGCAGTGTTAGATCTTTCCATATCTGCTAGACGTGGGTGGTGATCGGTGTTGCTAACTCGCCCTTTTGACTGTTGGGAATCGTCCCCATGAAGTCGTACGCTGAGCTGATAGATGAGGGCAGGGCCGTCAACGGAATTGTCGTTACTAGAGACCTGCCATAAATCTCAAATATCCTGAGTGCATTGACCGTAAATTTGGAACTCTACCTCTTGTGTCTACGACGAAGGGTACTTCTTCAACTGGCCACTCATCTCCTCAAGTGTCGCTTGCTTCACGTCCTCATACTTGGTGAACTTTTTTCCGCGTTCGCTTTAAGGGAAACCCCATCCTCGTAGCAGACTGCAACGTCGACTACAAAGACCCTTTCATTATCTCTCAAGACCAAACTTGTCGGTACGTTGACAGATTACATTAATCAGCCTACTGCCCGTGAGCACAGCGACTCAAATATTTGTGAGAACAGATGTTGTCCCTCCTGTATAAAGTGCCTATACCTTGGGAAGTGATCTTCAAATTGGTAAATTCCAACTGGAGTTGATGGTCCTTTATGGCTTAGAACTCCTTGATACTACTGGCCTGTTGAACCTTCAGATTCCTTACCGCCATGCCGGAAAATTTAACCTGGTCAGGACTCTGAACAATTCCTCTGACAACTTCGTCATCGAGACATACCTCCTCAATACAGCAAGCCGTATTATCTTATGTAACCTCGGTAAATCCGGGCCTTCGTTCCTAGTTCGTGTGTAGAAGATGTGATTGATGAAGAATTTGACGAACGACTTGACGAATCTCGTCATGCGCTTGTGTAAGCGCCGTTTTTGATGGCGCATTTAGCGATAGCGCATAACTACTTCGGGTACATGTATCTTTTGATCAACTCTAGTTTCTTCTTATGCTTTGAGGGTTTTACGCTCGCTGTCCAATGTATACAGTCAGCCAGTCTACGGAGAGAGTCGACCCCAGTCGCTTTCCAAGGAGTGAGGTCGATCCCAAGATATTGGAACTCACATATTTGATTTCGTCGCCTCTGATATTCAAGTTCGGGGTTTGTTATCGCCCAAGTCTTTCGCAACGGTCTGATCTTCAGCGGATTCATCGACCAAGGTCAGGTCGTCCGCAAAAGCCAGTACTGATACACCTTCTTTTCGCTTATGATAATGTTTCCCCCCGATTCTCAAGGAACGTCAGCAACGGGTCCACGGCCGCATTGAACAAAAATAGGGACATCGGGTAATCCTGATTGATGTTTTATATCTACATTCCCATCATAACCTCTTTTCGCTAATGGTAATTTTTCCCCCGATTATCGAGGAACGTCAGCAACGGGTCCACGGCCGCATTGAACAAGAATGGGGACATCGGGTAACCCTGATTGTTCCCTCGTAGCAGTTCTATACCTACATTCCCATCACAACCCTTGATCACTGTTTTGAAACCTTTTTAGCTACGGCTAATGTAACTGGGTATGTCTTGAACATACCCCGCCTTTTTTTGTCCTATATAGTCGCTTGTACTTCCTTTAGAATGGCCACATTGTTAGCTGTGAAATTTTTCTGTCGATAACTAAATTCAACGTTCACCAGTTGACGATTAATGACGGATCGGCGAACCCAATCGCCGGGACCACATCAGCACATCTACTTTTCTATCTACTCCAATTACCTGGGCACGTTGATTGTTCCTTACTACTCCAAAGAGTGCACTCAATTCTCTTATTTTCAGGTAGGGAGGGTTCTGGTCTGTTCGAGGTCGCAGAGTTCATCCTTGACGATCAGGTCCGTTACACGCTTCATGTCTTTCTGGACAAGCTGTTGAACTCTCTCGTAGTTGCGCTTTCGTTGGTTCGTTCTTTTATTTCTAGAAGCCCGTTTTTCTCTTGACTGGGTCTGTCCAGGAATTATCTGCCCTTCGGTTGGTTGTATGGGTGGGGTGCCTCACTATGCATTCTGCGATTGTTAGCAATCGCAGTGCCGATCCGGATATTCCCCACCTTTCACCTCGTCCGTCAACTTGTGGTAACTGCTGATCACCAAAGTGGCCAGTGTTCTCCGCCAAGTCACCTCATCCCCTACTCCTTTGGGGGTGCAAATACTTGGGTCAATGTTGTGTACCGGCAGCGCCTCAACCTGTAGGGTGGCTCCCCCGGAGTAATCTGGATCATTTATCTAATTATGATTCCTAATTATGGTTCTCGTTGTTTAGCCACGCTCTCTTTCTCCAGTTGCCCGCCAACATCCGGTAACGATTGGTTCCAGTGTTTAATGTTTCTTGCTACTAGTTCAAGATTTCAAAGCATAGCTCCTAGTTACAAGGATCTTACACCACCTTCTGCATTGGATGTCCCATCATCTTTCTCCTGTTCTAGAGGGTATAATGGTCAATTTTTACTGGCTTGCTATAACCATTATAGGAATCATGCCGACCTAGTTTTGCTTTACCTCCGCTCAAGATTTTGGAGTTTGGTCAGCATGCTTCTGGGTGCGCCTTACGGCTAGCACTTCTACCACCGTCCGTGCACATTTTGAGTTCGAGTTTACCACGACGGAGTCTGGCACTATTCCCTGTCCCTTATGGCTAGGTACAACTCGAACAAATCGAGACACCGGACGGCTATTTGCGAATTGGAGTGACTCGACGACTGGGGCTTCTTCGTTGAATTTCTTTCTGGCAAGTCGACTGGCACCTTCACGCGGTACCGCCGAGGAAACGCGATTCTGGGTATGCCTACGCTAGCGGCGAACAAACATCAACCGTGGTGAGCTCCAAGGGCTTGATCGAAATGCTTGAACCACGTGAATAGCAGGTAGGTCATAACCGTGGGGGACATGTATGAGCACCTAGCCATAAGGGACAGGGAATAGTGCCAGACCACGTCGTGGTAAACTCGAACTCCAAATGTGCACGAACGATGGTAGAAGTGCTAGCCGTAAGGCGCATTCCAGAGGTGTGTGACCAAACTCCAAAACCCTGTGCAAAGGTAAAGCAAAACTTGAACTAGGCCGTCATAAATAACCTCTATGATATCTATGGCAAGCCGGTACCAAAAAAATTGACCATTGTTACCTCTACAACCGGAGAAAGATTGTGAGACATCAAGTAATGTAGGAGCAACGCTTGAACTAGCAGCCAGAAACATATAATACTGGCACCAGTCGTTAGCGGATGCTGGCTGGCGACTGGAGAAAGAGAGCGTGGCCAAACAACGAGAGTCACAATTAAGTAAACAAAACCGTTGTGCATTATGGTGATGAAGCCGCTTGAGAGAAATAATCCGGGTTAGGCTCCAGTTGGATTACCCGAGAGATGACCCGTCAGCGAATCCCGTTAATGTGCTGCCGGCACACAACATCGACACGATTCTCCGCGGGATGTGGCCAAAACATTCGAGTTGTACCTAGCCACAAGGGACAAGAAATAGTGCCAGACCCCGTCGTGGTAAACTCGAACTCAAAATGTGCACGGACGGTGGTAGAAGTGCTAGGCGTAAGGCGCACCCAGAAGCATGCTGACCAAGCTCCAAAATCTTGAGCAGGGGTAAAGCAAAACTAGATCGGCATGATTCCTATAATGGTTAAAGCAAGCCAGTAAAAATTGACCATTATACCCTCTAGAACAGGAGAAAGATGGTGAAACATCAAATTCGGAAGGTGGTGTAAGATCCTTGTAACTAGGAGCTATGCTTTGAAATCTTGAACTAGCAGCAAGAAACATCAAACACTGGAACCAAAGAGAAAGAGAGAAAGAGAGCGTGGCTAAACAACGAGAACCATAATTAGGAATCATAATTAGATAAATAATTCAGATTACTCCGGGGGAGCCACCCTACAGGTTGAGGCGCTGCCGGCACACAACATCGACACGCCGGCCATCGAGCTGTCTTTCCGCTGGATGTGGTCAACACACCAGAGGCCATGTCCACAACTCCCACTGGAACTAACAAGAGTCTAACTCTCCTATTCCCAGTGAAGGGACAATATGACTGCGAAACATGCAGGCGATCTGGCCGGAGGAATGACATTGCTTCAGACAGCCAAGCAAGGTGCGCAACACGTGCAAACTGACCACTCGACCTTCAAGTTTGTCTAGAAGTGCCAAAGGTGCGAAAATTACTACCAAAGATGGAAAACTATTAACATACACCAGCACCAGCATCACTGTTAAGGAAAGGTCACAGTGGAACAAGGGGATTTTTCCTGCCCAAAGAGGGGGCGCCACTGGAGGCCGCAATCAAGCTAGACGTCAGTCGGCTGATTAACGCAAGTACCGCAAAACGGATTAGTGACAAACGTCACGATCTGCGGCGCATTTAAGCGAGACGGACAGCATCGGACATCGGACAGCCCACCCTCCACACACATACTGGTGACAGGGCAAACTCTTATTCGACTCGGAGTCGAATGATGACGGAATATTTAATATATTCCAGCCGGTGCCCGAAGTTTTAGCCGAGTAGAGAATAAGCTGACTTGGCGGAGAACACTGTCCACTTCGGTGATCAGTAGAAACAAGTTGATACCCGAGTGCGGGATAGATCCGTCATAAGTCGCCAACTGGCTACCGATAACGATCAGCTCAGTGATTAGTCGATTGTTCTCCGAAATAATTGACGAAATCTTGGGAAAACACTTTAAATTTAGTTATCGACAGAAAGTACTGGCGACTATGAAGAAGGAAGAAGGGTATGTTCAATATTGGACATATCCAAAGCTTTCGATATGGTGCCACACGAAGCTGTCGAACCGTCTGTTACTGGGATAGGAGTTCCTTCTCACATAGCCAGTTACATCAGCCGTAGCACAAACAGTTGTGATAGGAATGTAGGTATAGAACTACTACGACGGGTGAAACAGAGTGACCCCATGTCTCCATTCTTGTTCAATGCGGACGGTCCTCGGGAATCGGGGGAAAAACCATAAGCGAAAAGGTGTATCAGTTCTGTCTTTTGCGGACGGCTTGATCTTGGTTAATGAATTTGTTAAAGGAGCCGAAGAGGACAACTGTCGACTACTTCAAATCGCTAGGTATGAACCTTATCGCCAAGTGTTGCTCATTTAAGATCAGATCGTTGCGAAAGACTGGGCGATAGAAAACATCGAATTAGAGATCAGAGGCGTGGACGTCGAATATGTGAGTTCCGACAAGAGTTTGCAATATCTTGGGATCGACTTCACTCCCTGTAAAGGGAGTATCTCCGGGGGCGACTCTTTCCGGAGACTGGTTGACTGTATACATAGGACAGCGGGCAACCTCAACCTCAAATACTACCCAGAAACTAGTAGTGATCAAAATATACATGTGCCGGAAGGTATGCGCTATCGCTAGATGCGCCATCAAAAACGACGCTAGTGACGAAGTTGTTAGAGGAATTGTTTCGAGTCCTGACCAGATAAAGGTTATTGGCATGGCGGCAAGGAATCTGAGTGTACAACAGCTCACTAGTATCAAGGAGTGCCAAGCCATAAAGGACCATCAACTCCAGTTGGAATTTAGCTATTGGAAGATGACTTCCCGAAGTGTACGTGCTCTATAAATACTGTAGACATTTGTTTTCACGAATGGTTGAGTCATCGCGACTTGCTCATCTGTAGTAGGCTGATTAGTGTAATCTGTCTACGGACGTTGGGCAACAGTTAGCGCGCGTTGGATACGAGGGGTCTATTGAATATCGTCATTGTAGGTTGAGGCCTGAATCATTCAGCCACATCCTCGGTGGGTGCACTCGGTGAAAAGACCATCGTCTCAATGAATGCGGGGGAGAGACTCAAACAGGACCTGTTCATGAAAGATCTATCAGGTTAGCGTGCAACTTCTTGGGGACAGATCCCTACAGCCAAGGGGGCGAGTCAACAACACCAACGGTGACCTCACGTTCCATAGCAGATATGGAAAGATCTAACACTGCTCTTTCCTTTTCTTTAATGGGTTTTCTTCGACAGTACAAAACATTTCTTTTTTCACCGCGTATATTTTTCACAGAACAGTGCCAAACCAGTAGGCTTTGAAACGCTGGAAAGAGTGGTGGGAGTAGCCAGCATGGCAACAATCTTGGAATCTGAAATCACCGCGTCTAACATCGACGGCCGAAGGTCTGCAGGCATTAGTCTCCCTAGGCGCAACAACATCCGAGCAGAAGTTGTAGGAGACACCTTTAGATCGGGCCACATCCCCGAGGATGACGCATCAGCCAAACACCTCGTCATCCTATTAGTGATGCGAATGAATGAAATAAAGAGATTTACACCGGGCCCGCAACTACCATGTTTCTGTGGCTACGGTGAGCCTGAAACGGCAGAACACATGATTGGGAGATGTATGGATGGAGACAGAACTGGATGACATGATGGAAAGAACATTGGGAACGAGAAAATGGAGAGATTACACTGAGAGGAGAGAACGGAAGGAGTAACGAATGGATACGGTTTGTGAACAAATGAGTAAAGATTATAGTGAGGGATGAAAGAGAAGAATGATGGGTAAGGTGTCAGCTTACCGCTGTGTTAGATTGAGGGTTAAAACAATGATATCCCCTATTAGAGAGGGATCTTGTGGAAGGTACAGTTGATCGTGCGTCGTGCTCATGTCTATTCCTCACGGTCATCTCCTACCTGCTATTCGCGTGGTTGAAGCATTACGATCGGGGCCTTGGAGCGTAGCACGGTCATTGTTCGCTCGCCGCTGGTGTTGGCCTACTCAGGTCTGCGAGCAGATCTCCGACGATACCGTGTCGACTTGACAGAAGAAGCCTGATTCGTCGAACCGCTCCAATTTGGAAATAGCGGTCCGGCGTCTAGAACGAATCGAGACACCTGACCGCCTTTCCCGTCACCATCTATCGAAAGCCAAGCAAGTACTAGGCTCTCAATTAGGAGTGATAGTTCTGCAGTTTACGCAGCCTGGCTGGGAAGGAAAAGGGCGAAATTTCTCCGAACAAGAACATAGCGACGATAGTGGAAGCGTAACTTCATTCACCTCCTCCACCTCCAAAAAATTGCGCTTCAACGGTGGATTCCCTCCGTTGCCGGATGTCTCCAAGCGACGCATCGATGAATGGATCCGCGACAAAAATGAAAAGCCAGCCAATAAAGTTGAGGTCAAAGAAATTAAAGAAAAAGGCCGTTCTTGACAACATCAAGGACGAGGCTCGGAATTATTCCGAGTCTGAGCCCTCTTCTCGCCAAATAGCCCAAAATCGGGTCAATGAGGTGGTCACATCTAGTGGAAACATAAACGACATTGAAATGGACGTCAATGCAAAGACGCCTAATGACAGTGCTTTGGAAAAATCTGCAGGCACCGTCAAGACAGTTCATGGCGTGGAGCCCACCCCCCCTACCCCTCTGAAACAAAACATTCATCCAGCCGCCTCAAAGGCCAGAATACTGCCCATTGTCGTCGGCGAGAAGGTCAAATGGGTGACACTGATAAAATTGACGGCTCAAGAGAATATTAAGTTCTCAAGTGCCGTCAATTTGCATGACGGGATCAAAGTCCAACCGGAGTCTTCTGACGACTCATCGACTGGCTAGACTCCTGGTGAAGGAGAAAATCCCTCACCATACTTATTCGCTCCCTGAAGAACGGCAAATTCGCGCGGGTCTTCAGGGGAGTGCCAAAGCACTTGGCAGTCGAAGATGTGCGCGAGGAGCTTTGACCTCACCACCACCACGCGCATGAAGCGTGCTGGTGAACCGATCCCTCTGATCCTTGTTTTAGTACAGGGACCAGAAGCACATATTCGAGGTCAAAGACCTCTTGAGTGTAAAAGTTCAGGTCGAACCCCAACACCCAAAAACTTCGGTGCGCTAACTCCCCGAAGTGCAACAACTGCAAAGGGGTCCATACAGCAAACAACCGCGGCTGCCTTGCGTACCCCAAGGTACAACGCAAAGGGCAGTCAACACCCAAAAAACCAGCCCCTTCAGGGAGATCTGCGGGGTCTGGACGTGTCCAGGAGGGGGTCAGCTTTGCTAGAGCTGCATCCAAGGGTGCAAGCAGTACAGCAAAGCCCACCTCCCCTCGACCTGAACCCTCACCTCAGACTCAGGGGGTTTCAGACATCTGTCCCGCACTGGACCAGATGAAAAAGCTGTTCGTCAAATTCCCCGTGCTACAGAAAATGTTCGCGGTGAATACCGACGCGATAACCGGAACTGTCAATGTCTAGACAACCAACATTGCCTAGATCTCTGAAGATAGTGTTTTGGAATGCTAATGGCATTCGTCACAAGAAACTTGACTTAGAAAATTTCCTTACTGAAAACAACATCGATGTGGCTCTGGTTCAGGAGACACATCTGAGGAACGAATCCATTGTCATTCCAAATTACAGATTCTACCACAGAGAACGTGTTGGACGTGCTGGAGGGGGAGTTGGCAATTTTGTCAAATGATCCCTTCAGTGTGTCCAATACGGCATTGACAGTGCTCGATTACACGGAACTGAAGCCGTGGGGGTCGAAATTCAACCGAGCAGGGGTTGTCACAGAATAATCTCGATTCACAACCCTCCGAACAATCATTTACTCCCAGAATCTCTGGATGAACTGCTGATGGGAAGCAACATTCCGACAATTGCTGCTGGCGACTTCAATGCCAAGCACAGACCTTGGAGCAGAGCCACAAATCGAAACGGCCAAGTGCCCCATGCGTATGTTGACAGGCACGAATATCTTGTGCTGGGATCAGATGAGCCTACGTACTATCGCGGGCTGACTAGGCACGACGTACTAGACATCGCGCTTCTCAGCTGAAGAGCTATAATGAGTTTCCCCCTCGTATCAAAGTCTTGATACGAGAGAGAAATCGCTTGAGAAGGCTCTATCAACGAATCCTCTTCCCAGGAGACAAAATTGCGACAAACAGGATGGCCAATCGAGTCAAGCAGGCCATCATTGATCATCGAAACGAAAGGTGGGAAGAGCTTTTGGAATCCTTTGAACCTGGGGATGACGAGCTTTGGCGAGTCACCCGCAGGCTCAGAGGAAGAAGACTGCTCTCTCACCCATTCACGGAGAGCGCGGAGTGTGCTACTCCCCCGTCGACAAAGCGTTAGCCTTTGCCGACATGATGGAACGTCAGTTTCAGCTTAACGTTGACGATGACGACGACATCGACCGCGATATGCTGTTGGAAAGACCGGGTTCACCGTATCCTCAGAGAAGATGACGATGATAACATTCGTTCAGCTTCTGTGGAGGAGCTGAAGGGATACATCAGGGCCGCAAAGGCCAAAAAAGCTCCGGGGTCGATTCAATAATCAATAAGTTGTTGAAGAGGCTCTAGGAAAATTGCGTCGAGAACCTACTGTTCATTATAAACAGTTCGTTGGCCCTCAGATACTTCCCCAGAAGGTGGATACATGCGATCGTCATCATGATCCCAAAACAGGGTCAGAACCTGCTGCTCCCACATAACTATCGCCCGATCAGTCTACTCTCGTCGGCGGCTAAGCTGGCTGAAAGAGTTGTTCTCCAAAGGCTCAACGAAGAAGTTGAAGACGGAAATGTTCTGCCTGATGAACAATTTGGCTTCAGGAGAGAAATCTCCACTGAGTTACAGGCTCCAAGGCTGGTCGAAAATACCATTAAAGAGTTAAACGACAACAAAAAAGTGCATATTGTGCTGTTAGACATCTCGAAGGCTTCGACCGTGTATGGTACGAAGGCCTTCTGCGCAAATTAGTCGCGTTCGACCTGCCTCGGGGCCTGATCTGGAGGATTGAATCTTTCCTGAAAGACAACATTTCAGGTTAGAGTAGAGGACTCTGTCTGACAACAGATAGATCCTCGCTGGAGTGCCACAGGGAGTAGTGCTCTCTCCGACACTGTACTCACTTCACACCAGTGACCTTCCGAGGCCCGAGTGTGCGATAACCATGGGAAGATTGCTATCTTCACCGGCCAGAAAAGTGAGAATCTCTGGAAGGGAGATTGACTGGCAAGCGCGGGTAAAGAACCTCGGCCTTCTAATAGACCGTAGGCTCACTTGGAACCCGCACATCATGTGCGTTTAATCAAAGATCGAGGTTTGGATAGCCAGACTGTCCCCTCTGATCAACAGAAGATCCAAATTTAGTTAAAAAACAAAATTACCATCTATAATACGATGTTCAAGCCTGTCATCATGTATGCTTCAGGCGTCTGGGGACAAGCGGCTCCGTCCAACATCTCCATCTTGGAGAGATTACAAAACAAGTTGATTAGGATGATTGTGAATGCTCCTTGGTTCGTGCGGAATGAAGCCAACCGCAGAGATTTACACCTGCCTTCCATTCGGCAGTCCATCCAGTCGAGGAATTGACGAGTTTTTGAAGGTGCGGAAACTCACGAAAATCCGTTAGTTAGGGAAGCTATAGACTATGCTGTAGACGACCCCTCCCGATATAGAAGGTCCCGACACTCTGTTGAATGAGGCCCTCATGTCCCCCGTTGAAGGACGAATAGTTTTTTCATCCATCCCACCCCAGCCAGGTAGGGGTACACCGTGAAGGGCGGTACTGATATCTGAGGACTTCATACCGCCAATTTCCCCTCAGTCATGAACCCATTTGTCCTTCTTCGACAAAAAAATCAGCTAAAAGGGTAAGGGAGCTGGGCCCCAACCTGATTGAACTGAAGACGTTGGTTGATCAGCCGTTTACGCCATGGGGAAATCGCAATGTTTCATTTTATTCATACAGTCGAATTCTCCGGGTCCGTGCCAGTTCTGAGATGACCTCAAAACAAATTCAAAGTCTTCGGACTTCCTTTTTCAATCAATTCTTTGATGACAATTTAACTGTCCTCTGTATTGATATATAATCTCATAATGCAATTTTATTTATTTCTCTAGGATATTTTTCACAAATTACTTATCTGAGAAATTCTTTGAAATGTATTATTTTCTATTTCATTTTTTGGGTACACTTACCACCAGAAGAATGAACAAACAATATTGCATATTCCTCAAAATCGTCCAGTTTTTTTATAAATTGAAAGATGTTTGTATCGTTTTAAATTCATTAACAAAATGATGAAAACATTTGGAATTTATTTCTGAACCAAATTATGCTTTTCATTTTCTAATATTGTTATAAAGTGTTATGTTTTTCGTGGTTCCTCGGAAATAATTTTACATACTGAATCAGAGGCGTTCGGCATTACATTCATTGGATATTTGTAATACAAAATTAGGTACCAAAAAACTAGTTTTTGAAAACATCCAACGAACTTCAATGTTGATTGACTTCATATTCGAAACAAGAATATTTTGTCTTTCAAACCTTAGTTTTAGTGATCTGAATACTTTCAAGTGTTTCTTTATTTTAATTTCCTATCCGTCATAGGGAAATTTCTCTTTCTCATTTTTTGTATCAAGATGGAGAAGAGGAAAGCCATAATCTATTTCCCACAAATAATTCTCCCCAAAAAATATAACCCTTTTTTTCACTAGTTCAGACTTCCATTGTCTACTATATAAAATGATTTGAAATCCCTGAAACAACTAAAAAAAAAAAGAATTGAAATAGAATAGCTGAAAATAACAATTATATTAACCAAAATAAACCTGAAATGAAATAATAGTGAAATAAAATACAAGTAAAAATAGAACAATTGAATAAATTAAAATAAAGAAATGAAAAAAGAAAATAAAAATAAAAAGTGGAGAGATTGACTTGGAATCTCTCCACTTTCTATTTTTATTTTCTTGGAATCTCTCCACTTTTTATTTTTATTTTCTTTTTTCATTTCTTTATTTCAATTTATTCAATTGTTCTATTTTTACTTGTATTTTATTTCACTATTATTTCATTTCAGGTTTATTTTGCTTAATATAATTGTTATTTTCAGCTATTCATTTTCAATTCTTCTTTTTTAGTTGTTTCAGGGATTTCAAATCATTTTATATAGTAGACAATGGAAGTCCGAACTAGTGAAATTCATCATGAAACATTGTCAATCATTTTCAAATATAACCCTTTTGTTTTAAGAAATATAAATGTAGGAAAACTAGTCACTTATATATTAGAGTTATTAAATGATAACAGTGAGGATAAGTGGGATGAAGTATACATAAGATAAAAATATTTAATATTTTTTGATATCAAAAGTGTTGTCAAAGGGAATTATGCGAGATGATCCATCCTATGAGTATTGATAAAATGATGTGATTATATAAAAGTGAAGAAAATATATGAAGTAATGGTTAACATAAGTATTATTTTTTGTTTAAATGGTAACTATGGTTGTTACCGTGTCATAAAGGAATTATGGAAGGATGTAATGAATGATTGCCTGTGAGTATGAACATGAATATTAATGCAAGGGCAATAATGCTTTTAATGAAGTTGCACCAAATAGATGTTGGAGAATATGTTCTTTGCTAGTGAATAGTCATTCAGGAAGATAAATATTAGAAGTCACTTTGAGAGTTTAATTATTCCGAAATTAAATGATTGTTTCTATTAGGTTCTTATTATAGAGGTGAAGTTATTTTTTACTCAAGATATGTAGATCCACCACATGTATAAACGGGTTTATGAAAACTAAGGGATACTGACTAAACGTATGTTAAAATGTAGTATTTTAATTATACTTATAGTTAGCTCTAGAAGCTCATGTAGAACCCAAATTCGCAAGAATAACTTCTTGCGTTAATGTAATAAAACCAATAGTTAAGTAAACCACTCTGTTTTAATTCATACAAGAATTATAATTTGTTATATTAAGAGTACTTACTGCAAAAAATTTGTTTCATGTAACCTTGGTCATCACGGAGGCACTAATTTGAAGAAGAGAGACGGCACACCATCAGACTTGATCCAAGCAGTATCCACCATGCAACAAACTCACTCCAAAGCAGCACCCAGTCCCACACGAACGCTATACGTCCCCTGAACTCGAAAATGTTTCCATGACTACAGCTGGACACCACGCCTTAGACCGACTCGATTGCTGAGATTTACGTACCTGGTCTAAACACAATTGGTCCGGGGTACGCTAAAGTTATCGTCACAATGTCTGGAAACCACAACCAGGAGGTTGGAAAATTAGTTAAACTACTGTAACAATTACCACACTTTAACTAACAATCCCAAAATGGAGTATTTGGCTTCCAGATTCAGCAAATTTCATCCAGGAATCTGGACTTCCAATTTCCAATCACAGGTTATTAACACCTTGAACTGTTATCCATAACCTGTCAATATGTAAATAAACAAAGGAGGGAGAAATAAAGTTATACAGTGTGATTCAAAAGTACTTTGACAAACTTTAGGAGGTGATTCCTCACAATATTCTAATATGAATTGTCCAAATAAATAAATGTCCGGAAACGCTTCGTTTCCAAGATACAGGATGTTGAAGTTTAATTTTTATTTTCGTTTTTTTCAAATAACTTTTGAAATACTGAACTTAATTAAACGAAACTTGGTCATAGGAGGTTTTTGAGGTGTCGAATTCGAACCTGATGTTCTTATTGCTCTTACTCGTAGGGGGCGCCACCTACACGCCTTTTTCTTTTTTAAAGATTCATAACTTTTTTTGGGCGTACTTCTAGCACATTTTTCAGTAAAAAAATCGATTCCTCTATCATATCTACGTAAATAAGCTACCCTTGTTACTAGTCGCTGTAAGCAACCGTTTTCTAAATATTTGGACTTGAAAACTTCAAGTCGATTATTTGATAATCGATGCATGTTGAAGTTATTACGAATATTTTGCTTTTTTCACAAGAATGCTTTGGAAATAAATTTGACGTTTGTGAGTAGTTTTGGTAATTACATATTTTGTGACAGTTAGACGTTTTGTTGAAGTTTCCGTAAGTAGAAGTAGAAAACACTTATTTTGAAAAAATGGATTATTTAAACAATAATGCTCATTTGGCCGATATGCATTTCGTTTATGGCCTTGCGGATGGCAATGCGCGCGAAGCAAGACGTATTTACCAGGAGCGATTTCCTAATCGAGTACTGCCTTCAGCTCCAACATTTGCTAGTCTCCACCGTCGTTTGGCAGAAACAGGTAGCTTTAAGAGGGCAGCTGATATTATTGGAAGACCACGAGCAGTCCGAACCCCAGAATTGGAAGAAGGTGTTTTGAACGCTCTCGAGGAGAATCCAGAAAAAAACACAAGAGTAATTGCTAAAGCTGTCAATTCTACTCAGTCCACAGTTTGGAGAATTATCCACGATCAACAGTTTCATCCACACCATATTCAAAGGGTACAAGCTCTTTTGCCACGAGACTTTCCCCAACGCATTACTATGTGTCAATGGTTTTTGAGAAAATTGGCTGGAAATCCTCAATATTTAAGATATGTACTCTTCACGGACGAGGCAAACTTCTCCCGAAATGCTATCACAAACTTTCATAACAACCATGTTTGGGCTCTTGAAAATCCGCACGCAGTTAGTGAAAGGCATCATCGGTATCAATTTTCTGTAAATGTATGGGCGGCAATAATTGATAATTACTTGATAGGTCCTTTATTTCTTCCGCTCCGACTGAATGGCGCAACTCACAGACATTTTTTAGAAAATGAATTGCCGGGACTACTTCAGATTGTACCATTAGAAATTCGTATCCGCATGTGGTTTATGCATGATGGGGCTCCGGCCCATTTTAGCGTTGTAGCCAGGGAATTCCTTAACACAGTCTATCCAAATCGATGGATCGGTAGGGGTGTAGAAGAACCTAACCAGGCGTGGGCACCAAGGTCCCCAGATCTAAACCCGATAGATTTTTATTTTTGGGGACATTTGAAGTCACTAGTTTATAAGACTCCAGTAGTGAACGAGGAAGATCTAAGAAACCGAATAGTAGACGCCTGTGAAACAATAAGAAACACACCAATAATTTTTGAGCGGGTACGAGATTCAATGACTAGACGACTGACTGCCTGTATCTTCTCTGAAGGTGGACACTTCCAACAATTTATTTGAATACAATTTAGTTTCGTTTATTTTAGTTTATTCTACATATTCAAAATTTCCTGAAATAAAATGTTGACATTTCTTGCAAATTTTATTAAAACAAATACTGATTATGCACCCTTGATACAAAAATAACTATTTCGCTTAAGGATGTCATAAAGGAACGTACCCAACAGTAATGATCTCTTCAAACGAGTAAAACGTCAAATTCATTTCCAAAGCATTCTTGTGAAAAAAGCAAAATATTCGTAATAACTTCAACATGCATCGATTATCAAATAATCGACTTGAAGTTTTCAAGTCCAAATATTTAGAAAACTGTTGCTTACAGCGACTAGTAACAAGGGTAGCTTATTTAAGTAGATATGATAGAGGAATCGATTTTTTTACTGAAAAATGTGCTAGAAGTACGCCCAAAAAAGTTATGAATCTTTAAAAAAGAAAAAGACGTGTAGGTGGCGCCCCCTACGAGTAGGAGCAATAAGAACATCAGGTTCGAATTCGACACCTCAAAAACCTCCTATTACCAAGTTTCGTTTAATCAAGTTCAGTATTTCAAAAGTTATTTGAAAAAAACGAAAATAAAAACATCCTGTATCTTGGAAACGAAGCGTTTCCGGGTATTTATTCATTTGGACAATTCATATTAGAATATTGTGAGGAATCACCTCCTGAAGTTTGTCAAAGTACTTTTGAATCACCCTGTATACCGTTCTAACATGGCATCAGGCGAGGAACCCATTGTCATTCATCCGGAGGGTAGACGTAGTTCCAGAAACAATCGCCACATCAACCACCGTCGCATCAGATGAACTAAGCCGAAGAACCAATCAGCATCGTCAGCCGGACAATCATTTACTAGTCCACCTACAAAACGTATTGCCTGGCGTATGGACGTATCATAAATAAGTACAAAGCGCTGGACGGGGTGCAGTAGTGTAATTTTCTTTTCCTGTGTTGGGGACACTGCAGCTCATGGAACATTCAACCAAGAGGGCGTTGCGACGTAAGTGGAATGTAGCTATGGCAGTCTTCCCAGACAGAACTGAAGTGATTAGTGCCGAACTCGGTTTTTGGTGCCACATGTGAACTCCATGACCGAAAATTTGGATTTTATGAATTATTTCTGTTTTTTTTCAAAACTCAGATAGTTGTACCTTATTTAATAATTTATTACCTTCAAGCTGAGAGCCAGCTTTTCCAAGTGGGGGAGAGATGTGTCAAGTATGGAAAAATATTCTTTGAATTTAATTTGATTTTATTTATCTTCTCAAATAAATAGTTCAATCATTCGATTCTAATTATTCATCGCATATTACATTTATCATAACATTAAATTTATGATTCCGATGTTTGTCACACAATCAGGTTTGAAGTTTCTTTTCAGGTTATTGCAATAATTTACACCACCGTCATTGAGAATTGCCTATTCAGCTATCGTCTGCGTAATTATTCATGTTGAAAGAATACGTTTTCTTATAAATTGGAGTTGGGGTACTGATTTTTAAATTAAAGCATTTGTTTATCAGTTTTTGTTGAAGTTACTCCAATTCTCAGTTGGAGTATTTTCTCCAGCAATGGCTTTCTTGACACAACTCTTCCTAATAATGCAAGCAACATTTTCGATTTATTTATTTTTTTATGAATCAATTAGTTCAAAAGTGTTTTTGAAGATAAGCGTTCAATTTAGAAGAATTTTAATCACTTGTCTGATAAATCGATAAATCACTGTTGATAAAGATACTGTGTTAGCGAAACATGTGGCTATATATTTTTCAAATTAAGTTTGTGGAGATCAAATCGTGAGGTGTAGTTTATGAAAAATTATTTTGTTGTGTATTGCACTTTGTTTTTATGTTCCATTCACTTTAATATTTAATAAACCAATCAAAATTCACTTCACTTCATTCAATCCCCAATACCAGGGTTGTTACCCTACAGGGTGTTCCTTAAACACATGCTAATATTTAAGGAGGTAATTCTTAGACCCATTTTAAGGAAAAAACGTCTTATAGACGTATGTCCTAAACGCCTTAACTTTTGAGATACGGGGTGGCCAAGTTTTCAAAAATAATCAGTTTTTTAATAATAACAGATAATTTTGTAGACATCTTTGGCATATTTGGTACATATATTCCATGCCTCAAGGCGCATTTTCTGATGTACAATTTTCTTAATTTTCTCTGCCAGTGGCGTACGTACGAGTTTTGAAATGTATATTTTTGGCGAAAAAAATAATACGCTACTGCTTTATCTTGAATTAAAAATTATTTTTAAAATATCCATACATTTTTGAGCACATTTGATTTGCTGGGTTTTCTCTGTCCGACGCATGGTTTTCGCTCAAAAAATTAAAAATCGCTTTACTTAAGGATAAATTCCTTAAAAATCTGATGCGGTATCGTGCATCGACTGAAAGCAAACTAAGAGATCAGATTTGTTGCAAAATAATTGAGGATCTAAAAGATATTTGTTTGTTGTCAGATGCACTGTTCTCAATTAAAATTACGTCATAACGCAGCACCGCTTAATAATTTTTGAAAACATAAATTTAGTTATCCTGGAATAAATGACGTGTAGCAGAATTTATTTACTGCACCTCTTGGAAATATGGAGTTTGTCGATATGTGATTTCTTTTAAAGATTGAAAGCAGAAAAAACAGCGTACCCACCATAGCAATAAAAAACGAATTCTCTGTATGTACAAACGTCAGTAGCTAATATTGATGTTGGTTTAAAGTAAGGTGTTGGTGTTAAAAACTGTCACAGCGCGTTTTGATTGATTTTGAAGTGTTATTGAAGTTATTTTGGTAGTCCGCTGTTTTTCTGAATATCAGTAAATATGGCAAATTATACGAATGCGGAAATGGCGCAAATGCATTACGTATATGGCCTTGCCGATGGTAATGCAACAGAAGCCAGGCGCATTTATCAGATAGCCAAACCTTTTCAAATATTCATCGTCGACTTGGGGAAACTGGTAGTTTCAAGAAAGGGACTCCGGAAGGTAGACCTCGTGTAGTAAGAACTCCTGAAATTGAGGAAGCGGTGCTGCAAGAAATTGAGGAACATCCTAAGACGAGTACGAGGAAGATCGCTAGAACTATGGATATTTGTCATCAAATTGTTTGGCGTATTTTGGTTGATTTTTTGTTGTACCCATACCATATTTCAAGAGTGCAGGCATTACTCCCCAGAGATTTTCCACAGCATGTGAACTTCAGTCAGTGGTATCTACAAAGTATTGCACTAAATCCGCAGTTTGAGACACAAATTTTGTTCACAGATGAAGCAAATTTTTCTCGGAATGCCATTCAAAATTTCCATAACAATCATGTGTGGGCTGAAGAAAATCCCCATGCAATAACCGAAACCCATTTCCAACACCAATTTTCGGTTAATTTATGGGCAGGAATTATAGGTGATCATCTAATAGGCCCATTTTTTCTACCAGGACGCCTTGATGGTCGTTCTTATTTGCACTTTCTCGAAGAAGACTCACCTGGGTTATTGGAAGATGTGCCACTTGCGTTAAGGAATCGAATATGGTACATGTACGATGGTGCCCCTGCTCATTTCAGTGTAATTGTCCGAAACCATTTAAATACAGTTTATCCTAATCGTTGGATAGGTCGCGGAGGAGCTCAGCAATGGCCAGCAAGATCCCCCGATCTCAACAGTTTAGATTTTTTTTCATGGGCTCACCTTAAAACTCTTGTGTATAAAACTCCCGTTAATACTTTAGAAGATTTAAGAGAGCGAATAGTTGCCTCGTGTGAAACTATACGAAATACGCCGGGAATATTTGAACGGGTGCGTAATTCCATGCGTAAAAGGGCGGAAGCATGCATACTAAGTGCAGGTGGCCACTTCCAACAATTTTTATAATCAGTTTTGGTATTATTACTAATTAACAAATTTGTGCTATTCCTTTAGACTTACTGTCACAAAATAAAATGAAACTCGTTTTTGTGAAAAATTTATTTTTTTGCAGATTATGTTTTCAAATATTATTAGGGAATTGGTAATGCGTTATGAAGCAATTTTTAGATTCTCATTCATTTTAGAATTGATCTAATTTCTCAATTTGCTTTCTGTCGATTTTTATTTTTTTGAGTGAAAATCATGCGTCGGACAAAAAAATACCAGGAGATCAAATTTTCTCAAAAATAAATGAGGATTTTAAAAATGATTTCATTTTGAAAAGAAAGCATTGGCGTAGTACTTTTTCCCCAAAAATATTCAATGCGAAACCCATAGGGATGCCACTGTTTAAAAAAATACAAATTTGTGTACATCAGAAAATGCGCCTTGAGGCATGGAACATATGTACCAAATATGCCAAAGATGTATACAAAATTACCTCAGTTATTATCAAAAAACTGATTATTTTTGAAAACTTTGCCACCCTGTATCTCAAAAGTTAAGGCGTTTAGGACATACGTCCATAGGAAGTTTTTTTCTTAAAATGGGTCTAAGAATTACCTCCTTGAATATTAGCATGTGTTTAAGGAACACCCTGTATATATATATATATATATATATATATATATATATATATATATATATATATATATATATATATATATATATATATATATATATAAAATCTAGAAAGGTTAATGCAGTCAAGCTGCTGGAAAATAATTCCATGAAAAGCAAAAAATGAATAGATTAGTACTCTTTGATCATTCCCATATTGATTTCAATTTAAGAGCCACCGGTATACAGCTGTTTCAGCCTATTGGGCATCGTCAGTACCGGGCAGGCGGTCCTCGATTGAAGACAAAATGAGAAAAAACCAAGAAAGTACTTGATAAAAATAGCTGCGTAAACGCAAGCGAAACATAAGTGGAACCACCTATTGGTGTGACACCCAAGTCAACTTGCCAAGTTTTTATGTCAGTGTTGGTGGTTTGACCAATCAACCGACAACTGCGGTAGCAGAAATTTGGGAAGCTAACCTGAAATGCCATCGGAAAACGAATCCACATGTTTCTAGAAATGATATGAAATCTAGAAAGGTTAATGCAGTCAACTTGGCAAGTTGACTTGGGTGTCACACCAATAGGTGGTTCCACTTATGTTTCGCTTGCGTTTACGCAGCTATTTTTATCAAGTACTTTCTTGGTTTTTTCTCATTTTGTCTTCAATCGAGGACCGCCTGCCCGGTACTGACGATGCCCAATAGGCTGAAACAGCTGTATACCGGTGGCTCTTAAATTGAAATCAATATGGGAATGATCAAAGAGTACTAATCTATTCATTTTTTGCTTTTCATGGAATTATTTTCCAGCAGCTTGACTGCATTAACCTTTCTAGATTTCATATCATTTCTAGAAACATGTGGATTCGTTTTCCGATGGCATTTCAGGTTAGCTTCCCAAATTTCTGCTACCGCAGTTGTCGGTTGATTGGTCAAACCACCAACACTGACATAAAAACTTGGCAAGTTGACTTGGGTGTCACACCAATAGGTGGTTCCACTTATGTTTCGCTTGCGTTTACGCAGCTATTTTTATCAAGTACTTTCTTGGTTTTTTCTCATTTTGTCTTCAATCGAGGACCGCCTGCCCGGTACTGACGATGCCCAATAGGCTGAAACAGCTGTATACCGGTGGCTCTTAAATTGAAATCAATATGGGAATGATCAAAGAGTACTAATCTATTCATTTTTTATATATATATATATATATATATATATATATATATATATATATATATATATATACAGCGTGACTCACGGTCGATGATAGGTTAGACGTTTCTGGAAAACGCGAAGCATGATTTTCCTGAAAATTTCACCTCTCACATTTCCTTACCTGTTCTATCGATCTAAAATATTTTCAGCATTGCGGCGTCGCCACTTCCATCAAAAAGTCCTAGCAACTTTATTTTTTTAAATGGAACACCCCATATATTGATACATTTTTGGAATCGCTCTGGTATTTTAATACTTTTTTGTTGATAATATCCTATACCTATCTCTATCTGTTTTCGAGATAAAAAATAAATTGTGCTGAATATGGTCCAGAACATAGCCTTAATTGAAATTAAGTACATCAGTACTCTCAATTCATGAAAAGTTGATATTTTGATGATAGTTTGGACAAACTCGAAATATTCAAATAACACCAAGAAATCGACTCCATATTGTACAGGGCGTGCTAAAATTACTATTATTTCCATTGTGCATAAAAGTAGTCAAAAGTTCATTTTTTCAAATGAAACCCCCTGTATATTACTCGGTAAATTGAAAGATGGTGAAAAATGCTTCAAGATGATATATCATGTCCCTATACCTAAATCGTCAAGTTTTCTCAATAAAGTCGCTTCTTCTAGAAACATTATTTTTTTTAGAATTTGGATTTAGGTAGCAGTGGAATTATCAAGCTTATAGCAGTTTGGTTACTTTTATAAGTAACTAGTTGTTGCCCGCGGCTTCGCCCGCGTAGAATTTGGTAGTTGTAGTACTAATGAGTACTATATTGCTCTATCGCTGCTGTTCCAATATTTTGACAGAATCAGAATCAACGAACTTAGGCATGCGCACCGTTATAGAATAGTGCTTTCAAAAAAATTGTTCTACAGCGCCATCTAGTGGCGAGTTACAGAAAAATTGATAGCCTAAAAACCTTCTCTATGAAAAATTACTTATACATGTCAAGTTTCATCACGATCGGTTGAGCGATGTAAAAGTTTATCATTTACCAACCAAAATCCATTTTTATATATTAGATTAGATTAGTTTGCTTCATTGGTTCTGTTTTATCTTTCAGTTTAGTATATAGATTTCCAACGGTTTTGATATTTTTGTATATATATTAGAAGTGATGTCAAAATATCTTCAGAAATATTAAACAGATCATTAGCATTCAAAACAATTCTGGATGTTGGTTAGTGTTTTCCATAGTTGCTCTATAGAAATCAATTGCAAACGTTCGAATTGCTCTGCCTGGAACATCAAATCTAATCAAAAAATCTTCAATTCCGTAGACCTAGGGAAGGCATGGAAAAAGTCACATAACTCAGTACAATTACAATGAGGTCACAATCATAAAACAACATAATAAGACATATTATATTACATTTAGACCAAAAAAGGGATAGAAAAATGAAAATTTAAAATTCCAAATCAGACTGAGAAAATTCATCAAGCGAATAAAATATCTTTTCACATAATAGTTTCCGAACTTTTTGTTTAAAGACTTTACACTAGTTATTATTTTAATAGATATTGGGAGCTTGTTGTACAGTTTTATTGACATGATATGAGGTCCATTAGTCACCTTGGCTAACTTATGACTAGGAATTAAAATGTTATAGTTTTTTCTCAGGGTGAAGCCCGAAAGAAGACATGTATCATCTCTGTTCTGAAACGTGGAGCAATTTGATGTAACGTAGATTATGCAATTAAAAATATACATGCAAGTAACAGTTAATATATTCAACTTTGCAAATAGTGGTTTACAGGAATCGAGTGGTTTTTTAAAACAAATTGTTCAATCTTTTTCTAGAAAATTAATAAGTCACTGATTCTATTGCAGTTGCCAAAACAAATAATACAGTAATTGAGGGCAGAGTAAACATATGCATAATAGTAACTTTTAAGAATTTCAATAGACACAAAATTACGCAGATTCCATATAACGAAACAATGTGTCGCTAATTTCTTCAGTATGAAATCAACATGATGATTCCAATTGAGTTGGGAATCAATAAAAACTCCTAAAAATTTTTTATAGTTTACCTGTTCAATACTTTTAATCTCAGACCTAACCAATACACTATAATCAGTTTCCTGAATTGTAAAGAGAATGGTGTTGGTTTTAAAATTATTTAGAATCAAGCCATTCTTAGAACAATAATTTTGCATGTTCGATACAGCATCATTTGCTTTTACTGACAATGTTTCACATTCCGAACCACTGACAGTAAAAGATGTGTCATTAGCAAATTGTATAGAGCACTGTGGATGATTAATTTTTGAAAGGTCATCAACAAATTGAAATAAATAGTGTAGGCCCCAAAACACTACCTTTGGGCACACCTGTAACAACGTTTCGGGATTCAGAGAAAAATGACCCAGTCTGAAGCCTAACTTTAACAACCTGTGTACGACCAGTTAAATAGGTTTCAATCCATTTCAGACTTGGACCACGGACGCCCATGTCAAACAGTTTATCAAGAAGAAGACCATGATGTAAGGTATCAAACGCTCGTGTCAAGACGAAAAGAACACTAAGTGATTTTTCACCGTTGTCGAAGTTTGATAATACATGATTATGTAGAGAAAAGATGGCATCCTGGGTTGACAAGCCCACTTGAAACCCATATTGGTTGTCAGATACGATATTGTATTTATTTAAAAAGGAGACAAGTCTGTTTTGATATGATTTTTCAAATATTTTCGAAAATGGAGGTAGGAAAGCAATACCTCTGTAGTTCGATATTACATTCTTATCGCTTTTTTTTATAGAGTGGGACGACCGCTGCTTGCTTAAGCCGGGAAGGAAAAATACCTTCAGAGAAAGATAAATTGATTAGATAAATCAGAGGTTCCATTATTTTCGAAGCAGCCTTTAATAAAACATTGGCTGGCAATTCATCAACCCCACTGGAATTTTTTGAACATGCGAATTTAATTATTTCCACGAGTTCAGTTTCATCTATTGGATAGAGGAAAAGACTCTCAGTTTTTACACAACGATTTTCAATGCCACCAGGTGCAGTATTTTTTACTAATGACTCCACTGAATCGACAAAATAACTACTAAATGCTTGAGATATACCGGGACCATCGTCAACAAGTACACCATCGCCAATGTCAAAATAGCTGGGTAAACATTTGAATCGTTGATAATAGTATTTTTCCTGATGATGGACCAGGCAGCTTTAGATTTATGTTGAGCCTTAAGGAATTGATTATTGAAGTATTGACTTTTTGAGAGCACAATTTTATGTCTATGATTTTTTAAGAGTTGCTTATATTGACCCAACAAATGTACATTGGTTTGGCTCTTGTTCAAATTATATATATATCTCTGAGTAATATACCTTCTTCAACGATATCCTTAGTAATCCATGGTTTGTGTCTACTTGAATTTTGATTTCGTTTAATTTTTTGAAACTGTTTATGAAAGGATATATCAAAAGCTTGAAGAAAAACATAATAAAAATGGGAAAATTTAGTATCGAAGTCAAATTCAGTGAAGTATAGAAAATTCCAATTTTCATCCGATAATAAATTTATGAAATGGAGGATATTATGATCATTAAAATTTCTCTTCAAAAAATAATGGTATTTATCAGCGGCGACGAAATTTATAGGTAATGTAATGAACTGGAGAGCATGGTCCGAGAAGTCCTCATTCAAAACTTTGTTTTCAATTTCATACTCAACCGATGAGAATATATTACACTGGTCTACAGTGGTTTTGTTGCCCTAGATATAAGATTGATTTTGGGTGTATTTATACTCACAATTCATGAAATTATCAATGGTTTTGTAAGATTTGCTCTCGTTTTCCTTTAAATATTTATTTTCATTTTACATTACAAAAATTCGAAAACAAGAAACAAAATAACAAAGATATATTTATAATCTTAGTTTTTTTGTGAAAAAAATATGATACTTTGAAGTAAATAGAGAGGGAAATTTCGAAAACATGTTATATTTCCATGAAACGCCTTTTAAGAGCTTTTCTTTTATAATTTTTCAGAGGACAATCTCTTTTTAAAGACCAGCAGTAATCGGCCATCATGTGACAATTCCATCGACCCTGATATCTTTCTTCCATTACTTTTAGATCCTGGTGGAACCGCTCTCCCTGCTCCTCACTATAATTTACTAAATTATCTAGAAATTTATCCGAATGGTTGCGAAAATAGTGTAACTTGATACTCATATTTGCTCCTAGAATCTGAAAGATCGTCAGCATATTTTGTACAATTTCTACATAGTTTGGTGCTTTATGGTTACCTTGGAAATTTTCGACTACCAACACAAAACTTTCCCAAGCTTTACTTACCGGAACAGTCATAACTTTAATAAAATCAGTGTCTTTCTACAATTGCCGTATTTGAGGACCATGAAATATTCCACCTTTCAACTTTTCCATACTAAGATTTGGAAATTTTCTACAAATATATTTAAAACAATCTCCTTCCTTGTCCAAAGCTTTTACGAATTGCTTTATCATTCCTAACTTAATATTCAATGGTGGAAGTATAATTTTGTCTCTGCTCACCAACGGCTCTCTTATTACATTAACTTTACCGACAGTTAAAGAATTTCTTTCAGGCCAAACATCTTGTTCCCAATGACGTTGCTTTGCTCTACTGTTCCACATACAAATGAAGCAAGGTTATTTCGTGTATCCACTTTGTTGACCAAGTAAAAAATTAACCATTTTTAAATCCACACAGATGGACCATTGATGCTCCGAGTAATAGATTTTTTCTAAAACTAATTTGACATTTTCATATTCTTCTTTGAGTTTTGTAGAATGGCCAATTGGAATTGATGCAAATTTATTTCCATCATGCAGTAAGACGCATTTTAAACTTCTTTTACAGCTATCAATAAAAAGACGTCACTCAGTAGGTTTGTATTCTTTTAAACCCATGTCCAGAAGCAGCTTCGCAATATTATTACAGTATGCCAATCCTTCATTTTCATCAAAAAATTGTAATAGCTCACTTTCTCGCGTTCTGTACGTTGTAATTGTAACTGTCGGTGCCAATAAATTTTTTTCTTTCAATCTTGAAGCTAACAGTTCTGATCCTTGTTTTGATAAATTTAGATCACGTATTAAATCACTGAGTTCATTTTGAGAAAACAACTTTGGCGTTGATGTTTCACCCTCCCATTCACTTTCACTGGTAGACTGATTCGATTTCTGTGAATTTGGCAATATCATTGTTTCTGAGGGCATGCGAATCACTTTTGAAACATAAATAGGCCGAGGGAGATTTTCACTGTGTAAAACAGGACATTTTGTACACTGTAAGCCTGGATATCTCCACGTTTGATTTCGATTAAAACCTTTAGCATCTACTACGCAAAAGTATCAATCATCGAAATGATTCTTAGGCTCCATCCAGATCATAGGAATACCAAAGTTTAATACAGAACGTTCTCCTTTTTTCCACAACCGCAAAGACTCAACGCAAGACTTACAAACTTTATTAGGAACCCATGATTTATCTAATTTGTCCATTTCAAAACCGAAATATTCAGCATAAGTTTCCTTAACAAAGTCTGTGATATTTCTTTTTTGATATATAAATACCACAAATATAACAGAATAAATCACTACTATATTTGCACTT
Source organism: Leptinotarsa decemlineata (assembly GCF_025532065.1). Classification (NCBI taxonomy): domain Eukaryota; kingdom Metazoa; phylum Arthropoda; class Insecta; order Coleoptera; family Chrysomelidae; genus Leptinotarsa; species Leptinotarsa decemlineata. The sequence continues at coordinate 3,773,430 of NW_027412572.1, read as the reverse complement.
CCTTCGTGACAAACTCATGTTTAAAAAGACAAGATAAATATATTAGAACGGACACTCAACAATTGAAACAAAATATTAACATATAACAACTTATCCAGATTTCCGTGTTAGTACTTCAATATTATCAAATAACTGAGTTCTCAGCTGTTTTGCAGAGCAAGGAGCCCGATAAGTGGGGATCACGTGATGTTTGTACGCGCAAAGAAAATGCGCAGAAGCCTAATCATGACAGAAAATAATTTTTTTTACTAACAAGCCGATTATTATTAAAAATACAAGTTACGCAAAAATCATAAAAAATAGAGCACATTCAGTACTTTCATAAATATATTCGTGATTTAGGCACTCGAAAACATAAAAATTTGCAAAAATATCCAGGGCAACACAAAAAAAAATTTGTAGAGCTGTGTTATCAATTGTAGATTTACTGTCTCCTTGTAACCTTGTATATTCGAAGATACATTGTTTTAAACCATATGCTGAAAGTAGATTACGAAGTATTTTTGCCTCACTGTCATGCACTTCATCATGAAAATTGAAGTTACAGTCACCAAAAATAATATTAATCGACTTAGAATGTTTATAACTGAGTGTTTCAAGAAATGATTCCATTTTAGTGAGAAACGTTTTACCATCAGTAGCCGGTGTCCTGTAAAAGCAACTTATGAATAATTTTAGTACTTTTCATTATGAAATCATGATCATTTCTAACAAATATGGCAACTCCACCACCATCTTTGTCTTTCCTACAAAAGTAGTCTGAGACGTTGTACGAGTTCAAATTGACTGATATAATTTCATAATCTTTGCACCAAGTTTCAGTGATACATACAATATCCGGATAACCAAGAGTTTGCAAGACAAATTCAAATTTATCAATTTTGTGTCTGATACTACGGATATTTCAATTGAGAATTTTCAGATTTGGGTTATTTTTGTTAAAACCATGTGATACATTAAATAAATTAGAGCAATTATGGAAAAAGCAGAAATTCTTTTATAATGATATTTTCAGGCCATGCATCACTATTTAGCAACAGTTGCTTGCACGACTCCGATACACCCAGTTTGAAAGAACTATTTTTTCCTTTTGTATTTAATTTGAAACACTTAATAACTTCATTCGGGAAGGCTTCATCCAAAAACGATCGCATAACTTCATAATCGATCTGTCCTTTTATTTTTCCGACATACAGTCATGCTAAATCATCATCTTTTTCAACGCCTTGGATCTTCATGTTCAGCTTTTTGTTGGATCCGATAAATAGAATCTGGGATTTATCAACTGGACTAATATTAGTTTGAGACGGAAGGTTTGCTGTAATTCACATTCTCATTGGTGTTTATTTTATTTCAGATGTTTCACTTCTTTCGTTTGGTTTTTTTACTTTTTGTTCGGTATGGGTGTTCAGGTTTGACACTTTTTTATCTGTATTCAACCGAACATTTGACGAAATTTGTTGCTTGTTATTGGAACTAGCTATTTGATTTTTAAGGAGAAATATTATTTCTTCCTGATCTTGCAGTCTTTTTGCCATCTGGTCAGATAGTTTATCTTGAAGTAAACACTCACGTTCAAGTTGCTGGCATTTTTTCGAAATAAACATGCTCACTTTTCTTCAGCTTATTTAGCTCTGTTGATAACACAACCTGCTCAGTCGACGACATGTCGACTACGACATGTAGACCAATTAAAAACAAGAGGTGTGAACAATCAACATGAGAGTTCAAAATCTTCTTTAGAAATCTAATGTTTGCTTACACTCTACGAGTACTCAGTTTCAATTAGTCAATATCAGTGTAATAAAATTCTGAAAATTATATATTCTATAATTCAAAAATATTGTTCTCAAAGGAAGAATTTGACAAGAATTGTTATACATAAAGTACACAAAAAAATTTAAAAAAAATCATTTTAAAATAATGCATTACTCTTTTAGTATGAAATCATCTTCTCTTCAGTTAATTCTTCTTTCAATCATGAACTTGTCGTTTCCCTTCTTCCTCTTCTTCGTGATAAAGTTTTCAGCTTACAAACAACATTATTTGTACCTCGTGAACACAGTTTCAAGTTTTTTGATTTTGTCCGTCGACTTGTTGCATTACCATTGTTTCTACGAGTGGAATTCTTCATGATCCCCTTGAAAAATGATTCACAAAGCTGCTTGGTGAAAGTTTTGTTCAATAAATGAATGACCTCAAAAAAGAGGGCTAATACATTTTTATAAATTTTGAATGGTATCTTTTCCATATTCCTTTCTCTACAGGCGCCTGTCCAAGAACATTGAGTCATGAAGTTTCTCGTAAAAAAATAGTCAATCAATTGACAGCAATCATCTTTGACCGTGTTGCTAATTTTTCTATTTGAAGTATAAATTTCATTGACTTTTTTTAAAAATTCGTCAAATATATCTTTATCTTTCAGTTTGTTTTCAAGGCTGTTGAGTTCCTGGACATTTTCAATGGGTTCAAACATTTTCACCTTCACATTTTCACGATTTTCCTCCTTTTTTATTAAATTATTTATTTTACTGAACGCTATTTCAAGTTTAGCAGTTCTTTGAAGTAAATTATCTTGATTTTTGAGGATTTGATTAATTTTGTTTTCAAGTGTACCAAAACCTTGATACTTTGGTAATGTTTTGGTGGTTTCATTCAGCTTGTTACCATTCTGTACATCAGCAGAAGCTGGTTTTCTAGCCATGTCCTACAAAAAAACAGAAGGAAATCAAAATGAGCATCTGACATATTTTTGATGAATTTTTTTATGAGTTTCTTAAAAAGACGTCATGTTACATTTGTTAAAAGAACATTGAGACATCCTTTTGGGGATAAAATGGTGAAAAATTGTTACTACACAATGTCATGTATTCAGTAGAAGCGGCAACACGGCAGCGAATCCAGTTGTCAATCAACCATCACGATGGTGTGCACCTATTGTATACAATCACTATTGTATCCATTATTAACAAATGAAGTACATCAAGGAAGTGATATAGAGAGTTGTCAATGATGCCTTTATTAGAAACAATCAGTATTTCACACACAAAATATTTTTGAAAATATTGATCACATCCTGATAGTATTCAACATAATACTCTAGTAAAACCAATAATGATTGAGAGTGAAGCGCGTTCTCATATCTAAATTTTACGTTACCAGTTTATAGCAGAATCAAAATATAATAAGCAGTAGAGTTGTAGATTGTGGCAAATTATAGATAATACACAATACTAGTACGATTAAAAGGTATTATTTATGACAAAAATCAGTAATGAGCTTGTAATGAGTAATACTTATACATTTCCTGATTACTGATCAGTTAAAATTCATTATTTTCTGTATAGTGTTAGATATTTATTACAACTAGTGGCAACGCTGTACGCAACGATATTTCTGTCTTTGTCACTTTACCGTAACTTTCATCTAATCGTTGCAGTCCTCACTAATGTACTTGCAGCCATGAGCGTATCATTGGTTCGTGAATTATACAGCGTGAATTGTACGTTTTACAGTTAAGTTAGTCAGCAATCGACGTGTTGTGATAACAATTGGTGAAAATAATAGTGCTAAGTGTTTAAGCGTTTCATAATTATATTTCTACACCGTTCTCAAACTACTCAAAAAATGGGAGACATGAACGGGCCTTCCACGTCAAAAAAGGTAAAACGGTCGGAGTCTCGGTCAGTAAGAGAAAAACAAATTGTACTGCGAGTATTTCACTGTCTTGAAAGAGATCATCAGCCACCAAAAGATGACTTTGTGCATATGTGCTGTAATTCTACGTGTGTACCTCCGAATAACCAACCGGGCATTTCTACATCATTAAGTTCCACAATTACAAAAGATAAATTATTTGATATGTGATCTGATTATACCGGTGTACCAAAATCATCGAAGATTAGCAGAAATTCATGGGGACTTACAAACGCCAAAAACTAGTAGCGGACGAAAAAAAATCACAGTTGATGAAGAAGCCAAAACCAGTATACGCAGAACTATTCACAGTTTCTTTTTCAGAAATGAGCTGCCCACACTACAAACAGTTCTGGAGGCACTTAGCGATCATGAATTGGTCCCAAAAATGGGTAAAGAAACTTTTAGGAAACTTGTACACGAAATGAAATTTACGTACGGAAAAGTTGACAGGAAAAGCATTCTCATTGAACGTCAAGAAATAATAGCATGGAGAAGAAACTATCTAAGAAAAATTGACGAATTTCGGAAGCTAAAAAAAATTGTACTTCATGGACGAGACATGGGTTAACCAAGGACATACGGTCAAAAAAGTATGGCAGGATGGTAATATAACAAGTGCACGACAAGCCTTTATTGAAGGTCAGTTGGGTTAAAACAGCCATCTGGAAAAGGTAGTCGTCTGATAGTTACGCATATAGGAAGCGACAGTGGATTTTTACCAAATGGTGAATTAATATTTAAATCTAAGAAAACAGGCGACTATCATGAAGAGATGAATGCGGAGGTGTTTGAAAAATGGTTCGAAGGCATCATTCAACTTGTGGAATCTGGGTCTGTCATCGTCATGGACAATGCCCCATACCACAGTCGACATTTAGAACCATTACCGAAACAATCATGGAAAAAAGCAGCAATTCAAGAATGGTTAATTAATAAGAACATCCAATATAACAAAGATAGTTTAAAGGCAGAACCACTTCAGCTAACAAAATTACACACAGACAAATATAAAAAATTCGCAGTGGATGAAATGCCGTTGAGTCGTGGAATTACAGTTTTAAGGTTACCACCATACCACTGCGAATTAAACCCAATAGAATTAATCTGGGCGCAAGTAAAAGGATATGTGGCACGAGAAAACAGAACATTTAAATTAGTGGACGTGCAACATCACCTACAAGAAGCTATTCGAACTGTTTCTGCAGAAGACTGGAAGAAATGCATGCAGCATGTTTTAAAAGAAGAGCAAAAAATGTGGGTCGTAGACAACCGTATTGAACACAATATTGAACCACTCATAATTCACTTTGATGATAGCGGTAGCAACAGTGACGAATCTGAGGTTGAAGATTAGACGAAAATTTGTACATTTACATTTATATTATATTCTATTACCAAAAATTTGTAATTTGTATTTTCTAGTACCCCTGACGATGAGTTTAAGTTACTCGAAAGCTTGAGAATAGTTATAAAGAGTTCATTTATCAATTGCTGCAACCCAATAGTGAAAAAAAGTTATATATATATATATATATATATATATATTGTGTTTTTTATTAATATTGTTAATTTATTTGGTACCTACTATAATTACCATGATTATTACTCCGTTTTCATAAGGCCCACCTAATGACTACAACGATTAGGTAAATTACGATATTGCAAAGTTTTAATGAAATAAATAAAAAATGTGTATGAATATTTTAACTAATTGTACTTAGAACTTTTCTTTCATTCTTAACCCTCTCAAAAATTAATAAGCACGCCCCCGATTTGCTGTCAACTGGGCTTACTTCTACTCTCAATCATTATTGGTTTTAGTATAATAATAGTAATAAATTAGCAGGGATGGCCATCCCATATGTTAGACCAGGGGTCGTCACGTAGTTTTAAGTGGGGTCCGGATACTGTGGGAAAATTTTGACGGGGTCCAAAAAAAAAACAACTGATAAAAATTGAGTGCTAACCTATGTATCATTTTGGTTTCAAATTAAATTCTGAATTATAAAACACAAGACCTAAAATTAATGTGAGAAATGGGCTTGTTTCATGCTATGGAAAATGATACTAATTTGCTTATAGACTGATCGAGTTAGGGGTATATTATACTTATCAAGCCTAATCGGTCCCAAGATCTCTTTATATTTGCAGAAAAAAGAACAATTCGAAAAGCAAGAATTTGAATTGGCCGCGTGTCTGTTGACCAATAAAATTGATCGTGTCTAGAGCGGAGTTGCCAAGTGTATTGGTTTTCAATATCCAATCACAGATCTGATGATCCAATTTGACAGACGCCATTTTTGTTGTTATTGTTGTCAACTCTGTGTGAATACAACTGTTACAATTATCTAATTAAAGATTTTTTTTTTGTAAAAGATGGGTCTCGGCGGGTGCCTATTTTGCGGCATATTCCGTGTCATTAGTTTACATTCTGAAAAATATTTTTTCATGTTATTTTTGGATTGAATTTTACCATTACTACCACCAAAATGGTTGAATATGTTTTATACCTAGTTGTAAAAACAGATTATCCATATCAGACAAAAAGTTTTTCAGTGTTCCAAAAAACGAAACTCTAAGAGATCTATGGTTTTATTTAGTTGGCCGAGCTAAAATAACAATAAAATCAAAACTTTCCATCCTTCGATAAAAGACAAAGTCTGAAATGGCCTACTAAATATACCACCTACCGTTTCAATTTTTCATTCTTCATTTCGGTACCCAAGTATTGCAAATTTTACAGCTAAAATTCATCGATCATTTCAAAATCGACACTTGTGGTAGGTTGTCGGAGTCAGCTTTAACAAAACAAAACTCAACATTCATTTTGAAATTATTTCAACAAAAATACGAAATTATGTGTGGAAACCATTGACAGTAGAAAGAGCACATTGTCGTATACACTACAGCGGGCAACGTGATCCTGTTTTTCTGTCAATTATTTTTTTTTTACAAAAGATACCTTGTTGATGAATTGTTGTATATCTTTCGACAATTGTTTATGAAGGAAAAACAATTGTCGCTCTTCAACATTTTTTTTAAATAGGTGGCTCTGCTAACTTGATATAAAGTTAGCTGGGTCACCCCTGTGCAGGTCAAAATAATACTCAAACATCGGAATTTTTGTTATTAATATTTGTCGAGTAATTGTCATAACGCTCTTCATGTGAGAAAACGATAAAAAATGTATTTTTCTGTACGTTATATTTTAAGAATAGTTTGCGCTAGATGGCAACACCGCAATAAAAATATCTTATTCGTTTATTGGTTTTTTCTAGAGATATTCAAAAAGTAAAGTATTGATGAATTGTCGAAATATCATAATTGATATGTCGTATGTATTCGTGTTGAAAAAGTCGATTATATTAAAGAGGAATTATGAATTTCTCGCAGCGGGCAAAGTGATCCTGTTTTATTATTTTTTTTACAAAAGACAACTTATCAATCAATTATCGTATCTCTTTCGACAATTGTTCACGAATAAAAAACAATTGTCGCATCTCAACTTTTTTTTAAATAGGTGGCTAAACTAACTTGATATAAAGTTAGCAGGGTCAGCCCAGTACAGGTCTCAATAATACTCAAATATCGAAATACAGGTACTGTGCTAACTTTATATCAAGTTAGCAGGGCTACCCCTTATAAAAAAAAAGAAGATGCGCGACAATTATTTTTCTTTCGCGACAAATTCTCGACAATAATTCGACAATTAAAAAAGTATATTTTAATAACTTTACTGCAAGTTGCTTTGCTAACTTTATGTAGGTTGAAATTTCGAGATTGAAGTCGAAATTTCGAGATTCAAAGTTGTAATTTCCAAGAAACAAATAATAAAAATATGTGGCCCTTTTGCGCTTCCGTAGATATACATCTTTATTCAAGGTAATTACACACGCTATATCAGTAAGATATATTCTTCTGGCACTGAAGTTTATTCATTATTATCATTATAAACATTCATTATTGTAGCCAAAATGGTAAATGAAAACATTAAAATCTAATGACAGTGCTTAATGCAGTTGCAACAAAATTTTCTAAAAAATCACTGTATCTACTGACGACCTGATACTGACCAGATATTTCACCATTTAACATAAAAAATTGGAATATCAATTTTTAATGCATTCTCCCAATAAACCCATGATGTCTATCAAGATTTAACTTGTTCGAAAGAACTTACAAAAGCTAATTTTCACCATACTTACTGTAGCCTGCGTTTCCTCAATTTAGCAGATTGAATTCACAATATCCATTCAACAATCGAAGTTTTTGCACCTCTTTATCCCACACCGTGTTTGTTATTCAAAATGTAAACTTCATAACTTAGGTTAGGTTACCGTTTCACGGTTTGCAACCCAACGTTAACACACTAAAATATCCAGTGAAGCTTACACTGAGCACCATATAGTTTTTCAAATGTATTAGTCAACAGATTAAGTTTATTCCCAAAGTAAAATTAACCGAAAACTATCACAATCACCTCTGAATAACCAATTATACTGCTTCCCGCCTTGTGAATCGAGACTCGCGAGTAACGTACCCGATGAGGGAGTGAGGGGATATGAACAGACCAGTGATGCCAGATATATTAGAAATATTCAGGGTTTGGTAGGATTCTTGGGTTATAAAATTAGAATAAACGGTATTATTTGTAGAGACCTCAGAGTAACAAAAGACAATAGAGAGGCCTTTTCCATCCTTACATTGAAGGCAGCATAACTTTGATTGTTTACGGGAAGTAAGTTGGACCATAAAACAGTGGCGGTTGGTTTAGCTGATAATTGGAGGGATATTATATATTTATAAAATAAATCATTTCAAGTGAAAATGTATTCTTTTCAAATAGTTCCTACAGAAAATCTGATTCATTATTGATGATTATGAAAATGGGGCCAGTTTTTCTACCACCTACTTGATTTTTATTTATGTATGGCTTTATAATAAAGCGCATGATTTACTGGGTTAAAATTAAGTAATGAATTTTGCTTCATGTAATCAGATGAAGAAATTTGTGATATATTCTTAAATTTGATAAACAAGTGGTAGGGGAGAGGAGGGTACTTGTACCCATCTAAACAATATTTGTCATAAATCAAATGTTTTTATCGGTAAAAACTACAGATTTGCCATAGACGTTCATTCATATGTTCCCTTTAACATAGCCATCTCAAATTTTCTACAAAATGAAAGGGGTTGGTATAAAACAGATAAACCCAAGTTTTGAGGTTTGCGTACCATTACCCTCCACGGCGGTTAATAATACGCATTTTATCGGGCAATGATACGCAAATAAAAACTGTTAAAAAAAATCGTGTTTATTAAAAATTGTTAGAAAATATCATAAATTCAAAAAAAGTAAACTTATTCGTAATTGAAACTTAATAAAAACGAAAACTTTAAACATATTTTAGATATTTAACAAAAAAATTGAACTTGTATAAGAAACTAAATCAAAATTTCCCAATAAGGCTCCTTTTTGTAAAGGATTTTTTACTGCAAAAGTCGCATTCGTAGTCAGTGGCAGAGTCCTGCCCACTGCATTCAGCATGTACCCGCACTTCCTGCAGGTAATACATCTATACCAAATTTCCCCATCTTTTCCGAAATCTTCACATAAGAAGCATTGATCCTTCTCGTTTGAATCCACGTACATGCCATCCAGTTCATCAACATCAACAACATTTTTCTCGTCAATTTCATTGTCCTCGGAAGTATCAGAATCTAGTTCCATATTTCTTTTATTCATTGTTTTTTTGCGTAATGGCACTTTTGCTTTGATATTTTTACCCTTACCTTCTCGAGCAAAATTTATTTTATACCTTCTATGTTGCTTCTCCTCGAGAATTAATTTCATTGGTGTAGCTGTTAATATTTCTGACTTTCCCTTGGTACATTTTCTAATTTGACGGCAATGGTGAAAGTTCTGCAATGCTGACTTCGTCAGCATTTCGTTTAGGACAGGATTGGGGTATAATTGGAACTTTGGAAGTTGACGGGCCGGGGTCAGGCTGATTTTTGGAGTCCAAATAACCAGATACAGTAAGCAAATATTGACTAGCAGCTTTAAAATGGGCCGAAAAACGAAGTATCGAGAGGATGTAAGCGGTGGGAGGTATGTGGCGGTATTGACAACATGTCAATTCCATTATCTTTGCAATAGTCATACATCGGAATGGATATATGGCTATAATGGTTGTTAAGCACCTGGAGAACAAGTAACCACTGAAGAAGACATTTTTCGTCGCTCCAGCCATTATCGGTAACTGCATAAACTCCCTCTAGTGATCCATTTTTCGTCAATGTAGGAGATATTCGTTTCCGAGTAAATATCAGGAGGAGGAATAAAGGAATTTCACTAGTTCGGACTACCATTGTCTACTATATAAAATGATTTGAAATCCCTGATACAACTAAAAAAGAATAATCAAAAATGAATAGCTGAAAATAACAATTATATTAAGCAAAATAAACCTGAAATGAAATAATAGTGAAATAAACTACAAGTAAAAATATAACAATTGAATGAATAAAAACAAAATAAAAATAAAGGAATGAAAAAAGAAAATAAAAATAAAAAGTGTAGAGATTCCAAGTCACGTTACTTCACGACGTTTCGATTGTCAGTATCTACAATCGTCTTCGGGTGATGACTGGACTGATTCCTCCGAGAGATGACTATTTATAGGTCGTTGAAATACTTTCACTTATCTTCCTGTGTGAGGTCACACAGGAAGATCAACTAATTAGTTTCGACGTGGAAAGCCTTTACACCAACGTTCCGGTCGAAGAAGCACTCCAAATCATACAGAGAAAGCTATCCGAAGACGGGAACCTGAAAGAGAGAACGAATCTACCTATAGAAGTAGTAATCATGGAATTACTAGGATGCTGTGTACGAAACTGTTATTTCCAACTGAAGGACGAATTCTTAACACAAGATGAGGGACTGCCAATGGGATCGCCACTTTCACCAGTCATAGCCAATATATATATGGAACGGTTTGAAACTCTGGCCATTGAAGAAGCCCACAAGAAACCCCGAGTCTGGTTGAGATATGTTGACGACACCTTCATAATATGGAACCATGGGAATACTGAACTAGACGCCTTCCTGAAACACATCAACAGCGTGAGACCTTCCATCAATTTCACAATGGAGAAGGAAATTCACAACGAATTGCCATTCTTAGACGTTTTGGTGAAGAGGACCGACACTAAGTGGCAAACATCTGTATACCGAAAACCCACTCATACGGGACAGTATCTGAACCACGAATCCAACCACCATCAATCGACTGAAAGAGGAATCATCAAGACTCTATTAGACCGTGCTTTTGGGCTCTGTAATACGAAGGAAGGTCTCGAGAAGGAACTAGACATCATCAAAAATGATCTTCAACGGAATAGCTACTCCAAAGCGATGGTAGAAAAAACTTTGGCTAAAAGACAGCAGGAGCCTCGCAAGGAAGAGAAGCCGTCACAACCAGTGCTTGCACTTCCCTACATCAGAGGATTATCGGAGAGGATAAGAAGAATTGGTTCCAAGTACAACATCAGAACCTGTTTCAGATCCGGTAACACTATCCGTAGCAGCCTCACGAAAACTAGGCCACCAAACGCGGACTGCGATTCCAAGAATTGCATTACCGGATACCCTGTGAGTGCGGAAAATCCTATATTGGTGAAACTAAGAGGCCATTGAATGTTCGCATTGCCGAGCACAAGAAGCACACACAGCGAGGGGAAACCAGGCAAATAGCAGACCACGTTTGGACCCATCAACACAATATCGAGTGGTCCCAAGCTGAGATCTTGCACAAAGAGGAACATTGGTTTAGGAGAAAATTCAAGGAAGCCGCATACATGTTGTCCAACAACGTATTCAGCCAGGCCAGCGTAGAAATACGCAACATATGGAAACCCTTCATCAAGCGAAAAATGGCCAATTCCCGCCAAACGGTTATCTCCCACGGAACCAGTGAAGCGGAAAATGGAAAGCAGGGATAAGTGAAGGTATTTGTACGACCTATAAATAGTCATCTCTAGGAGGAATAAATTATTTTTATTTTCTTTTTTCCATCCGTGTTAGGAATCACACGTTAAAAGGTAAGACCTCGTTAATCCTTAGCTCGCACAAGTTTCGACTTCTGAGGGTTGTCGTTCGTAGGGGTGCGACAGCTGGTTAACGGAAAAACAGATTTTTTAAACAGATTCCTTTATTTTTATTTTGTTTTTATTTATTCAATTGTTATATTTTTACTTGTAGTTTATTTCACTATTATTTTATTTCAGGTTTATTTTGCTTAATATAATTGTTATTTTCAGCTATTCATTTTTAATTATTCTTTTTTAGTTGTTTCAGAGATTTCAAATCATTTTATATAGTAGACAATGGAAGTCCGAACTAGTGAAATTCATCATGAAACATTGTCAATCATCTTCAAACAAACGAGGAATAAAGGTCCCAGAAGCACTCATTGCGCATATGGCAGTTAAGTTCTTTCCACGTTCCCAAGATATTTTTGATCCAAATTGTTTCACGCCTTTTGGTCCCAGTTGCTTAGTTGGCTTCTGAACAGTTGAAATCCCAGTCTCGTCAACATTGAAGATTCTGCTTGGACCAAATTTTAATTATTCTAACTAATATCCCAAAATGGAAAAAAGTTTAAACGGATTCTTCATTGAAAGCAGTAATTCTATTGATACTTATTCCTTCAGGTTTTCTTAGGCTAATTTGGGGGTTTCTCTTAAAAAATAATCACACCCAATCCTTGCCTGCTTCTTAGCGAGTTTTATTAAAATCGTGTCATATGCCTTTAGATTCTGCATATTGAAACGCGAGTTTTCGTAACTCTACTGGAGTCAATCTATAAAACAATTTAGCCAGTTTAAGAACGTGACTTGCCATTTGAGTTTCAACCCCAGCTGAGAAGATAGAGGGTCTTCCTAGTCTTGGACCAGATCTGTTGTTGTTCTTTTTGCGCGCCTCGTGAATGTTTAATGATCTGGAAACCGCTCGAATTTTTCTACCAGAATCTATTGCCTCAAGAACTTTCTGTAAGGTCTCCTCGGTCCAACCAGCGATATTTGTTTTTCTCACGTACTTGTTAGACATCTGAAATAACAATTTGGGCAGCTGAATCACATGTACTGATGGTTTCGGTATTATGCGGGTAATGGTAGGGTAAAAGAGGGTAATGGGGGTCACTTAAGCGAGAACTCGAATAAAAGTGTAATCATAAATAAACTATTTATTGCAACCGCCTTTAAACATCATATACTTAATTAACTATCATTAGAAATAATTATCAGCCACTCTGGCAATCAACTTTGTATATTATAAAATTAATAAAAAAAAACAGTTTGACTCCCATTACACCAACATGAAGGTAATGGTGGTCACCCTGGGGGCAATCGGAGTCAAAGAAAACCTAGCACATATTGTAATAAATGACCGTCGGGTCTGAATTGGCGATCCCTATATGAGTACTACTAATGCATATATAATAATCATTTCAGTTTACTCGCACCAGAAAAATTCACCCCCCCTGTATATGGGATCGTTCAGCCAAAGATATTTATTTTCTTAATTTAGTTTGGTAGCGTGAGAGTTGCTGCCACCAGATCAGAAAAAGTTTGAAATCCGTCCTGATCACACGGATTGAGAATTAGTAGGCAACTTGGTCAACAGCTGAATTTTTCCTACCTTCGGAACTTCGTGGAGAAATGACTTGGTTATGCCACCAATTATATCCTCAGAGACTGGATTCGGCCACGGCTTAAATGCGTGGTCTTTTAGGGGTTTGAGGAAATGAAATAATATTAGCAGAGTTTTCACAAACCAACTTTATTGATGAGTAAAGTTGGCAGAATAATCGGATTAACAATAAAAAAAAATTAAATAAACAAAAAGTAATAGTGAACGTTATTTACACTATATAAAAGAAAAATAAATATATAATTATAACCATGAGCAAATTATGGATAAACTACTAAAACAAAATGACAGGAGTATTCTTTTGAAAATTGAAGATACTTCACTCAGGGCATAGATATGCCTTGCCTGAATTCTACTAGCTATGCTATAAAACCAACTAAAATACAACTCTGAGAAACTATAAAGAGACCCACTTAATCGCTCCCTGTATAACGTAGGAAATTACTATGACCTATAATAACCTAATAAAATGAAAAGGGAACCCGATTCGTAGCTATATTATTATGGTAAATGTTCACTAATACCCTAGGTGCCAAGTCAAAAATATAATCCACATACACATGCAATAACATCTACACTATATATCAGAATTGTTTAAAATACGCTCACCAAAATTATCGTAGACGGACTCCCCTGAAAACTCCAACAAAAGCTACTATTTCCCCAAAAACTCTTACCAGGAACTCGAAAAAATCTCTAAATCACTAAATTGAATAAACCCGCGAATACTTCCAAAACCCAATTAGTATCACTTCTCTAAACAGTGACTTGAAATATATCACTATTTCAATTCACCCAAAATTTCCTCTAGAATTTCCAGCTACTGTAGGAAATTCGACTGGATTCACCAAATCTCCGCGCACCACTGACTTTACCTCAAATCAACTAAACCTCGATTATTTATCAATTCCAAAACACCTCGCAAAACGGTGACCTGAACTACCTCGTATTTCAGTACCTCCAGAAGTCACTCAGAACTTCGTAGGAAGTCCAACCGATTTACTTCTGAGTTCGTACGCTCCTGACTTTTTACCTCAAGTCAGCTAGCCAAATAAAACGCGAATAACTCCCAAATATCGAGATCACTTCTTGAAACCGTATTTCACTCTATTCGAGTATTTCCCAAAACTCTAGGGGAAATTCAACCGGCCTATTTCTGACTTCGTACCCTCCTGACATTTTACCTCAAGTCAGCTAGTCAAATAAACCGCGAATATTCATCGCACTACTGAAATCCCCTCACGACTCAGTATTTTAAAATCCCTAGCACCTCAGTCCCTTCAATAGCTTTCCCAGCAACCTCCCCAAAGGGGCGAACTGCCCCGGGCAAGAGCCCCTAAACGACCCTGGGGTTCGCGCACGACTCACTTAATTCTCTCACAAAAATTTCCACCTTGACTCTATTAGGAGATGTAATTCAAATAATCTCATAAAAATTCCCACCAATCAGAAAGTCTGAAATTATTTCCGGAACTGGTACTCTTAACGTCCTCTACATGTCCAGCGGATAAGTCCGCAAGAATTACCGTCTAGTTCCCGACATTTCTAATGTCGTGAGTCTGCTACTGATATATAGATGTCACTGCAAGGGTCATTTTGATATTTTTGCTGTTTTGAATAGTGGTATGTAGACTATGCCAGACATTAATTTTATCATGTCGTTAAAATTAAGGCTGACACTCTAACCCCTCGGAACATAAATAAATAATAAACTGTATACTGTGACTTTCTCCCTGGTATTCCGGATATTTTATAGTGAGTGTAATAAGATGGCACAAAACAAAAGTCGGTTAAGATTTACATATGAAAATGATATTATATTAGCTAGAGAAATATTAAGTCAGAATCCCTATGAGGATGCTGTAAGATGGGAAACAATCCAAACTAATGTTAATATCTTAACCACAAAAAATTTTACAATACGAGTACTAAAGGAACACTTAAATATGCTTATATTACCTACATTTAACAGATCCAAGTAAGTATCATGTAATTACTTCATTACTGTTATTACCTAATAAAAATTGTATTTTTAGATCTGAGGTGGAAGAGGTTTATTCGGAATTGGATCAACTTCTACAGGAAATAAGCGATATTGCCAAAAATAAAATGGTTACGTCGGAGAAAAAAAATGAAAAACAATTATTGACCATATTGGCAAAAAAAGGAAAAGAAGCCAGAGATTCAGCAATGAAGTTCCACATTATAAATAAAGAAAATGAAATAATTAATTCAGATCATGATTATGGTAGGTATATTTTTACTTTTTTTTATCCAAAACGGGAGTTGCATGGTGAAAATATATTTTGTTACATTACATTTTGTCAAATTTAATAGTTATTTATGTATCAAGGGAATTAGGAGGGCCTTAATTACCGATGGCAAAGTTTGCGTCCCGAGGGCCTCTGGCCCGAGGGACAGCAATTGCCTGAGGTTATTAAGGCTCATTAATTCCCGTGGTACATAGATAATTTTATTTCTGACCGATTTCAATAAAATTTTGTTCATTTTTGAAATGGAAAAATGTACCAATTCATTACCTTCCCGGTATATTTGAATCAGGTACCGTTGATTATAGTAGAGTTTTCTTGTTGCTAGGTTGTTGCTATGTTACTTGTTTATAAACAGAACTTTGTTATCAAGCTGTGTTTGCGGTGAAAACGTGTTTTCTACCTCAAATATAATGGAGGATATTTTGAAAAAAGCTGAACAAGCAAGAGAATCATTAATTCCATCGAAAAGTGAAGCCGTATACCAAAAAGAATACAAGATATATCTGGACTGGCTGACACGGAAAAATGTTATGCCAAAAGATGTCACTGAAACTGTATTTCTGGCATATTTTCAAGAACTGGTAAGGAATTTTCTATGTTTTTCGGTAGATTTGGTAGTAATTGTGTTTATTCGTTTCAGTCAGAAACGTATAGTCCGAATTCTTTATGGACTAAATGGTCAATGCTAAAAGAAGTGCGACGAAGGCAATGTCCCGTATAGGAAGATGAGTTTGGCAATCCTAAATACATTGCGATTTTGCTGGGGATTTTCCCAAACATGTTTTTTCCAATTGGCTGAGATGTACATTTATTTTGTCGGAAGCTCAAAAAAAATCGTTCAATACCTTTAGGACGTAAAGACATATAAAGTCTTAATAAAGGCAAAGCGGAGAACTCTTTTTCATCCACAACTGTAAATTTCTTCGATACACGTGAATAAATAAAATATGGTTCAGTTTTCATTTCTATTTATTTTTACTTGTGAAAGGTAGAGGGAATTATAAAATCTATAATGTCCCAAGGGAGTTATGACCCTCTTTATTGATAGCGTAACTATGACGATATAAGCTTATAATATCCCGGTCAGAAATAAAATATATTTTCAGCCATATCGAATGCTGAAGAAATTACAGCAGATGTGGATTTACATTGTCTGATTGAAGAACCTGATTCAGTTACCACACATACCCCAAACGTAAAACGAAAGATTTTGAGTAAGTAATGTTCAAATAATGATTTTGTGTAAACACTTAGTACAATTGGGGCTAGTTGAAAACGGTTTTATAAATTTCATCATTTTGTGTGCTTTATTATGCCTATGTATTTTAATGTTGTTTGTATATTTGAATTGTAATTACTTACAAGTTTCTACAAGACAAAGAGGAAAGAAAACAAATAATTGAAATGATTAAAGTGCAAACGCAACTATTGCAGCAGTTTGTAACATTGAGTAATACCTCTAAGTTAGTGTAGTGTAGGTTTATTTAAATATAGATTTTAGTTGTACAGGTTTTTATTTTTAAGTTAGCTTAGATAATCCTTTATAAAGTAGGTTATTGTAAATAAAAATGTCTAACATTTAGTGTTCACTGTTTATATTTTACATATACACTTGTCTGGAAGTTACGCTGTTAAACTCCCAAGTATTCTTCTAAATTTGGAGGTACCACATTAAAATATTGACTCGTCTGACTGCCATATAGGGAAGTATGGCAATTTGTTAACATTACAGCCACTTTATAAAGTTGTTCTATGTCTTCAACAAGAAGTTTCTGATTTTTCTTGAAATCTAAGACAGCAAATTCTGCAGTAAATTTCTGGAAACCCCATTCTACAGCTTGTCTAACTGCACTCATGCTTCTAACTCCTGTTGTTGTGGAGTTAAGTGCTGGTTTCCGTAAGGACATATCAATAGATCTCTTATACCATATGCTAGATCACCATATAAAACAAAATTTTCTTCATTTGGAAATCTTGCAACTATGTCCAATTCATCGTACAAATGGGAGATCCGAAAAATACCTGCATCATGTCTTCGACCTGGATATGCACCTTTCAGGCATAATATCAATCCATCAGGACTCAACAAAGATTGATATTTTACACAATGATATCGTTTGTGTCCAGAATAATAATTTTCTTGTTCTTCTGTAGGTCTGCAAATGGCTCGTGTTGTGCCATCAATAAATCCCCAGCAATTATTTAAAGGAGCATCTTTGGCAAATACTGCCTAAAATGTGAGATATTTGTTAAAAATGCTATTTTAAGCAACATTCAAAATTAATAAGCTTTGTGAGAATTATACAAATGCCAAGAATTTTCTAGAAAACTTACATGTGACTATAGTCCGTTTATAATTTGTCGATAGCACAAAATGAGGGCCCAAGTCATAAAACACTCATAAAACTCGTAAAATCATAGGCGGAGGTTCCTAAGGTGTTTATTCATTAAATATAAAGCTTCAGTTTATATTCGAAACTTGCCTTGAAAGGGTGAAGTTGTTACGAACGAAAATAATTTTTGGTTTAGTACATTTTTTAATCGCATTTAATTTACGGCTCGTTGGTGTTTCGGCGTCTACGGCAGTAATTAACGTCTCTAATATTTATTTTGCGAATTTTGTGCAGTGCGTGAGTAACTTTTTTTCATATTCCTACAAACATATACGTACCTTTCGTTCCTGCTTGTTTTGTTTGATTGCTTGCGATGGCTTCGTCATCATCATCAACATCATCAAGTTTTACACCGGTACTGTTGCGTACAGTCAGTAAGTCTGTCTATTCACCAAGAGAGAAGACTATTGTTTTGAACGTTCACGATGCTCTGGTTTCTCAGAATCCCACAAACACTGTTCAGAACATAATCAAGAGTTGTGCCAACATGACGGGCGTAGGGGAGTCAACAATATATATGTTCCTATCAGAAAGAAAAAAAAAAGGTATAGCTAACCCAAATACAAACGAATACTTAAAGAGGGGGAGAAAACCTATTGAAATTGATGAATTTGCCAAAAATGGTATTCGAAGGAAAATTCACGAATTTTTTTACAAAAAAGAAATACCCAACTTAAACAAAATTTTACAAGAAGTTAGAGACGACCCGGATTTGCCTCATGTCGGACGAACCAAATTGTGGCAAGTTTTAAAAGAATTAAATTTCCGGTGGGAGAAATCAGACCGAAAATCACTTTTGATTGACCGGGAAGAGATAATATGTTGGAGAAGAAAGCATCTAAGATCTATACGAAAATTTCGGGCTGAAGGAAGGCCAATTTACTATCAGGACGAAACGTGGGTAAACGCAGGTCATACTCTCACAAAAATTTGGACAGATAAAAATATATCAAGCTCCAGGCAAGCCTTTATGGAAGGTTGGTCTATTGGTATTTCCCCACCCTCTGGTAAAGGCAGTAGATTAATAGTTTCTCACATTGGCAGTGAAAAAGGATTTGCTAAGCATGGTTTGTTGGAATTTGAATCCAAAAGCACAAAAGACTATCACGAGGAGATGACAGCTGATGTTTTCGAAGAGTATTTTGAGCAGATGATTGAACATATACCACCAAACTCAATTATAGTATTAGATAATGCACCTTATCATTCACGACTAGTTGAAAGACTTCCAACGACTGCGTGGAAGAAACAGGATATCATTGACTGGCTGCGGAATAAGTCCCTGCCTTACGAAGATGAAATGGTTAAAGAAGAACTTTTAAAAATTGCCCGGCAACACAAATCTAAGTTCAAGAAATACATAGTTGACAAAATGGCGGAAAGACGAAACATCACAGTCCTTAGACTTCCACCCTACCACTGCGAATTAAATCCAATTGAACTCATTTGGGCACAAATGAAAAGCTATGTGGCTAGAAAAAATACGTCATATAAAATACAAGCTGTACGTGAATTGTTATATGAGTCTTTACAACATATTACAGAACAAAATTGGCGAGATGCAGTAAGACATGCAATGGAAGAAGAACAAAAAATGTGGGATCTCAACAATATAATTGATGCGACTGTAGAGACACAACCGCTAATTATTAACCTGCAAGACGACTCGGATTCCGAAGATGATCCTGTTTATTTTGAATTTGAATAGTTTTGTAAGTAATCGTAGTTTATATCATTTAAAAATAGGTATTAATTAAATAAATGTATCTTTTACAAATTGCAAGTAACTTATTATTTTTGAATAAAATAAAGAATTTTTTTAAAAATAAAAATACAGTTTACAGTACCTACAGTTTAAGAATATTAATATATTTATTTATTTAAAGTAACTAATATTTTAATCATATACTCTACGACACTGGTCACTCATTTCCACTCAAAATACCTACATAATCGGATTAAAAGTTTTATAGCTGTATTGTATTTCTTCAGATACAAGGTGGGTTAGTCGAAAACATCTTAAACTGCCAGTTTTAGTTTGGTTTTTGTTATTATATCATATTAGCTGTCCTCTCTGTATTTCAGTTCTCTAATGAGGGTCAAACTTGCAGTGAGCTATCAACAAATTATGAACGGACTATAGTACCTTAACTTGTAAATTCTGTAAATTTTCAATTAAATGACCATGATTTTGGTATATTATATCTGCTACTTTATTTGCAATCTGCGATAATGATTGTGCAGATAATCCAAACAATGGATCCAAATCACATAGCCGATTAGGATATGCTAATCTTCGCAACAAAATACAAAGTCCATGTAGCCCTGAAATTAAAAAGATCATTTGAAATATTAACAACTCTATTGAAATATAAGAGCATACGTTTATTCAAATAAATTAGATAGTTTTTTTACTCACCAGAAATACGATGCCTTTGTTGGGTAACTATTTCATTAGGTAGGCCAAGAGCTCTTTCTAAACGATTTATATTGTCTTTGTCAAAACGGAAGTTATTTTTTAATTCAGCAGGAACTAATTCGTTTAAATCAAACCTTCCATAACGTTCTGCTCGATTTCCCACAGCATTCTCTCCTTCATTAGGAATTTCAAATAAAATTGCATCCTCAATATCGTCGTCGTAGCCACCACCAATAATCACAGCTTCCAGAATATTATTCATAATAAATTTTTATGTTGAGTAAATCTACCAAAATTTATTATTAACTTTTGTTTTATTGCATGAAGTTAAAATGTCCAGGTTAAAATAAACTAATGGGGGTTATGTTATGATTGTGACATGACATATGCCATAAGTCAGTCATCATTTTTACGTATTCCCAAAGTTATCGCATGTTGCGATAACTCTCTTTTTTTCATCATACCGTAATACCGTATTGGATGTCAAAATAACGTTACCGTATTTTTCAGAGGAGTGGCGATAACTAATGATATAGGTATACGGTGCTAATGATTATGTGAATATTGGTATGGAAATTTAATTACTCTCTTTGGTGTGTTATACAAAAATGTATGATTTTGGATATTTACTTAAATTTTCAAAGTAATACCATCATTTCTCAAATTGAATCAATGTTATCAGACGCATAGGTAAATGTTTCGTTCTCAATTTTAGCGTTGTTCGGTAGAACTAGCTTTTGCTTTTTATTGCTGTAAAACTCTGTACTTTTTGGTGTCTACCTTAGTAACAGGGGTCCCAATTTATTCACAAGTTAATCGTTAAATGGTCTTTGGAATTATGATAATGAGTTGCAATAAAGATATTTTGTATAACTAGGATTCAGGTAGGTCTATAGGAGTATCAGCCTTGGCTGATACTCCGCCTATTCACCATATACTGGAAGTTTTTTCCTTTGTTTTTTTTAATTGTTCCTGTATACTGTTTCATTTTATTTTTGTCCATCCCATTTGTGTTTTTGGAGCATTTCTCCTTAGGGCAGCTGCTCGAGCAGCTGATGAACTCGGTATAGTTTTCGACTCTGAACGAGGTGACTACATATCTGTCACCGAGTTGGAAACCGCTCAGCAAAAAGCTCCGATAAAAGCCGCAGAGATCACCGTACTTCTGCGGAGACACAGGGATAAGCCAATGCATGGGGTCTTCTTCAATAATATTGAAGACCTTGGCTTATCAAAGCGCCTGACGTTCGCTTTTCTCAGGTCGAGTGGGCTGAAGTCGGAAACTGAGGGGTTCATCATGGCTTGCCAGGATGATGTCTTCAACACCTTAGTCTACCGCAGTCGCGTGATGGGTATAGAGGTTCCTGACACAAGGTTCAGGGCCTGCCGCGAGGCGCCCGAGACCCTAATGCACTTGCTATCAGCATGTCCAGCATATGCGGTCTCGGCCTATATCCATCGACATAACGCGGCCCTAAGAGTGCTATATTACCATCTACGGCACTCTTACGGTATTGGCGAGACACCGGTGTTGCCCTACGCTCCGGGGGATATTGAATCCGTTGTGGGGAACGAGAAGTGCCGAATTTATTGGAACTATTCGTTCCCCACCCTCAGGCTCATACAAGCTAATAAGCCTGATGTAGTCCTTCTCGACCACCAGACCAAAACGATATTTGTCGTGGAGTTTTCAGCTCCTGGCGAGACGAATATCGTCAGAAAAAAGGAGGAAAAACGGATAAAATATCGAGATTTTCTCTTCGAACTCCGCAGACTCTATCCAGATCACTCTGTCAAGATGGTCGTTCTGATTATTGGAGTCCTTGGTGGAATGATGTCTTCTCTACTCTCGAATCTCAAAATCATACCGGCTTGCCGCACTAAGGCAGAAATCTTAGCCGCACAGATGCAGAAGGCTGTCATTCTCGGCTCACTGCGTTTGCTCAGGGCACATGATTCTCGGACCCAATGATCACTTACCCCACGGTGTGGGGAGTGGTCATTGGTTGATTATGCTGGCGTTGATTATGTATCGGGGCTTCGGGGGATAGGGCCTGACCAGCGCACAGTACGGTGAATAAAGACGTATTATTATTATTATTATTTTTATCATATTCCCCTCCTGTTTTTAATGGGTTTCACCCTACTTTTATTTTATTTTTTAATTTTTTACCATTTTTGAAGGCTTTATTAACCCTGGTCAAAATCTCAAAATGTTTATCTCTTCCTACACAGTAGATTCTGGTAAATGCTTGCCAAAAAACAACTGCTTTCCCGGCTAATACCACGCTGGATATAATATTCCACGCAGTTGTTTTAATACTATGAAAAAAAAATACGTTTAGAAAAAATTCGCTATTGAAAAATGAATGAAACTATTATAATCGTCATAAATTTAATAAAAAAAATTCACAGTAATTGTAGATTTGTTACTGCCCTCCTGAAGTGGAACTTCACACTGAAAATAACGTGCAGCTTCATCAAAACACCTTCACTCTTTCTCTGAATCTTCTTCTTCTTCTTCTTGTGTATTTACCACTTTCGTAGTTTTACAACGAGATATCATATTTTTTGTCTTTGATTGTCGAATTGGTGGATAACCATCGTTGTTTCTTCTATATGCATTTTTCAAGACAGTCAAGAAAAAAATTTTACAATCGTTCATTGTGAAGGTGTTGTTTGCTAGACGAATAATTTGGAAAAATAGTTCAATTACATTTTCATAAGTTCTCAAAGGTATTTTTTTGACATTTTGTTGTCTCGAGGCACCGGACCATGAACATTTCGTCATGAATTTTCTTGTGAAGAACCAATCTACCAACAAGTAGCAATTATCTATAGCGTTGTTTATTTCTAAACAAATATTCCTCAAACTATCAACATATTTGTCAAATACTACTTTATCTTTCAATATTTCTTCGAGTTTGATTAGTTCTTCAACATCATCAATCGGTTCGAATGGTTCTAATGTCATATTTTCATCTTCTTCAAGAAATCTGTTCAGATTTAAAACCTCATTGAACATTAATTCAAGTTTCTCAATTCTTTTTAACAAAACAACTTGGTTATCCAGAATTCCATCTAGTTTTTGTTCAAGTGTATCGATACCTCCAGCTTCTGATTTACTAATTCCATTCGGCTCATTATCATTTTCATCAGCTGGCATTTTAGACATAATGTATTGTCCTGAAAAAAAAGTTGAGTAAGTCGTTTTTATAACTGTCCCCAATCCAGGGGCGGATTAAGAACTAAATTTTGGGGGAGGGTAATTTCGGAATTTCGGGAGTGGGTAATTTTCAGGGGGAATAACTTAAACAGACCGTTTTTTTCAGCTGATCCTACTATTGCTGTCTCCTAAACGATGAGACCTACAAAGTCGGTTAAATTGGACAAAAATTTCATATTTTGGGGAACTAGAATAATCTCTTTTCTCAAAATGGTTTGGGGCATTTTCAGCCGAGGTTTACACTGTCACCGTATAGAAGTAAACACAAGCACCGTACATAAGTAAACAGAAGTAAATTCACTCCCGTCGGTCTCTTTGATGTTTCGGGTCGAGATTTCATTTTTTGCTGGCATGTGGCGGGGCAGGAGGGTGTAGGCAAAGAGCTGTTGTGCACCTCTGCACGAGGTTCGATCAAAAAATATGTGGCCATGATCTGACTTCATCATTGCTACGAGGAGCTTCCAAAAATGTCTCATATGATTGTGAACTGTTTAGGAACTCATTAAAAATAAGACAAGGTGGTGAAATAAACGTATATTTTATGTAGTAAGATTATACAATTTAGATCAAAAACTTATGCTTATATATTTTAAAGGTTTTTCAGAATGATGAGTTTTTGATATTTTTTTTCAAAATTTGTTTTCAAATTTCTATTGGCAAATTTCAAAATATAATAAATTCTTACCCTTGTGAAAAGAGAAAATAAATAATCCAAAGGAAAATTATCACAATCAGTGGCACATAAATTGTCGAAATGATTAAGAAATTCTGTCTCTAGATCAGGGGTCTCCAAACTACGACCTGCGGGCCAAATCCGGCCCGCCAGTGTCATCAATCCGGCCCGCGACAGCCAATGATTACCTAATTGTTGTTACTATTGCTGTGATAAGTTGAAGAAGAAAACACAGAATGATAATTACATTTACATTACATTACATTACATTTTTTACGTAATTGCGATTGAAATAGTATTATTTTCTGCCTGAAGGATTTGATATTGGTGTATAAATCAGAGAGAAGCTGATTTTCTCCTTGCAATGTCAAATTCAGTTCGTTCATATGATTTGTCAAATCGACATAAAAGGCTAACTTCCACATCCATTCACTATTTTCTAAATCGGCAAAAGGGCGCTGCTTCTCATTTAAAAAAAAATTCGATCTCTGCTCGAAGTTCAAAAAAGCGCTTAAGGACTTTTCCGCAACCAAGCCAGCGTACGGCAATATGATATGGTAAATCATTTTCTCCAATCTGTTGAATAAACTCGCGGAATTGTCGGTGATTCAGCCCAGTGGATCTGATGAAGTTAACAACTAATATGACTGGTTTTAGAAGTTCAGACATATCCAAACATTTTCCGCACAAGGACTGTTGATGAATGATACAATGTAAGACTAATGGTTTTGAACCACCATCATTTTCTACAGCCTTTGACACAAGTGCAACCACTCCTTTATTTTTACCATACATATTTTTGCCTCCATCAGTTGTTATAGATTTCAAATTTCTCCATCGAAGCTTATTTTTATTAATGTCATTTTCAACTCCCTTAAAAATATCTGCCCCAGTTGTCGTGCCGTGAATACTATCAATATCAAGAAGTTCTTCATACACTTTATAGCTTTTATCTACTCCGCGAATAAAAATCAACACCTGAGCAGTATCTGACACATCCGTTTACTCATCCAATGCTAGAGAAAACCACTCATGATGTCCATTTTTGTCAGACAGTTGAGATGATATATTTTCTGCGATGTCTTGCACCCTCCGAGCCACGGTGTTTGCTGACAAACTGACACTTTTAAATAAATTTACCTTTTTGGGGCATATTTCTTCGGCTACTGCAATCAAGTATTCTTTTATCATTTCTCCATCGGTGAATGGTTTGCCACGTTTTCCGATTTCAAGAGCCACACGAAAGCTGGCGCGAGTTGCAGACTCTTGTTCAGTATTTGCTTTGGTGAACAAAGATTGCTGCGATTTGGGTCCGCGTTTCAAAGCTTCAAATTTTTCCTACCGCAAACTTCCTGTATACTTAGAGTAACTTTGAAGATGTTTCGATTCATAGTGTCGTTTAATGTTATAGTCTTTGAAAACACCTATGGTTTCATTACAAAATAAACATAGCACCTTATTACTGGACTCAATCACAAAATACTGAAAGTTCCATTTTTCTTGGAACGTTCTGCATTCACTGTCGATTTTTCGCTTCTTTTCCATACTAACAAATCACACATAAAAACAATAAGTCAAATCAAAATACTTTTATTGACAAGTGTTACTTTATTTCACAATAGACAGTTTCGCTTCCTTCGCCTTTCCTACGCAGACTAACTCGCACTTGCGCCGCTAACCTTTTTATATGCAATTATTACTGCCATCTCGAGGGGATCGGAATACACTAGCTAGAACTAGAACTTTCTCGAACCAACGCGGTAATTCCAAATATTTAATTACGCCTAATGCCACCTAGCGGGTAGCTGAAAAAGATAGTACTTAGTACCACTACTCGCCACTAGATGTCGTTGAGTGTCACAATACACAATAATAATTGAAATGCAAAAAAAGCGTAAGTTTGCTTAGGTCACGCACTTTGCGACTATCCTAGTCTAGAAATATAGTTAAGGGCAGAAATTGGCCCTTGGAACAAACTGAAAAAATCATTATGGCCCGAAGACTTCAAAGTTTAGAGACCCCTGATCTAGAGACAGAATTTCCAGAGCATTTTTATAATTTATGTGCCACTGATAATTTTCCTTCGGCTTATTTATTTTCTATTTTTACAAGGGTAATAATTTTTTATATTTTGAAATTTGCCAATAGAAATTTGAAAACAAATGTTAAAAAAAAATAAAAAACTCATCATTCTGAAAAACTTTTAGAATAGATTAGCATAAGTTTTTGACCAAAATTGTATAATCTTACTTTACAAAATATACGTTTATTTCACCACCTTGTCTTATTTTTTATCAATTCCTAAACAATCCACAATCATATGAGACATTTATTGTGAGCTCCTCGTAGCAATGATGAAGTCAGATAATGGTTACATCTTTTTTGAACGAACCTCGTGCAGAGTTGCACGATAGATTTTAGCCGACATCCTCATGCCCCACCACACGCCAGAAAAAAATAAAATCTCGACCCGATACATCAAAGACGCCGACCGGGAGTGAATTTACTTGTGTTTACCTCTATACGGTGACACTGTAGACCAGCGATACTCAACTTGCGGGCCGCATGCGGCCCTCTAGCGGCTCTAACTTTTTCTGCAGCCTGAAGGCTGATTCAATATTTCTATATTATTTGACAATAGTTTTTTCTGATAACGACAAAAAAATGTGTAGGGGTTTTTGACCCAAATCGAATACTGTTGTCGAACACAGGAAAGCCTTGTGTTTGAATACTCGCGTAACCATTACAATGGCTGACGTGACCTCAAAATCAAAACGTAAAATTTCTGACGAAAAAAGATTATTTCAAGACAATTGGGAGGAAGAATATTTTACTTATGATGCACTTTTTGGGACCTTTGGTGTAGTAATGAATATTACTGGAGTTTTTTCCCAACACCAAATCGTTAGTTTTAACACCTCGACACGTGTTTCGATCACCAAGTGATCATCTTCAAAGAGGAAGATTGAACTCAGTTTAATCTCCTCTTTGAAGATGATCACTTAGTGATCGAAACACGTGTCGAGGTGTTCAAAATAACGATTTGATGTAGAGAAAAAACTCCAGTAATATTCGAAGAATATTTTGTTGTAACTAACAAATACAGTTCAAGTACTTGTTTGATTTGTCGAGAAAGTGTGATACTAAAAAAATACACACATCGGAAAAGTCTAGGAATATTTTTAAAAATGGCAATATTTTTTTTTTTTGGATCACTTTAGGGAAAAAAAATTGACGGGTGATTATTAAACGAATGTAACTTACAACAAAATTTATTAAATGGTCAAAAATACTGAGTGCGACTATAAGCAAAACTAAAAAAAAATATGGCTCTTCTTTGGCACCCCGAAAAAAAATCATAATACAAAAAAAATTGGAATCAGTACAAAGTATAGCCTCCACGCTGGTTTATTACAGCCCTACATCTATCGTGCATCGACAAAATGAGATTGTCAATGTCTTGTTGAGGTACATTTGCCCATTCAGCGATTAAAAGCTCTCTCAATTCAAACGTTGTGTGAATATTCCCCATATGCGGAGTAATTCTTCGTTGAAGCATGTCCCACACATGCTCGATGGGATTCAGGTCCGGTGATTGTGCTGGCCATGGCAATACATCAACTCCTTCGTTGGTGAGCCAGTCAGTCACTAGACGCGCGACATGTGGACGAGCATTATCGTGCATTAGGTGGAAGTTTTCACCAACAGCACCAGCAAACGGTCGGACGATAGGTAGAAGAGTGGTGTCGAGGTACTGTCGAGCTGTGAGGGAGCGATTTGGAAAAACGAGATCGGTTCTGCCGCCGATGATGATTCCGCCCCATAGCATTACTGTACCACCTCTGTATGTGTCGACTTCCTGGACGTGTCTCAAACGTTCATTATTTCCAGGTCGTCTCCACAGTCTTACTCGACGAGAATCTGGATGAAATCCAAATCTGGATTCGTCTGTAAACAAAACTGTGGCCCAATCATTTGCATCCCAGTTTTGATGTTCTTGACACCACTCTAATCTTCTACCGTGATTGCCTCTCGAAAAAGGTGGACATCTAAGTGGCCTTCTGTTGTGGAGATCTGCTTCATGCAGTCGATTTCTGACAGTATCACGACCAATGGTTACCTGGTGCGTCTGCTGCAACTAGTTAACCAACTCAGGTGCTGTGATTGTCGGTTGTCTTCTTGCGGTTAAGACCAAAAATCGGTCTTGAACTGCAGTTGTAGCGCGTCTTCGCCCTGGATGTTGTTCGGCTGGACTGCCATTTTCATGGAAACGCCGCCACAATCGACTGATAACACTTTGGGAGACCCCCAAACGAAGAGCTACATCATTTTGTCGCATGCCACCTTGAAGAAGCCCTACAGCTCTATTCATCTCAGCCAATGGTAAGTGATGGCGTTCCATGTTAAAGCACAATATTTCCAGTTTAATTGCTGGGCAAGAACTGCATAGAATGTACAAACTCGACACTTTCAGATTATTCATTTTAGCCGAAAACCTACAGTTTATAAAAAACTTGATAAAAGATTAGTTACCGTTTTTGCAGGCTTTGTCCAACCCATAGAAATCTACAGGGTGGTCGAGCGTACCAATTTAATCGAAATTAAACGACCTCATGCATTCATTTTTATAATATTTAGTATGTTATAAAAATATTCCTAGACTTTTCCGATGTGTGTATAATGTTATGAAACATTATAATACAAAACAGAATATGTTCAGCGATAGTTTTCCAGTCGGCTCTGCATTGCGAAAAGAAAAGCTATGATTTTGATATGAGCTATAATATGAGCTAATTGATTTTAAAAATGATACAAATCTGTAGGCGATTTTTAAAGGAAACAGAGAGGGAAACAAACATGAAGAATTCTGGAAATTAGTACCGGATAGCTACAAAACGCTCAAAAATTGCGTACACTTGTTCCTCACCTTGTTTGCAATAACTTACCTGTGCGAATCCTCATATTCAAAAATGAAATATGTGAAAAATGTGTATAGATCCCGACTAAGTGATTCGCCCCTGGACGACATTTTGAGAGTAGCATGTAGTAATTATGAGCCAGATTTATCAGAAATTGTAAATAGTTTGCTTCGATGTCAATCATCACATTAATTTTTAAATAAATGGTTTATTTTTACAGTTGTGTTTTATTGTATTTCACATACAACGTCGAACTCTAATAACGCAAAACCTGAAAGTAATTTGTTCATTCTAGTTTTATTATTGCGGCCCGCAAGGTCTAGCAGTAGCGACTATGTGGCCTAAGGGGAAAAAAGATTGAGTACCGCTGCTGTAGACGCTAGATCTCTTTTCAGATCGAGAATATTAATGATTGTTTTCGAAATATTCGCAAAAAACTAGGATTATCGAATTTAAATTTTTGGATCTACAGCCGTCATTCTCGAATGCAGCGTCGGCTCGTCAGAGGAGGCAAGGAAGGCTTAGCCTCCCCATAAAATTTGAGGCTATTCATCGCAATAAACTAAAAGATACTGACAAATAATTATGTTTTTTTTTTCTAAAAATGCTTGGGTATCATTACTTTACCATTAATTTTTAATGTAAATACATAATATGCCCGAAAAAACACTATCACTCACTACGTAGTACGTACCACACTGTATCCTGCATGAACGAAACTCAACGCACCGTCCATGAACGAATAATGAATAAACCATCAACCCGAAATAATAAATGCCATACGTTGCAAGGGAGCCAAGCCTCCGACCGCTTTAAGAAACACAGGCTCCACGAGACCGATCCAACCAAACGCCGACATACGTCTCGATTTGTAATTTCAGTTGCAGAAGTTATAGTCTTAGAGGAGGCTAGCCTCCAGTTGGTCTCCGTTAGTGTACGACTGCATTTGTTTTTTATTTAATTATTCGGACGGGATGCCGTGACGGACCGGGACTGAAAAATATTTCGGTAAATCAGATAAATTTTTGTTTTGAGGTCACCCAGCGATTTTGAAAAAATGTTTGAGTGTACTTACGTATTTTGATGCGTTGATTACGAATCCGAAAGAAAAAAGCGGCGCTCTTCCTTATTTACAAAGTTACGGCCCTTCAAAGTTCAGAAAAGGGCGATTTTTCAGCCTTCTTTTACACCAAATAAACTATTTAAAAACACAAGCATTTATTCACTAGGTCACCTTTACACCTTATTCCTCCTTCTTTGACACTTTTCACTTCAACAATCAACATTTTTCCAATAAAAATGGTAAAAATGTACGGAGCTGCTTTTTTATTACATATCCCTGTATTTTACGTTTTTAAGGTTAATGGCATGATTGGTACGACTGATGCAGTCAATATTCCTAAAGTAATTCAAATGTTTTTTGCCTTCATTCTTTAGATCGTAAATTGGTTTTCGGTGGTGTATTACGAATTTGAAATAGTAGGCGACGACAAATACCAACCGCTTTTTTCTGAAATGTCACTAGTAACTAAACTAGAAATAGAAGAATGTCACCAGGAGAAGCATTCCTTTTTAAATTAAGTTTTTTATTAGAAACATGTTGATTATTGAAGTGGGAAGTGTCAAAGAAAGAGAAATGAGGTGTAAAGCTGACCTAGTGAATAAATGCTTGCGTTTTTAAATAGTTTATTTTGTGAAAAAGATGGCTGAAAAGTCGCTCTTTTCTGAACTTTGTAAATAAGGGAGAGCGCAGCTTTTTTCTTTCGGATTCGTAATCTACGCATCAAAATACGTAAGTACACTCAAAATTTTTTTCAAAAACGCCGGGTGCCCTCAAAACGGAAATTTGCTCTTTTTGGTAATATTTTTAATGTGTTTTTAAAGTGTTTTGTTTCAATTTCAAGGTGTTTTCAGGTTTTCACTTTTCGGTAAGTTTTTTTTTCATTTATTATGGATAAGTTGGACGAAATTGAAAGATCTGACGATCTAGTCGATTGGTTGCTGACAAATAATTTTAAGTATGTATCTTATGATAATAAATTTTACATTATTAAAACTCTGGGAAGGCCTCAACCAAATTTGATTTCAATTAAAGCGTTAAATAATCGACAAAATCGAGGATTTAATATTAGTTGGTACGATAAATGCGATTGGTTAACCGGCTTCATTAAACGAAAAAAACTTTTTTGTTAGCCCTGTGTTTTATTTTCCGTACAAACCGAATACCAAACGTGGTCTGAAATAGGATACTCCAATTTGAAAAATTTAGATACGTCGTTCTACAGAAAAACATTTTGAATCTAAGGAGCATATATTTTCGTCTTGTAAATTAAAATTGTTTAGCAAACAAAATATAGCAACAGCTTTAGATACAGCTCAAAAAGAGGCCATAATTTCTTTTAATAATCAGGTTAGGAAAGATCGGGCGACTTTAAAAAGACTTATCGATATTACGATTTATTTGGGTTCGCTTTTCGCAGACACAATGAAACCGAAGATTCGATTAATCGCGGCAATTACAAGGAACGTTCAATGTTATGGGGCAAAAATGATTCACAATTTGGCACTTTTTTAAATGGTAGCGTTTTTTCGGGCATCTCAAAAACCATCCAAAATGAGCTCATAGACAGTGTGGCATATATTATTAATAGTCTGGTTCACATGTAGGTACTCGATTTAGCTCTTTTTGGTGACATTTTTCAGCTCTGTCCAGAAATTACGACCAAGGTGTCATTCGATTCGTATTTTTGCCTAGAAAGTTTGAGGGAAGGTCCGAAAACGCGCCGATAAAAATTACATAAGTTATAAACAATTAAGTGAAAAAAAAGGGGCTTTAGTTTTTTCTTAATATCTCGGAAAATTTTTAAAATTTTGAAAATGTAAAAAAAGATTTGAAAAGATCAATGAATTTACGTAAAAAAAGTCCCGACTTCCGAAACTGTATCTCGATTATTTATAATTTTTACAGAGCCCTGAAAATAGAGCCAAAAGCGGGTAGTCTGGCTTCCGCGCGCCTTTCGTTACTCTGACATAAAAACAAAAAAAATTATTTAAACATATTAAATGTAAATATTAAAGAATGAAAAAATTCATGTAATGTTGGGATACATCAAACAATAATCCGCAGTCAAAAAATTTTTATCCCAATTTTAACGTTAATTATAAATTTGTTAATTAGTAACTTTTTTTGAATTGAAAGTTAATATAAAAATCCCTATAATTATTGAATTAAAACCCTGGCATTTTTTCCTTTGGTGAAGTTATCTTTAATAGGCAAAAAAATAGATTACCGTTGCCAAAATAAAAAAATTGTTATTTTCCATTTTTTTATTAACAATTGAAAATTATAATTTTATAAAAAATACATAACAATTTTTTTTTATTTTTTATTGTTTCAATGTCTCATGGCTAAAAACTAATTAATAATTTTTTTTTAATTTTTTACAGCTATTGTTAATAAATTTATTATAAACGAATACATTGTTTATAAGCAAGTCGATTTTTTTTGCATTATGTTAATTGAAAAAAATCATGATATAAGGAAAATATAAGCAAAGAGATTGAAAGTGTTTCTTTTTTTGCATGGGAAATTGATGAAACTACCGATATTACCTGTACATCACAACTTTCAATCGTTTTTAGATATGTCAAAGATGGTAATGTGGTAGAACGTTTTATGGTTTTTCATGATGTTTCATCTGGGTGCACATGCAGCTGACGATTTGTTTAATTTTTTAATTCGTACGTGTGACATCTATAATTTTAAGCAAAAGTTAATTGCGCAAAACCTATGAAGCTGCGGTCATGGCCAGCCATTTAAATGGTTTACAAACTAAAATGCCCATGCCCCAACTTTAGTATTAATCAAAGCGTGCATATAGTGTGTATATAGTCTTTATGACTTTAGCCTTCCCTGTTCTCCAATGCACGAGCCGTCACTGCTCGAATGATATAAAAAAGATAGGGGAACTTTCAAAACTGTTTTATATTTGTTATGATCCGATATGAAAGAATTTACATTTCGACGTTTCATTCATTAGATAGATAGATAGATAGATAGATATATTTATTCGTGTATACAATAAAAATATGTCTACATTTGTCATTAAACACAAAACAAAACAAATGCTATAGAAAACAATATATATATATATATATATATATATATATATATATATATATATATATATATATATATATATATAAAATCGATACTCACACACACATGCACTTCCATGAAGCAAAAATTCTTCCACAGAATAGAAACAATGATAAACTAAATATTTCATCATCAACTTAACTTTTTTTGAATACGGACCTCTAGTATTTTTCTTTGATTTCTGTAGCCACTGTAATAACAAATTCAGATATCTGTTGCAACACAGGTCGGTATCTAAAGAAATAAAGTTGATGATAAAATCTCATGAACGAAACGTCGCATTGCAAATTAGTTTCTATCAAATTATAACGAATATGAAACAGTAGAGGAAGTTCTCCAGCCTTTTTTTGTTTTATTCTAAATTAGTCTTTTTCAAAGTGGGCGATAACGTCCCCTTGTGGGCGCTGGAGGCCTATAGGGGGGCAGTGAAGGGCACAAAGAAGATTGGGGGGCGTTGAAGTGTTTTAGGGGGGCGATGAATAATTTAAAATTTGTTTTTGCTTTTAACACAAACTTTACCGCTCCTTTACGATTGACGCGCTTCCTCGTGTAACGCCATCTAGGGGACTATACAGTAACTATTTCCTGCCCGATAGTTGTCAAACTGCACAATAGATGGCGGTAAGCTTCAATACGAAGCGATAAGTTTTCAGTCTCAATTCTCGAAAGTACTAAGCCCGCCCGCTGCCTCAATCAATTTAATTTCAGAATCTTTCAATATCAATTGTTTTAAATCTGGTATTTTAAAATAATGCCTCAAATTACTTTCAATTCCAAAGCAAACAAACTCTGATGTATCATGCTCAACAGGTCTCAAACATTTTTTTAGTTCCTAACAGTGTTCGGCTATCTAGGGGTAAACTAATCTCTGGAAAAACATTTTTGAGTCCCTTTAATAGGCTACTGAGCTGTACTGAATTAACATTATAATTGGTAGCCCATGATCTTAAATATGTCTGTAATTTTTTACTTCGAACAGTACATTTCAGAATTTAATTGGCTATCAAATACATTGTCGCAGTCGTTTTCATTACAAAACATCAGCTGATAATTATCACGGTATTTTTTACAGTATAAAGAATTGCGTTGCTTATCCACAATAATACTTACACCATATAGTTCAAATTGAAACAACAAACAACTCTAACAAAGTACCTATATCTACACAAAACACGTTTTGCACGTTGTCTCCAAAACTCTAACCTAAAAAGCCGGACAAAAGACAAAACAAAATATAGCTGTTCGTCCCGCACACGTTCACGTTCTACACCTCAATGCATGCTCAGTCACTGTGTCACTGATTGCGAACTCTCAAAATATAAAGAAAACAAGATTAAATAAAATTTATAACTTGTATTTTACTTGGGCAGAAATATTTTTCAAAAACGAAAAATAAACTGTCTTTAGTAGGTACCTATAACATCTTGTTTCAAATTAAAACTTGTTATATATTATTTATTCTTGTCGAAATATTTATAAAATATTTTTATAATATAAGCTCTTGAATATTTTATATACGTTAGAAATCGAATATTTGTTCTATATACTTAATAAAATATTACTTTTCGAATATATTGGAAATATTAATTGAATATTTGAAATGAAATATTGTAAAATGAATATTTTAAAAAAAATTTTTTTAGATAACAAATATTTGTAAAAGATATAAATATTTATTTCATGCAAAGAAAATATTTACCAAATATTTGGTGCTATCGGAATCATATTTGTGTGAACGTGGATTTAGTGCTGTGGCAACGTTGCTAACTAAAAAGGGAAATCGGTTACAGATTACCGAAGGCGGTGATTTACGGCTGTTTTTGAGTATATTCGAGCCTGATATTAAAAATCATCAAATTTATCCTTTTAATAAAATGAATAAAAGTTTTCCTAATAATACAAAATGGTGTTTTACATTACCTTCATCAGTAAATCTTATTTTCACATGACACACATAATTTAATTATTAAAATAATGACAACGATTGTGATTCTTAAGATGTAGTAAAGTAAAAAAAATTGGGGGTAGCTAGAAAATAATTAATTCTTGAAGTAGGCGGTAAACAAAATAAGTTTGAGAACCTCTGTTCTAAATGCAGGCGGCAGAGCCAAAAAACTAAATTCGACAAATCTAGTTTTTAGCGTATAGTTCAAAAACAAGCACTGACGTTCTCGATCTGAAAAGAATTTATTCTAGTTTCCCAAAATTGGAAACTTTTGTCTTGTCTTACCATTTTCGAAATGACAATATCATGTGAAATGTTCTGAATGTTCAAAACAAACAACAGAACACAGAACTGCGGTAAGAATGAAGCGTAAAAAAAATTAAAAAAAACATGTGCTAAGTATACGCTTGATTTTCCTCAGAAAGAATATATCTATTTCCGAATTAAAATTACAATAGACTACAAATTATGACTTAGATAATCGCCATAATTTTTTTATACACTCCTTCGATTCTGTTAACAAAAATAATAGGAGGGGATAAAAAAATGGAACAAAAAATTTGTTGGCTCCAGAGCCCGGTCTACTATTATAAAAATGTGGCTAGAAATCTGTGGCAATTTAACGTTAATAAATAATGAAACATACCTATATTCATCTCCTAGTAGTTGATTTAGTATTATTTTGGTTATAACTGATAAAATGGAACAAACAGTCTTCTTGACAACGAACAGTTACCTACTTCACCAAACTCGGAAGAACTAGAATAAATTATCATCAAAACTGGATAAGAGGGTTTGAAACTTTCAGAAGTTTCCTTTTATTTAGTACCCATCTATGATTTACATGGGAAAAATACAACTTGGCATTGTTATTTGTGTTCCATTTACACAACATGAGTAAACTATGATTTGAGCTAGAAAACTGTTTAAAATTACGGGAAACAGCACTCTGAGCCTCTCAATAATAGATGGCGCTGGTTGTATCAATTTGTTTTCAGAACTGCAAATTTAATAATCATATACGGAAAATGAAAAAAATTAATGTATTTTTTGTTACATAATGTATTTGGAATATAATGCCTTCATTGTTTTTCATATCCATATTTATGGTGAATCCTCAAGTATCGAATAACGATAGATGGGTAATAAAAAATATTTCAATAAATTGATGGATGTAGCCGTTACTACCTGGTAGGTAGATCATCATGAAAAATGAGAAATAAAACTTCCTATGTTTTTTTTCACTTGAATTTGTAACTGACGTAACTAATAACCTATTTGTTCTGAGTGGTAGAGAAATTCATATTGAATATAATATAAAGAAAATAACTCTCGTCTGATTTCTACTGAGTTTTTTATTTGTTACGACCGGGTTCGGTTTGTTAACCCTTTGAAGCCCATAGAGAAATTTTTCTGTTTTCAAAAGTTTTTATTCGAAAAATAGTCTCTCGAAGTTTAAAAAAATTACTTTATTAAATGATTTTTTTCATGTGAAACACAGTTTTTTCAAAAATAGGTGGTTCCGCCAAGCAACCACAAGGCCATTAGTGTTTCTGATGAAATTTTTTGAAGCAGTTGAATTTTTCGTTGAAACATAGACCAACGTCGCAAGTAGTACAATGCCATCTTGTACGATGTGGCTCCAATCAAGTGCTACATTGGGCACAACGAACTTTATTTCCATGTTCAGGTAAATGTGCACATTTGTCATATCTTCTCTCAAGCGGTACAATTTTTTCATACCTGTTTGATTCAACACTATCACTTGGTCTCTTATTAGATATTTTGGAGCCGGCTCCGAAGAGTCCTGCCGCTACTGCAATCCTAAAATCTTTCAGGCTTAGAGTTTTGGTTCCAAGTGCACGAGATTTATAAATAATATAAGCATTTCCAATTGCAAGATCTATAAAGTGCTGTTGAGTTGTACAATCAAATCTAACGCTTTCTATTTAGTTTTACTCCAGTGTATATCTTTATCGTTCCAAGTTTCACTAGAACCGATGGCAACACTGTTGCACGTTGACGTCTGACACAAGTAAGAAGAAATACAATGTATGTACACAGTATTTCTGTATACAGTAGTTTCACTCAGCGTCGGTCCCTTTGATGTCGGTGTCCAGGAGTTTCATTTTTTATAATGATGACGTATTTGACACTAATGACATTTCTCCCTACTACAATCTCAACCAAAGCGTGTATACACTGCTCAACATAACAACTATTCATATAAACTGCTCAAAAAAAAAACAGTCTATGAAAACCATGTTGGGCACCTGAGAAAATTGTACAAATGATAATTTTGCATTTGTGTAATATTGAAGTAACCCAGATCATTTGGGCAATGATGAACTAAGTTTCAAGTAGATTTTAAAAATTCATGGAATCGGCAGATGTTCATATTCGAATGTGACAAAATATATTTTCATTTCAACAAGAAAAAAGACAAGATAAAGAACGTGTTTTGTTATTCATGAACCATGGTACGAATCCATGCGAAATTTCTTTGTAGTGATTTTTGGGGCCAAATATAGCATATTCATTTATTGATTGGAGAATTCAAGATGGCGGACGAGTTTGCCGATTCGATTATATTAAGGACCAATTATTAAAAATATTCCTAATCGAATTCATCACTCAAGATTAAGGAATCTGTAGAGCCTATTCTTTCTGAATTATGTAGTTACTATTCAGGACTTGAAGAAGTAAAAAAGTAATTAAGTATGTAGTGTTCAATCATACAAAAATATTTTTTTTGTATGTATGTACTAACTATAAATGTATGTGAGAGTTTTCGGAGTCGGAAGTTATGAATTATTTACACTGTAAGATGATAGGTTGTTTTGCTGCTTCCAGCTTTTATCCAAGTAAAAATTGATAATAAAATCACTGACAAGTCCAAATGCATTTTGACTATACCATTATATATGTTTTCCGACAGAAAACAACTACTTCTTTAGCTAATAACTCGACATATATTGACAAATGTTGATATTTGAATCTATACAAGTCTAGATGTCTAATCAACCCCGAAAAGTTGCTGCGTAGATTAAAAACAGTTATTCTAAATGAAACATGTCCTATTAGTCAGCAACTTCTTATATAATGTAAATTTGACTATCAAAAATACCTTACGACTGTTAACCTTTCGGAATCCAAGTCGCCTCAGACATAATTGCAAAGATTCTCACTTTGAAGAAACAACTTTGCAAGAGCTCTCTAGGACAAATAGTGGGACTTCGCCTGATTCGAACAAGGAACCAACTGCGAACTGTTTTGAAGTGTTCCTCATCAGTGCAGACCATGCTATCACGGTTGTATACACACAGGGACTCGTTATTCCTCCTAGAGAGCTCTTGCACAGTACCATGGTTCATGAATAACAAAACTCGTTCTTCATCTTGTCTTTTTTCTTGTTGAAATTAAAGTATATTTTGTCACATCCGATCCCATGAATTTTTAAAATCTACTTGAAACATAGTTCATCATTGTCGAAATGATCTGGGTTACTTGAATATTACACAAATGCAAAATTATCATTTGTACAATTTTCTTAGGTGCCCAACATGGTTTTCATCGACTGTATTTTTTTGAGCAGTTTATATGAATATTTGTTATGTTGAGCAGTGTTTAAACGCTTTGATTGCGTGCCTGTCTTGAACTCGTCGTTTGCGCAGACCTGAGACTGCAACTCCTGGGTCTGCGTGTAGAAAATTCAAACCAAAAATCACCCGAAGTGGGATTACTGTATATAGTATACTGTGGTATGTATGTATGTAACAATGAAACTCATCAACAACTTTGAACTTTGCAATAAAAGAAAGCAATAAAGGAATCAAACTCCATTTTCCTGATTAATTAGCATTCCCAACAAGTGCCACAAGATTCCATCGTTGAAAAAACTGTCGAAGTATACGTTGTGATTTTTTCCAACAAGGAATATCTTCTACTATTTCAAACATTTCATTTGAAGTCAATTTATTCAAATCAAGGAATTTTCTATCTGAAAAATTGACCAAAATTAGAGTGGCCTTGTGGTTCCAAGTGGAACCTCCTGATATTTCTCTGAAGATATACCATTTGAAATTTGATTTCCATTGTTTTTGCAGTGTAATGATGAAATATACTAATGTCTGTTATATATTTACTAGGATCTTACCTGCCTTTATCGAAAATGCCGTTTATTTAGATGATTTTATAAGAATGTGCACACAAACATGAATACTTGACGTTTTCCTGCACTTCATGACTTTATATCTCCAAACAATTAGAATTTCTTTTCACCTTGTGCTTCTGGTAAAGAGATGGCGGTAGGTAGTATATTACTGTTTCAATCATGTGGTTCCAGCCAGCGCTTACTGGGCCACTTCAAAAAAATAATTTGATTTGTGGTTCCACGGTGGCACTTCTAGGCTTCAAAGGCTTAAACTACTTTTGAGTAAAATACTTTCAAGAAAAAAACTTCAGCTTGAAAATAGTTCAGCAAATCGAAACCGGTCGTAACAAATGAAAAACTTTGTAGAACTCAGACGAACGTTATTTTTTTATCCTATATTCAAATCGATGTTACTTTTCAATTTCCAAAACCATTAATAAAAAGGAAAAACCCGCACTGTTATGTAGAGTCGCACAATACTTTGTAAAAAGGAATCATTTTCAGTATTTTTTCATGAAAAGGCCAATGGTGTGACATAATAATAATAACAATAAAAAACTCACCTGGAACGCTCACTTGGAAAAAGTTTTACACAAAGCCAGGGTGTCCCTATGGACGTGTCGAAAGATTTGTGGTAAAACTTGGGGTTTAGGTCTCAAACAAATCCATTGGATTTATGTGATGATTGTCAGACCAATGATCACTTATGGTGCAATTGCCTGGTGGCCGAAGGCTTTACAGAAAACGGACCAAGCGAAGCTCTTTGGCTTACAGAGACATGCTTGTCTGGCCATCAGTGGTGCCAACAGTACCACACCGTCAGCGGCCATGTCAGCTACCTCCTATCCACATTTTTCTGGAGAGAGAGGCTAGATGGACTGCATATAGACTTGTGCACATTGCCAATTGCACAAATCACTTTAATGCAGAGTGCAATAGACTGTTGGTCGACACTGGAAGTCACAGCATTCTGGAAATGACCTCTGACTATATGGCTCCAACTGTCAACTACGAACTGCCTTATAAAGAACTGTTCCCGAGTAGAGGGCTGGATCCTCCGGGAGAAGGAAATATTATGAGCAGATAGTTGTTATAGTGCACAAATGGATCAGAAACACCTTCCGGTTCTGGTGTTTTCAGTCGTAGACCCAGGACAGAGATAACCTGCCTAGGAACCTATGCGCGACTGTGTGAATCATGGAATACTGCTGCAAAAGCTTGAGTACTATAGCATCAGAGGCATATCCCATAAATGGATGACATCTTGCTTGCAAGACCGGGAACAATGTGAAAGCTTCGGGTACAGTATCTGAGAAAAAGTTTAACCAGCGGAGTTCCACAAGACTCTGTCTTGGGTCCCATATTATTTCTGTTATATGTAAATGATCTCACTAACTTGAATATTAGTGGTAGTTTCACTTCATTTGCAGATGATGCAACCATAGAATGGTACACTAAAGATAAGAATACTCTCAGCCAACTGATCTCTTTAGATCAAACTGAAATAAAAAGGTGGTGCGATGCCAATCAAATGGTCTTCAACTCTAAGAAAACTGAAGTGTTATCATTTAAATAGGACATCGACAAAATACAACTAAATATTGATATTCTCAAGAAATCTGACAATTATAGATTCTTAGGTATTGTATTGGACCATAATTTAAAGTTTGATGAGCATATTATGGCAATGGCAAAGACATTGTCATCTGGGTGTTATGGTATCAGAGTTATTCGAAATTAAATCGGTTATCTTATTGCTAGAAAAGCCTACTTTGCTCTCCTGGAATCTCACATCAGATATGGGATAGCATTTTTGGGAGCCTGCTCACAAGCGTTGTTCTCAATGATCTTTAAGCTACAAAAAAAACACTGACATACATATGCCATGTTAATCACCAAACTTCATGTAAACCCTCATTTATATCTCAAAGGATACTTACGTTAACATCAATCTTCGTGTTAGAATCAACTAGTTTAGTTTATAAGCATAAACTACATTTATTAAAATCTGACAACTGCACATAATACTAGGGCAAATGGCCAATATATACCTTTATTAATCCACAGAACCACCCAATGCCAAAATTCAATTGTTTGCAATAGTACGAAAATGTTCAACCATCTACCGAAGCAAATCAAAAATATTCATAGCACTCCGAAATTCAGAAGAGGTGTAAACAAATTTTTAATAACAAGACCATTTTATGATTTGAGGAAATTTTTTGAACAAAATTTTGAATAGCTGTGACAGCAGTACAAAATATGTCGTATTGTAATATATATATATTTATATATTATTTTAATGTTTTTATCATCTGACAACTCTGTCCTGTTTTGTATTTATAACCAATTAATATAGAATAAATTAGAGAAAACTTTTTTTATATCTAGTTTACTGTATTGTTGTGAAAATATTTTATAGTAGCATGACTGTATGTTCACAGAGTACATCCACTTTTAACATCCGACAATCCATATTGGTTTGCATAATTTTAATCAAGAAGAAGAAGAACTTTATTTCCAGATAGGCAAGCCTAATATAAACATAATTAATGTACTTTATCCAAATATAATACATAAAAATCAAAATAAATTAGTGTATTATAACCAAATAACACAAAATCACAAAAAAGAAAAAAACTATATCGCACATATTCTATATAGGATACACGTTTACATATTTACATATATATTTATTCAAAACAAAGTCTTAGTTATTATTATATTTTAAATATAAATTAACTTTAATTCAGTTTTTCCTTATGAATGTTACCAAGTCCCTCTTGAATAAACAGAGAGAAGAGTTTTTTTTGTTATTTGGTAGTTTAT
This sequence comes from Leptinotarsa decemlineata, assembly GCF_025532065.1. NCBI lineage: Eukaryota > Metazoa > Arthropoda > Insecta > Coleoptera > Chrysomelidae > Leptinotarsa > Leptinotarsa decemlineata. The sequence goes on along the minus strand of NW_027412572.1, from coordinate 3,731,024 downwards.
TGAAACTGTCCAGACCTTTGAAAAATAACGAGTTCATACTGCTACGTGAATTTGTCCTTGGGATGTGAAAATTGGTGTTCGATCTAGTATCATGATGATGTACTTCACTATTTGTGATTAAAAGGTTTACTAAGTATGTTGGTTGCAATTTATTTATTATTTTAAATATAAATAATACAATCGTTGAGACATTAAGCCACCTCAAAATACAGAGCATATTATGTATATAGTAAAACCAATAATGATTGAGAGTAAAGCGCGTTGTCATATCTAAATTTTACGTTACCAGTTTATAGCAGAATCAAAATATAGTAAGCAATAGAGTTGTAGGTTGTGGCAAATTATAGATAATACACAATACTAGTACGATTAAAAGGTATTATTATGAGCTTGTAATGAGTAATACTTATACATTTCCTGATTACTGATCAGTTAAAATTCATTATTTTCTGTATAGTGTTAGATATTTATTACAACTAGTGGCAACGCTGTACGCAACGATATTTCTGTCTTTGTCACTTTACCGTAACTTCCATCTCATCGTTGCAGTCCTCACTAATGTACTTGCAGCCATGAGCGTATCATTGGTTTGTGAAATATACAGCGTGAATTGTACGTTTTACAGTTAAGTTAGTCAGCAATCGACGTGTTGTGATAACAATTGGTGAAAATAATAGTGCTAATAAGTGTTTAAGCGTTACATCATTATATTTCTACACCGTTCTCAAACTACTCAAAAAATGGGAGACATGGTCGGGCCTTCCACGTCGAAAAAGGTAAAACGGTCGGAGTCTCGGTCAGTAAGAGAAAAACAAATTGTACTGCGAGTATTTCACTGTCTTGAAAGAGATCATCAGCCACCAAAAGATGACTTTGTGTATATGTGCTGTAATTCTACGTGTGTACCTCCGAATAACCAATCGGGCATTTCTACATCATTAAGTTCCACAATTACAAAAGATAAATTAGTTGATATGTGCTCTGATTATACCGGTGTACCAAAATCATCGATTTACAAAATACTAAGAGAAGCAGAAATTCATGGGGACGTACAAACGCCAAAAACTAGTAGCGGACGAAAAAAAATTACAGTTGATGAAGAAGCCAAAACCAGTATACGCAGAACTATTCACAGTTTTTTTTCAGAAATGAGCTGCCCACACTACAAACAGTTCTGGAGGCACTTAGCGATCATGAATTGGTCCCAAAAATGGGTAAAGAAACTTTTAGGAAACTTGTACACGAAATGAAATTTACGTACGGAAAAGTTGACAGGAAAAGCATTCTCATTGAACGTCAAGAAATAATAGCATGGAGAAGAAACTATCAAAGAAAAATTGACGAATTTCGGAAGCTCAAAAAAAAATTGTACTTCATGGACGAGAGATGGGTTAACCAACGACATACGGTCAAAAAAGTATGGCAGGATGGTAATATAACAAGTGCACGACATGCCTTTATTGAAGGTTTGTCAGTTGGGTTGAAACAGCCATCTGGAAAAGGTAGTCGTCTGATAGTTACGCATATAGGAAGCGACAGTGGATTTTTACCAAATGGTGAAATAATATTTAAATCTAAGAAAACAGGCGACTATCATGAAGAGATGAATGCGGAGGTGTTTGAAAAATGGTTTGAAGGCATCATTAAACTTGTGGAACCTGGGTCTGTCATCGTCATGGACAATGCCCCATACCATAGTCGACATTTAGAACCATTACCGAAACAATCATGGAAAAAAGCAGCAATTCAAGAATGGTTATTTAATAAGAACATCCAATATAACAAAGATAGTTTAAAGGCAGAACTACTTCAGCTAACAAAATTACACACAGACAAATATAAAAAATTCGCAGTGGATGAAATGGCGTTGAGTCGTGGAATTACAGTTTTAAGGTTACCACCATGCCACTGCGAATTAAACCCAATAGAATCAATCTGGGCGCAAGTAAAAGGATATGTGGCACGAGAAAACAGAACATTTAAATCAGTGGACATGCAACATCACCTACAAAAAGCTATTCGAACTGTTTCTGCAGAAGACTGGAAAAAATGCATGCAGCATGTTTTAAAAGAGGAGCAAAAAATGTGGGACGTAGACAACCGTATTGAACACAATATTGAACCAATCATAATTCACTTTGATGATAGCGGTAGCAACAGTGACGAATCTGGGGTTAAAGATTAGACGAAAATTTGTACATTTACATTATATTCTATTATCAAAAATTTGTAATTTGTATTTTCTAGTACCCCTGACGATGAGTTTAAGTTAGTCGAAAGCTTGAGAATAGTTATAAAGAGTTCACTTATCAATTGCTACAACCCAATAGTGCAAAGTTTTAATGAAATAAATAAAAAATGTGTATGACTATTTTAACTAATTGTACTAAGAATTTTTCTTTCATTCTTAACCCACTCAAAAATTAATAAGCACGCCCCCGATTTGCTGTCAACTGGACTTCTACTCTCAATCATTACTGGTTTTAGTATAGGTGTGATTCTATTGCAGAGTAATATTATTCGCATTCCACGATTTTGTAATTGATTTAATTTGTTTTGATTCAAGAGATATAAGAGAGTCCCGCAAAAATCGTAATAAGGTTTTATTATGCAATTATAGCACGTGTTATTTTGGCATACATTGATAATACAGATGCCACTCTAGAAGAAAAAAACAGTTTCTTTGATATTTTGCTTATTATATAGTCAGCATGATCATTCAATGAAATTGTATTATCTACAATGAACTCTAGATACTTAATTTTACTCACTATTTCTACATCAGTTTCGTTAATTTTAATTTTGACTGTGTTTCTCCCAATTTTATTTTGTTTATACTTTGTTGTAATGATCATTGCCTTAGTTTCAGTGATATTATAAGTTTCAGTTTATTTATTCCAAGGTACAACTAAATATTTTTCAATGAATTATTCATCTTAATAGTAATAGTAATAAGAATTATAATACTAGAAATTCCCTACAGTTGGAGGTGCCAACAACACACACATTAGTTGTATCTGAATCATGTCCCAGGCTTATGGCCATTAAATTGTACAATAAACTTCCAAGTACAATAAAAAGTCTGGCTCTGAAACAGTATAAATATCAAATCAAAGAGTTGCTCCTGGATAAATCCTATTATTCTCTCAAAGAACACATGGATGATAACGTATTACCCTGTACATGTGTAACATTTAGGAAGATTTTAATAACGATGCTGTTACATAAATAACAGATTTTTGACTTTTATATAGTATGTACATGTCCAACATTTAAGGCTGATTTTAATAACGATGCTGTTGCATGAATAGCAGATTATTTTAGGTTTTGACTATTATATATTGTATTATATTATCTATGTAAATTGTATATTCTGCCTCTAAGTGCACGGAGTTTGTATTTTTGATTTTGTATTTGTACAACTGATCAGAAGTATACAGCAAATGTTTGGGTGTTGTTTCACAAATACTGTTGGCAATGAATAAAGCAATATTATGGGGCATTTACCATTTAAATCGCAAAGTTACTACCTATTGAGTGACAAGTTTTCTATTCTTCACAGCAGTTCAAGGTCAAACTTGTTCAAGGTTAAATTTGAAATGCTTCCTCAAAGTCACCTTGTGTACGTTGTCATTCAAGGTTAAACCCAAAACACCACCTCAAAGTAACCTTGCCTGCATCGTATGACGTAGGTCAAGGTCATTCGAAGTCAAACTCAAGACACCTCCTCAAAGGCATCTTTGCTACTTTGTGAGACGTATGTAGAGGTTATTGTCAGAACGCCGGGTAGCTTTTATTAAAACGTTCTGCCATTTCAAATGTATGTTAGACCGTGAATGTTTTTAAATTTGTATTGTATTTATTATGTTTTACTCCCTATGGACGTCTTCTTTGTTACTGTGTACTAGTTTGTAAATGAAATTTGTATATTTTATAACGAGGGAAGTAAATAAATATTATTATGATTATATTAATTGAGTAATTTGGAAAAGTTAATTGGCGTATAACCGAGTTGGTTGATACTTTTACTAAGCGAGTTGTTGAAATTGGACAGTCAAGTCGTTATCCCTGCACCTGGACAGTGTAGAACTGAATTCTTAACCTTATCATCTTGAAGAAATCATAGAGGAGTAATACGAGCAATGCAAAATTTTTGGACTTGTGGCAGATGGATTTGATGGAAATGCAACCATATGTTTTGTTTAATAAATAAGTGGACGTAATTTATACCGATTTCTCAAAAGCATTTGACATCGTGAACCAATGAAGTTCTTTGTGAAAAATTAAAGGCAATTGGCTTCTTTAGGAGCTTGTTGGATTGGTTCTCAAGTTATCTTTGTGATGGATTACAGTTTGTGAAAATTAAAGGATTTATCTCTCACAAGATATCTGTTACCTCAGGAGTACCTAAAGGGAGTCACTTGGGACCTTTTGTCTTCAATATCTTTGTAAATGATATCAAAGAAAAAATTACTCACTGTGAAATACTGATGTTCGCAGACAATCTAAAAATTTTTAGAGCAATAGATTCATTGCAGGATTGTGTGAAAATTCAAATGGACCTTAAATCTTTTTCTGATTGGTGTTGGAACGTGTACAATATATACAAGATCTGGGTGTTATGTTGGATGACTAAATGGACTTTCATTTACAGTATGAACACATATCTAACAAAACGATGATAATGTTAGGATTCATATGCAGATCAACTAAAGATTTTACCAACATTTTTTCTATCAAAATACTATACATTGCATTGGTTAGATCAGTGATTGAGTATTGCACTTGCATCTGGTCTCCAACTTACTTCAACCACAGTTATGATATTGATAAAGTTCAGAATAAATTTCTTAGATATGTTGCCTACAAAATGAACATGCCAGCTAGAAGTCATTTGTTCTACTATTGGATTGCTCCAACTCAGAACAAGACAGGCACATGCAGACATAACATTCCTACATAAATTGTTGAACAATGAAATCAAGTCAAGTCAATCTGCATGTTCCCCCGAGAAGGACACGTAATAACCAAACTTTCAATCTCAACTTTCATAGGTGTAATTATGGAAAACATTCTCCTTTGTCCAGAATTCTATCGAATGCCAATGGGACCAATACTGATTTTTTTCACATATTTCAGAGCACTCTTACATATACTCTACGTGGTACAGATTTATAAGTTTTTTTTTTATCACAATTTTATTTTAATTTTCTCTATGTAGGTTGACTTATTAGATATATAGACGTTTTCGTTTTCAAAAAACCATCATCAACTTTATTTTTTTAAATAGCCCGAAAAAAAGTACACCCTGTATCTGATTCCATTTTTTATAACGAATTCAACGATGTAACACATATCATTGTTTTCTTTTTAGTTTAAGGGAAAATTGCATTTTTTCTATTTTTGAAATGTATTTTTAAGGAGGTTAATAATGATTTTTTTAAAGTAATGAAAACAACAAAGAAATTAACGCATTTTTTATTTAATAAAAAGGAGGTGTTCAAACAGGTTTCCGTTATTTTCCAAACATAAGTATGATCTTCTAACTGTAGAACTTAAAACATCACGTAACATCTCTGGTGTAATACTGTTAAATGCGACAGTTACACATTCTCGTAACTGCTGTTCAGTTTCAAAAGAATGTTGGTAAACTCGGTTTTTAACAAAACCCCATATGAAGAAGTCCAGAGGAGTTAAGTCAGGGGATCGCGCTGGCCAAGACACTTCACTAAAGGTTCCAATCCACCTTCCAGGAAATCGCTGCGAAAGATACTCTCGAACTTGTCTAGAATTATGTGCAGGAGCACCGTCTTGTTGAAACCAACAGTTATTGACCTGTGCCAGAGGTAAATTATCTAAACAGTCTTATACATAGTTTTGCAATAAATGATGGTATCGTTCGGCGGTCAAAGAATTATAGTAAAAAAACGGACCTAGTATTTTAGTTCCTAAAATTGCACACCACATATTAAACCCAAAACGTTCTTGATGTCTTGATATTTTCTTAACACGCGGATTTTGCTGAGCCCAGTAATGCGTATTGCGGCGGTTGAAGATACCATTATTAGTGACCATACTTTCGTCGGACCATATTATTTTTGAAGGGAAATTATAATCTTCTTCACACGCGCGTGTATACCATTCGCAAAAATTTCGGCGCCGTTTGAAATCCCCTGGTTTAAGTCCTTGGCAAATCCTAAATTTATAGGGGTGATATCTATTTTTACGCAAAATAAATTGAGCTGTGGATTTGGCTACTCCTACATTATTTTCGATTTGCCTATTTGATATTTCAGGGTTCTCAACAACTGCTTGTAAAACATTATTTTGGGCTTCTTCTGAAGATTCCTTTTTTCGGGATAAAACAGGCTTTTTAAATGAACCATATTCTTTTAAATTTCGAGCCAGCTCTAAGAAAATGAACTTACATGGCTGCTTTCTTTCTGGATATGTATTAAGATACATTGCTGCTGTATTTACAGTATATTTGTGGCACAAAATGAGCACGTTAGCATGTCAAACTTTTCTTCATGGCTATAATGCTCACCCGGCATATTCGACGATAATAACACAATATTATCTATTCAACAATAAACAATAATAACGACAACAGTAACAATAACTCTAAAAACAACAACTCGACAAACAGGCTAACAACAACGACAATTACTATTTTATCGTGTAATTAAATAATATTTGACAGGCTCGGTGACAGGTATTTACGTCAAAGCATTTGTTTGCAACGCCTACTTAAAGATTTTTTTTAAAATAGAAAAAATGTAATTTTCCTTTAAACTAAAAAGAAAACAATGGCATGTGATACATCGTTGAATTCGTAATAAAAAATGGAATCAGATACAGGGTGTACTTTTGTTTCGGGTCATATAAAAAAATAAAGTTGATGATGGTTTCTTGAAAACGAAACGTCGGATATAAAATCTAAAAATACCATCGTGTAGTACCTTAAAAGTGCCAATAAAAAGTGTTATTCGTTTTTTGATATCTTTTCAAATAAAGTCAGAAAAAAATAAAATTGATATTGTCAAATTCTCGTTTTTCCCAAATATCTCAGCAGGCCATGAAAATTCTTCAAGTTTCTAAACGGCATGTAAATAAGCTTTAAAGAACACAACTTTTTCCTAATTTAACCTAAGCTGTATCTCCAACAGGTACTGAGATTCCCATGCTTAGGATCCTTATCTTGGACACACTGTATACAGGGTGAAATATCAATTTTGCACAAAAAAACTAGTAAAAATTTAAACCGTTTTCAACAAACATCGATATAATAGTTCGAATAATAAATTGGACTGAATTTCGCATTGAAATAATATTATAGTAATATGAGGGAGGCGCCTAAGGTGTATAGTAGTAGAAGTAGTATCTTTATTCATCATTAAAGCAATCTACAGATCTTTGCAGTTGAACACATAAAATGCTTATCAGACTAGACAAATATGGACTTACATACTAGTTTAAAATCTTAATATTAAAGTAATTATATAATAAAACAAAGATTAAAAAGAATTCATTCATTAAATATATAAGATTCACATTAAAATTATCATATTGAAGAATATTCTTCCAAGGAATAAAATGCCTGATCAACAAGAAATTCATATAGTTCACTTTTAAATTGATTCAAGTTCCTATATGAGATACTAACACTCTTTATGAAGCTAGAACCATAAAAAAATGATTTATATTGTTTTGTTACCTAGGTGGGTGTGATTTCAAATCTGAATATTGTGTTCAAATTTAAACAATTTTTATAAATCAACATTTTTGATAATGTCGAAAACAAGGGTAGTTTAATCTTTTTTTGACAAAAGCATAATAAAAAAGTTTCCGATATGGTACAAACTTTTTGAAACTCACTGTATTGATGCAAATATTTAAATATCGGTGTATGTTGTGATCGGTGGTACCATAACCAATGGAATGTATGTCCGAGTAAAGTTACCATGGATTTCTTGTCATTTCATCTGATTTTCATTCTCGAACACCAACAATGCCGGAAGTGAATGTTCTCATAGAAATGGAAATCACCAACATTTTCACATATCCAACCACTTCTACAAATACTACATAAATTGTTCCAACAATCAACTTTGTAGTTATCACAACATAGACAACGTTTAACTGGTAACAGTTTACACAAATATTTCTAGAAATTCCCTTATTGTTACTCACGACTCCGATGAAACTTTTGCAGCACTGATGATGGAGGCATACTTCAGGAGTTGAATCTTTGTCGTATTTGGAACTGTGATTGGACTTGAAACTTGCAGACCGGTATTTGGATCAATATAACCCTCAGGCCAATAACCTTGGCAATTATTACCCACTATAGTTTGACTAATTTTGATTGGATAGCCACACACTTTTGGTTTTGAATCCCACTCTTTCTGAAAAGGCATATATATCAGTATTCACTATTAATGTTGAAACATTCAAGCAGACCTCAATTCAAGGATAGATTTGCTCTTGCAGTTCAGCAATTTTTGCTCTATACTCGGATTTGGATTCATCCTTGAGTTGACGCACCTTGGAAAATTTCCTTCTCACAGATTTCGCATACAAAATCAACTCTACTAATGATTTGTTCTCGATAATAGTCTCTTCATGTTCGGTCTGCGGGGGTGACGGTGTAGGTACTGGACTAACCTTATCGTGTTCAGGGTTGACCACTTGATAGGTGGAGGTGATCGAGTAACATCTTGTTGCATTTGAGTCTTGACAAATACCTGTTGGACTGATGTAGAAGGTCTGGCGATGACTTCCACCTCTCCCACATTAATTTAGTTGTCCTTTTCCTCTTTTTAATGTTTTACCTTATTTCTTCTTCTGGATGGACAATCACATTCCTACTCTCCAGTTCATACATTTATGACTGGTTAACAGAGATTGATAGGGCTAACAACGCATTTCTCAACATAGACATGGTACTGAAAACATGTGAAAAAATATTAGGCAATATAATATGAATAGTTCTCAAAGAAAGTTTTTGGCTTTCTATTCCTCCACCATGATACAAAATAATGTGGGAATCTTTCAAAGAGAGCAATTTCAAAAAAAGTAACTATACAAAGAACTAACTTTCAAAAACAAACTGCCCTCTTGAAAATAACTATTTTATGAATATTGAATTACAGGAAAGAAAAAACCTATGTGAAGTTGGCTGCGAGACCCAGCTGCTAAATTTTCCGAACTCTGTCGAACGACCAGTGGCGTGTATCCTCACTATTAGCGGAATAAATATTGTCGTATAGGAATATATAAAAAGTCATAATTGATATTTGTTGCAGAAAATCGACTTATACAGTAATTAAAATATAAAATTGCTTCATTATGCATGAAATTGTGTAAATACTTTGTTATTATAGTGACCCAATTAAACCCTTCCATAAAAATAATTCCTTGCTTACGACGCGTTCGGGTCATACACTGCGAAAAATAAATTTTCTATATATCGTCTGAGCAGTATTATGCGAAAGGAATCAAAAAATTTTTTTTTGAAAATTTCTTTTTCGCAGTGATGACCCAAACGCGTCGTAAGCAAGGAATTATTTTCAAGGAAGGGTTAGAGATTGGGTCACTATAATAACAAAGTTATTAGATAATTTTATGCATAATGAAGCAATTTTATATTTCAATTACTGTATAAGATAAGTCGATTTTCTGCAACAAATATCAATTACGACTTTTTATATATTCCTATATGACAATATTCATTCCGCTAATAGTAAGGATACACGCCACTGGTCGTTCGGCAGAGTTCGGAAAATTTAGCAGCTGGGTCTGGCAGCCAACTTCACATAGGTAAGAAAAAATACTTTCAAAACAAATTCTTTTATATGAACACTGAATTATACAAAATGCAGTTTGTAGAAATTCAAAAACTTTTATTACCAAAAATTAATCTCTCCTAAAAATATATCCATTTCAATTCAATATGAATAGTATATTGGTGTGTACTTACACAACCTGATTTCAACTGCTGAGAATCGACGGGGTTGATCGGGTCGCTTGACTTAACTATATTACTGGACTTGGCTGTGTCACTGCAAGTTCGTTCGATGGGTAAGAGGTACTACAATAGAACGACGAATTATGATTGTGATCTCTTATCTTTTCCAAGTGAAGCTTAAGCGTAGCTTCACTGATAAACTAAATTCTTCTTCTTATTTTTTTTATGGTTTTTGCTGCCTTTCGGCGCAGTAGCCAGTCTCCTCCTCTTGCATAACGGATGTTATGCAATTTCATCCGGGGACGTGTGTGTCTGTCTTGCTTATTACAAACTACGTCTGTATGTTGTTGATAGACACTGAGTCCACGTGAATTGAACCTACGTTGCGTAATTGAAACTTTTGGCTTGAGTATCTGCCTTAAACCTTCACTTGCTGGTAGGTATTCACCGGACAAAGAATACATACAAAGGTTATATGATAATAGGATTGAAAATAATAAATTTGGGATCAGGAGTTTGTGTGTATCGTTTTGTGTATCGTTTAGCCCTATGCGGAATTGTGACCTGTTTTCATGCGTATAAGACTTGTGATATGTCTTTTATCCTTCGAAGGAACTTTTCAGTACTATATTTTTTAATTCAGTATTATTTGTTCCAGGTAAGGAATGAAATTATTTTCATCTATTTTCATATCCAGTGGAACATTTGAAGAAGTACCGATTTTCGCCAACATATCCGCTTGTTTGTTGCCTACAATATTATTATGTCCAGGTATCCCAGCAAATTTGAAAGTAATGTTGTTATGACTGCCCTATTTATTAACTCTCTTATATTGAGCGCAATATAATCAACTATTTACCCTATTATCTGTTGTCTGAATTCTATCCAGTACACTTTCAGAATCAGTAAATATAAAGTTTCTCTTAATATTCTTTGATATACATGTTGTTATTCCTTTATAAATTGATATCTTTTCCGCTACTGCAAATATTCATTTGATCGTATAACCGAGCTGAGAATGCAAAATTCATTTGAGACATCAACAGGAAATGAAAATCAAAAATTGAAATATTTCAAGCCAAGTTACTTCACGATGTTTCGATTGTTAGTGTCCATAATCGTCTTTGGGTGATGACCCGAAATACAATACATTTTTCAGTTACGATTTGTCACCATTAAAAACAGACACCTGACATAAGATGAACTATTTTCATGAAGATGCACCGCTCATGTTTGAAAGCTCAATGCGATAGTTATTTATTTATTTACGATTCGCAAGAAACATACGATTCGCAATAATCGAATGAGTATCGTTCATCCTTTGAATGTTAAATATTAAAAAATTATAAATAGTCGGACACAGAAAAAAAAATTGTGTGGCCCTTCCTCGCACAACTGCTACAATAATTGCGGAAATATTTCGAAACTGACAATGAGTCTTAATGAATAACACTGCTGTCGAAAATTCCCCTTCCGAACACGAGAGCCAAGTTGTAACCTTCGCGAGACACTCCATATCTCCAATTCATGGGTTAATGGGTTAATTCTCATTTCTTACTCCTCAACGATGAGTCTCCCAATTGATATAATGGTTTCATCAGAAATTTTCTGTTGAAAAAAATTCGCTATATGTCAATCAATCATTCAGTGCAGTGTACACTGACATTGTTCGGGTTACGTCCGGGATGTCACTAAGAAAGCGGCTTGTACTCTGGCAACCTTGCGGTAATTTTAAAATTTGTTGTCTCTTTCCATTTATTACTCTTTTTGTATTACTATAGTATAAGGTACGGAGTAGAATTTGTTTGGTGAGTAAAAATATCAAACTAAAATAAGGTAGTTTTCTTCCATTTCGAAAATAAATTCAGAAATATATTATGTTCACCTTCATTATCTCAATTTTGCCAAATTTTACTGACATATTCCAGTCATTTTTTGGATGAAACAGGATATATATACACACACTATCCACTTTTTTCATTTGACATTGATTTTCAGATATGGCAGACTCTGTAGGCAAGAAGAAAAAAGTCGACCAGAAAGTCGATAAAGAAACGTCAGACCAAAAAGTTTCAATTAAAAGAAGGCCAATCAAAAGACATGGTAGGTTATACGCCAAAGCAATATTTACTGGTTACAAACGAGGACTTCGTAATCAACACGAGAATACTGCTCTTTTGAATGTGGAAGGAACTGAATCAAAAGATGAGAGCTGGTTCTACGTTGGCAAGAAATGTGTATATGTTTATAAAGCTAAAAACAAGACGTGTGTTCCTGGACGTCCCAAGTCTGTAAAATCCAAGGTACGAGCCATCTGGGGAAAAATTACTAGGCCCCATGGTACAAGGGGAGCAGTGAGAGCCAAATTCAACAGAAATTTACCTGCCAAGGCAATGGGACACCGTATTCGAATAGTAAGTAGATTATTACTTGTTTATTGAATTATCATTTCATGGTTAATTAATACACCTATTGATTTTTACCATCTTATGGTGAATTTAGGCACAGTGGATTAGCAAGTGACTTTATCAATTCTGAGTTGAAGTCGTCTCAAATGGAGACATTTATGTAGAAAAAATAACAATTATCAAGCAACAAATTGTGACTATAAGTTGGCCAACTTTTAACTTACTTTAATTGTACCATGTATGCATCTAATACACAAATGATCGCTGATTGGCCCATTTCACAACACACGACATTGGAAGCGAGGGATAACCTAACCTAATGATTTTCAAATTTATTAAACGTTATAACCTGTTTTCCGTTTAGATTCATTGTATCTATTATCACTGAAATGGAAATTGATATTGCTGTGTTGAAAAATAGACAATAATGTATATTTCTTTTTTCTGATAAAAGCTTCAGCTCTCTTATAATATTTTATTGCAAATGTATACATTCTGTCGTTTTTGTTTCTTTCTTCTTTTTATTGATGAATAAATATTTATTTGGGCTTTTAATAATAATAATGAATAAACTTTATTGCGTAAAAAAACGACAAAGTTATTGTAAATTTGACATTGACAAAGTTGTAAATTTTTTTCAGACATCATACTTTATACAGTGCTAGTCAAAAGTCCCCTCCCCCCCTCGTATCTTTTGAACGGGTACACTTATAATAATGAAATTTGGAGTGTGGAAATAAACGGATGTAGGCTTCTTAACTGGTCATAACAGGTGACGCAATAGTCATAAATGACGTCACAAGGCCACTGTGACCAAAAATTTTAAATGGGACCCTATGGCAAGTGACAGCTCGTTTGAAAGGTATTGAAAATACCTATTCAGTCATACCAACTTTGTTTGGGTTTCGGCTGATTTTGATTGATAAATTGAAGAAATACGAAAATTATAGTTTCGCATTTAATTAATGAAGATTTAAGAACCAGTTCTTATAATAAGTGTTCAAAATGTGCTCCATCTACTTCCTGGCAGTAATGCATCCTATTGCTAAACTCTTGTCGTACTCGTCCCAGTGTGTCAGCGGAAATTGCCCTACATTCTTCAACAATTCGTTGTTTCAGAATGGCAATACTGTCAGGTGCTGTAGCGTAAACCTCAGATTTCAAGTACCCCCATAGAAAAAAATCTAATGGTGTAAGGTCCGGTGACCGAGCTGGCCATTCGATCGAACCTCGTCGTCCAATCCATCTACCACGATATTCTTCATCTAGGTAACGTCTTACTGCACCGTAATAGTGTGCAGGAGCACCATCTTGTTGAAACGTTATTTCCAAGTTGTCGAATTCATCTGGATTATCTTCTAGAATTTCAAGAATTAACGCCTCAATATCAGTTTGTAACATCTCCAGATACAATTCACCGGTTAAGTTAGCATTGAGAAAAAGAGGCCCAACTATGTGGTTTCCCAAAATACCTGCCCAAACATTTACTTTTTCTGGAAATTGAGTATGTTTTTCACGAAAGATGTGAGGATTTGTGTCACTCCAATACCTCACATTTTGAGTGTTAACATTTCCATTGAGAAAGAAAGTACTTTCGTCACTAAAACAAATTGTCTGTATGTAGCCTGGTTGTTGGTTCATTTTATCGGACATAGTTTCACAGAATTCTAGTCTTCGGTCGGGGTCATCATCTGAAAGTTGGTGCACCATTTTTAATTTGTATGGATGAAATTTGTTTTTAGCCAACACCCTATGTACTGTCCTTTGACTGACTTCACAGATAGACGCAACTTGGGCTGTGGAAGAAGTAGGGTTCACTACCATTTCTCCAAGTATGTCAATTTTTTTGTCATCACTAATTGTGGGTCGACCAGATCGTTTGGCATCTTGAACACTACCTGATGCTTCAAACTTCCGAAGAAGCTCCCTCAAATAAACCCTCGATATAGGGCGATCGGGGTACCTCTCATTAAACAGTCGTTCCGCTGCATGGAAATTGTTTCTACATTCACCAATTATTAAGATAGCTGCTACTTTGTCGGCTACAGTACGTACCATTTTGCCTATGTAAACACTTAAACGTCTCGTTAAACAATAGCTTAGGTAAATTTTCAAGGTATAAACACTTTTGACAAGTAGATAATTCAAACACGTCAACCTTTTTGACAATGAACCAGAGGCGTACTTTAAAATCTTTATTATTTAAATGCAAAACAATAATTTTCGTATTTCTTCAATTTATCAATCAAAATCAGCCGAAACCCAAACAAAATTGGTATGACTGAATAGGTATTTTCAATACCTTTCAAACGAGCTGTCACTTGCCATAGGGTCCCATTTAAAGTTTTTGGTCACAGTGGCCTTGTGATGTCATTTATGACTATTGCGTCACCTGTTACAACCAGTTAAGAAGCCTACATCCGTTTATTTCCACCCTCCAAATTTCATTATTATAAATATACCCGTTCCAAAGATACGAGGGGGGGAGGGGACTTTTGACTAGCACTGTATACATATATACACACAGACGTACACATAGGGTACAAATCACATTAACATAACTTTAATACAGAGTAGCACAAATATAGACTTGCATTAAACAATTTTATTGAAACGCCTACAATATGTACTGATTCTGAAGAGAGGTATTATTACACATTAAGAAACAACACCAGAAAAGTTAAAATATTAAAAATGCAGTATATCATACTTTGTAAATATTTTAAAAATAAGATGATAAAGTAAATTAGAAATGTTTCCTTGCAGAAATCTTCTAAACTATAATGGGGTGTACCACAAAATAATTCTATTACTGATTTCTGAAATTTACAGTTATTCTCTAAAATTTTAATATGGCCAAGTGAATGATTAAACATCTTGAGACCATTATAATATAAGGAGTATTTGACTAGAGTATGTACTGTAAGTACTTAGGTCACTAGCTTGATGAAGGGCATAATTATTTGAATAGCTGCTGAATATCAGTTTATGTTTGTTGATCAAACAGACTGTTTCTAATTTCATGAACTACGCCTTACGATTTGATCTTCACACACGTTATTTTCAAAAATATATCAGGACTTGTTTCGTTACCACAGTAGCTTTTTTATAGTGAATAGTGGTGTTTTGTTGATTTCTAGAACATCCCGATAATGTTCTATGAGAAATATAAAGAAAGTTCTTACCTTTACTTAATCTGCAATCTGTCTTACTATACTTGACCAAATTTTCTTAAATTTTTGCAGAACAGTATTCTTAGAGTTAGATGAATTCAATGAACATACCTCCTTTTCCCCAAAAAGTGAATTCAAAAGAAGTTTCAGTGAATATAATATTAATAACTTTGAGAACTTGTTGTCTGAAAATTGGGAGTACATTTATAACATTTCAGAGATAAATGAAGCCTTCAATTCTTTTTTTGAGATTATAAAACATAACTTCTCCAGACATTTTCCTGAAAAACGTTTTTATTATAAAGTTGTTGAGAAAAAAATGGGTTGATACCGAAGTAAAACATTCAAGTCAAGCTCTGAAAAATCTTTTTGCCTTGAAGGCTGCTTTTCCCTCTTGCACCTATTTATAGGAAAGCTAAAAGAACACATTACAGTTTAATGAAAGGTGTCATATTCAATTCTCCAAACACAATGCGTGCCTCATGGAATGTTGTGTCTAATCTCACAAATAAAAACTGCAAAAGAAAGAATATTTCTCTCAAAGTTGATGATTCTATGGTAGAATATCAACATACTGTAGCATCTGAACTCGACAAATTTTTTATAGAGGCCCCCTTCAGTTTGGTCAATCAAATATCAGTTGATAAAGCTCCACATACAAATTTCAAGGAAAACTTTTTTAATGTGTTCACAATGTTCTTGAAACTATTTACTGAAACTGAACTATTATCCTTATTAGGGAATAAATTAAAAAATAAGAAATCCTCTGGAGCAGATGATATTCCCATGTACATTTGGAAAAGAATTCTTCCAACGATAATAAAACCATTAACATATCTGATTAATCTGTCATTTGTAAAAGGTGTCTTTCCGCAAGAAATGAAAATCGGAAAAGTAACTCCCATTTTCAAGAAAAACAACCCGAACTTAATGGAAAATTATCGTCCAGTAACAGTACCATATGGACTATCAAAGATATTCGAATATGCATTTTTGCATATTTGAAAGCAGAAACTTTTTCAATTCCGATTCGAATTTTGTTTTATGATTCAGTTTTAGTTTCTCTGGAAGCTTATATATTTTAACTCCTAAATGAAATATTGATTTCTCCCCAAATTTTGAGCGATATGATTCAACTAGTGTTTTTTTTGCTTGTCTTGTATTATAGTCATGGATGGTATTTATTTGATTGAATTCCAAATTCGAATGTTTGTGATTTTTTCTAACAGAATGAATGAAACAACAAATTTTCAATTGAAAAATTGACTGAATATCTAAAAGATAACGTGGTATATATATAAATTTGACGTAGGTTCAAGATATGGTAATTTGAATATACATTTTATTATTTTATTTTGCAGTCTCTTGAGAGGATTTATTATTGCTAAATTAGCTGTTCCCCAAATTGTTCCCTTTTGAATGGTACAATTCAATTATCTATTATTTTCTTTATCTTGAAAATACAATATGATTTGCTTAGCACATGATGTTTAGACATTTGAAACCTGAATTTTTCAAAATGATGTTCACTTTTACTGATCATTCATTTGTTCTTAGTGTTTGTTCAGGATTTTTAAAAATCACCTTGTAATTTTCATTTCTTTTGTTGCAGATGCTGTACCCATCCAAAATATAACTGTATGTATAAAATGAATAAAACATATGCATTCTAAATGTTTCTAGTAATTTTTATTCTTTTTACACCTGTTAAAAAATGAAAAACCTGAGATAAAGTATCTTAATGTTTGTTTGAAGGTGGTTGACAACGTTTCGTTGTGCATTTCATTAGTTCGGACTTCCATTGTCTAATATGATATAAATTGATTTGGAATCCCTGAAAAAATCTGTGAATAATTTAAAAAATTCAGCTGAAAAATAACAATTATACTAAGCAAAAATACTGAAATTATAATGAAATAAAATACAAGCAAAGTAACCTTTAAAGGTCATATTGATCACATTATATCTCACTCAATTCATTGGGATTTGTTCAACGATCCACAGATAAATTTTCTATAGATACCTTTAAAATATTGTACTGTTCTTTGGTACGCTCGGTCTTGGGAAATAATTGCGTGATATGGAGTCCTATATATCAGACAAATATATCTATGATTGAGAAAATACAAAACAAATTTCTGAGATCATGTACGTTTAAGCTCGGATATCTGAGGTCCGACTATGTGTACTCACGACATTCTGCTTCTTCTGAATTTATCTACTTTGGAGCACCGCCGAGCTGAAATTGATCTAGGACTCCTTCATAAAGTTATAAACGGTGATATGAACTGTCCATTTGTAACATAAATGATTAACTTCAATGTAAATTTAATTATTTATTTATACGGGATAAACTCCTTTACAGTGTAAACATTTTACAGAAAAAAAGCACAATATAACAATGTAAAATATAAACTAAAACGCTACGGAATGTTTCTGCAGCAAACAACTATGTAATATTATAAAATACTTCAGGATATAGAATCAAAATTAAACTTGTTACTACCTTATGTAAACAATTACCAACTTAAATTATTCAATGATTGTTTAAAACGACCATAAGAGACACCAAAAATACTGATGTTTTTGTCATCTACTAACTTTAGGGTGCTTTCCAAAGGTGTATGTTTGTCATAATTTGTATGTTGGAAGGGTATATGAAATAAATGGCTGTGTCTAAGATTCCTGTTCGGAACATGAATGTTGACAGATTCAAGACAAGTTATTAGTCCATTGAGCAGCTTGAATGCCTGGCATAGATCTGCATGAATTCTTCTGGTTTGCAATAGTTTCAGCCCCATTTCTTGTAAAATACTCGAATAGTCATGGTACTGTATTTGAAGACCCAACTTGAAAGAACAAAATCTCAAAAATTTGTTTTGCACTCTTTCTAGAGACACACAGTGCACATTGTAAAATGGAGACCAAATGATACATGCATATTCTAACTTAGACACCACTATAGCTAAATATATCCTTTTTAATGCTTCAATGGAAAATCGTGAACAATGACGTAAAATAAGACCCAGTGTTTTGGATGATTTCACACTCGCTTGGTTAATATGGTTTACAAATTTGAGTTGTTCGTCAAAAATGACCCCCAAATCTTTTATGGAGGAAGTGTATTCTAAGTGCTGATCATTTAAGTTATATGATGTATCGAATTTCCTACCAACTCTTGAGAAAGTAATAAAATGGCATTCATTTACATCAATCAATCAATTTATTCATTGTAAATGAAACATTACAACGTCGTTATTTCCTTAGTATTAAAATTAAAATACATATACACAGAGATGCACAGATCAAAATAAAATAAATATATACAAAATTGTCATGCACATGTAAACCTACAAGAGATGTAGTACATGTATTATTCATTTATAAAATCTTCTATCGAATAGAAACATTTTTCTATTAGGACATTTTTCAGCCAGATGGAGAATTCATTCGAGTGTTTCTTTTTTGCAAAGTCGGGATTTAATTATATAATTTTGCGCCCCAATAATCGCATCCTTGCTGTGTTTTCTTCAATCGATGAAGAGGAACTTGCAGTAAATCTTTATTTCTGGTATCATAGGAATGATTGAGTACATTTTTTGAGAACATCTCTGGATTTGCGTGAACATATTTTAGACAACTATATATATATATATATATATATATATATATATATATATGCACTGGGAATGGTGAGGATTCTATGTTGACGAAAAGCCTCTTTGCAGCTATCTTTATATGCAAGTCCGCATATAATTCTGATGGCTTTTTTTTGCTGAACAAATATTTTGTTTGAATCAGAACTTGTGCCCCACAAAAGGATTCCGTAAGTTACTATGCTGTGAAAGTTTGAAAAACAGGTTATTTTAGCCGCTTGATGTGTTGAAATTGTTTTCATTCTCCTTATACAATATATTGCTGAATTAAACTTCTTACTCATTTTGCTTATTTGTACCTTCCAATTTAGTTTTGAGTCCAGATGTATTCCAAGAAATTTTAGTGATTTTTCCTCTGTATTGTTTTTGCTTGACATCATTAGCCTTTGAGTTTTTTCTTTGTTTAGCAGGAGTATATTTGCCGTAAACCAAATATCTGCTTCGGCTAGAACTTGCTGTGTCTGTTGTCTTATGTCACCTTCATCTTTGCCTTTAACTAGAAAAGTTGTATCATCTGCATATGCACTTGATGCATAAACCTTGATATTTTCGAGAAGATCGTTTGTGTAGATGATAAACAGAATTGGCCCTAAAATAGAACCTTGAGTTACCGGAATTGTCTGAGATAGTGAATTTTTCCACCATGTCGATTGAAAACGATTTGACAGGTATGACTTGAGCAGTTTATACGAAATTCCTCTTACTCCATAATATGATAATTTCTCTAACAGTATTTCATGGTCAACAGTATCAAGTCACAGCCTAATATCTGGGAGTCCTCTTGATTATCAATAGCATCTATGATTTTTTGAATAATCTCTATCATTGCTGTCATTGTAGATTTTCCTTGCTGATATCCATGCTGAGAGCTGTTGAAAAATGCTGAACTGTTAAAGAATTGGACTAATCTCTTTTTGATTACCATTTCGAAAATCTTTGATATTACTGGTAGAATTGAAATGGGTCTAAAGTTATTTGGAATATCTTCCCCTTTTTTAAAAACTGGTATAACTTTTGCATGCTTTAGTTCATCTGGAAACACCCCTTCGTTTATGCATTTATTGATTATTAATGCAATAGGTTGCGCTATTACATCACCTAAGTCCTTCAAAATTGTGGTTGAAACTCCAAATATATCTTCAGTTCGTTACGTTTAATTTCATTTAAAATTTGTTTAATTTATTTTTCATCCGCTTCAGAAAAATAGATTGATCGGACATTATCTATATTATTATTTCTCAGCATTTCAATAGCGGGAACATTAATTTTTCCTATTTTACTTGCTGTTTCTGATCCTACCATTGCAAAATAGTCGTTTAACTCATCAGCCTTGAGTTTAGATTTGTTGATTTTTGTAATATTCGGTGCTGTTTCAGACTTATTAATATTCCATATTGCTTTAGTTTTGTCGACAGCCTGTGCAATGTACTCTTCATTATACCTCTTTTTTGTTTCTATTATGTTTCTATTATAATCGTGTTTGTACTGAACATAAGCTCTTTCTGATGCTTCATCTGATCTTACTTTCCTTATTGTGTCTAAGGCATCCAATCTATTTTTCATCTTTTTCAGTTCTTCAGTGTACCATTTTGACGATTTTGTTCTTCTTTTATTTGTGATTTTTTATTCTTTCATCTTTTTGAGGCAAATTTAGTATTTGTCCCATATGATCTGACATATGTAAATTTACTGTTTGAGATTTCGTTTCAGAAATTGTGTTTGTGAATATGTTATCGATGCAGCTTTGAGATCTATATATTACACGTGATGGTTCTACATTAAGAAATAAGTTATTTGTAACACACCATTCATAAACTTTATTTAGATCATCTTGAAGGAGAATTTGGTCATTGTAAGACTTTATCGGTCTGAAA